>NC_047033.1:1824225-2166296 GCF_902652985.1 Pecten maximus
CACACACAATCACCTGGCAATGACAGGAAGTAAAATAAAAGCCATACATAAAAAAATTTAAAAAAGAAAATGTCAAACGTCACAACCTATGAAATGGTTCCGTTTGCGTCAGCAGGGGGCCCTGGAATTTGTTTACTCTACAGTACGGTACTGTCAGTAACTGTTAGGCCTACTCAGTAACCTGTGTATTTGGAAGTTGGGAATTGACTCTTAAATGAACGAACATTCGGTAAAAATGACACCCCTCGATGTTCATATAAAAAATATTTATTTCAATTGTAACTCAGAGTCTATATTTGTGTAGAGTAACCATGAAAACTAACTGCCATCCTAGCCTTTCAATATGATCATCGTTAGCCTATCGACTGACCTACCTTCGTCATTCCATCAAGACAACCGGTTAAACACATATAATCCTATGTCACAGAAAAGATCGAATACTCGTATAGAGTCACTGTTCGCTGGTTCACACACGAAGTTGCCAAAATCACAGTGAATTTAAAATTACCAGCCACGAAACATCGCCGCGTCATGGCGATCGAGATCGACATCACTCTCATTGAACTATGAATGGAATTCCAATGACAGTCGTGACGTCATGCAGTGACGTAGTATTTTATAAAAAAAAATTGACTTGACATTTAAAAGTACAGTGTGTTCTGTGAAATGATTAAATATGTCGAGGTGCAAATCAAATTATATGTGAAGTTGGGAAACTCATTTCAGCGTTGGCTTTCTGTATTGTTGATAGAACTTTTTTTTCTCGGATGTTGACAATTTGATCACGGCCACGTAAAAGTCGGTCAAGTTACGGTAATTTTTATCGGCGAATTGTTCATTCGTTCATCACTTAACCACAAAATGAATGAAATTTGTGTGCAAACAATGTTTGCTAAAAATAGGGTATGATCTTTCAGAATATCACAAGTATATTTAGTAAAAACGTCAAATAAAGAAATTAAAAAATTGAAGAAAATGGATGGCTGAGGGACACTTTCGCCAGAAATTCGGTAATGATATGAGAGAAAAAGACTCTTTCATTATGTGTGTATGTAGGATAGGGATATTCCACCCTCGGGATCACAAAATGTGGTAAAACCCTCGGCAAGCCTCGGGTTTCACCACATTTTGTGACCCCTCGGGTGGAATGTCCCTATCCTACATATACACATATGAAAGAGTCTTATACTCTTCTCACTTAGATATATCTGGACCTTGGGCACTCTTCTCACTTAGGTATATCTGGACCATGGACACTCTTCTCACTTAATTATATCTGGACCATGGGTACTCTTCTCACTTAATTATATCTGGACCATGGGCACTCTTCTCACTTAATTATATCTGGACCATGGACACTCGTCTCACTTAGGTATATCTGGACCATGGGTACTCTTCCCACTTAGGTATATCTGGACCATGGGCACTCTTCTCACTTAATTATATCTGGACCATGGGCACTCTTCTCACTTAATTATATCTGGACCATGGGCACTCTTCTCACTTAATTATATCTGGACCATGGACACTCTTCTCATTTAATTATATCTGGACCATGGGTACTCTTCTCACTTAGGTATATTTGGACCATGGGCACTCTTCCCACTTAGGTATATCTTGACCTTGGTTTCTTTTCTAACTTATATATATCTGGACTTTGGGCACTCTTCCCACTTATGGTATATTTTGACCATGGGATCTCTACTCATTTATGGTATATCTGGACCTTGGGTTCTCTACTCACTTACGGTATATCTGGACCATGGACCTCTACTCACTTAGGTATATCTGGACCATGGGCACTTTTCTCACTTAGGTATATATGGACCATGGGACCTCTACTCACTTATGGCATATCTGGACCATGGGACCTCTACTCACTTATGGTATATCTGGACCATGGGATCTGTTCTCACTTATGGTATATCTGAACCTTGGGAACTCTACTCGCTTAGGTATATCTGGACCTTGGGTTCTCTACTCACTTAGCCTATGGGCTCTCTACCTTTTTATTGTATATTTGCACTGGTTTGGGGTTCTCTACTTACTTGTGGTATGATTGGACAGGGGGCATGTTTTCTACTGCGTTATGGTAAATCCTGACATGTTTTCTCCCACAGGTTATGAGCATACCTAATGAAATCCTGAACTGCGCCAATAAAACAGTAACAAAGCCTTTTAATTATGACTACAAAACTGAGTTTTACCTACCGCCGCCAGTTTCGGATTTATGCAGGATGTCTTTGCCAGACCTCGAATTTTTATATCAAAGGTACTATTTTAAGGAATCAGTCACCAAATGAGGTTGTGGAAAAGCTAATATTTTATTGTACTTTGAAGGCGATGTTTTGGTTCCCTGGGATAAGTTTCCCTAGACGCTGTTGATGTCCGCAAATGATTGCATCGTGTTACCCTCGCTCATCGACCGACGTCCTCTGGTAAAACCTTTCGCCTGTTATGAAAGATACAGGAAATGAAAGTTCAAGTCGTCTACCCAAAAACAACGCATACACTATCTCACTATCACAAGTTCATTTCTGTGAAATATAATAATAAACAAATCGATCAAACTATAAAGCCCAATAAATAAATAAATAAACATAGCTATATTGATTTCATATTGTGTCGTCGGGTACATCATCCTAATATACGTTTTACGCTAACAACTCAAGGGAGGCTACTCGAGTGTAAATTTAGTTTTGTTTTGATTTTGGAGGAAAGGTTACTACATTTATATCGGTTTTTGATTGCTAAAATAAAGCTTTGATATTTCTTGCGCGGGAAAATATTTTTTTCTATTTCTAGACAATGGTTCTTATAAAAATTGTACATGAAGTGATATTGAATGAAGTAAAAAAATGATATCAAACATTACATTCTGGATCAACACAGTAAAGTGATATTGGGAATGTATTTACATAATATATATATTTATATTGCACACATCAAGTTGAATAGATATATCAAACAGTTAGTAGATTTTGAGTCTTTTGAGTCAGGTACATGCACACAAAAGATGAATAATGGTTCAAATTTTCTTACATACAATGTTTTTGAAAATGTTTTAAAATGTTTATTTGCTGTTGTTGACGAAGTAAAAAGGGGACATATCTCAGTTTTCCGTAAAAAGAAAATAGATACATACTTCGTGTATAGCTTCTGAATTGCGATGAATATTTTACTAGATACCTGAACACCATACAAACTGTATGTAAATCTCCGAGAAGATTCGGGAAGATAACAGATGGTGGATGGGATGTGTGTGTTGAACCGCAGTACCTTCCATCCAAGGGTTGTCTTGTTTACTCGTTTGGGTACGTACATTATAAAATGATAGACAAATATATAAGCAGTATTTACAGAAAATACATTTAGTCGAGTCAGATATTTTCCTTCTTAAACCGGGGTCAATCTGATTGAGTCCGATATTTCCCTGCTAAAGCGGGGATCATTTTGACATTGAGTTTGATATTTTCTTGCTAAGGCGGGGATCATTTTGACATTGAGTTTGATATTTTCTTGCTAAGGCGGGGATCATTTTGCCATTGTTTGCGATATTTCTTGTTTTCTTTTTCTTAACGTGAGAGACACTCTTATGACGATGAGCTGACTTAATAGAGATGCTAAAGTTATATTGAGTGCCATGTTTTCCATGCTAAAAACGTAATACTGGCATTAAGCTAAATTTGTCTTGTGCATTACAACAGAAATGTATTCAATATTGAATAAATCTTTGTTTCCTTTTGCAAACCAAAATTATTCACTGCTTTTTGGTTGTATCTCTTTACAGAATCAACAATGATTTTTCGTTCGACGATGAAATCGCTGATACACACAACTGTGAAGTCCATTCCTTCGACCCGAGGTACTGACTAATTAGTAATATAATATATGTACTGTCATACAGATACAGCCATTAAGGTCAGTGACAATGACAGCGTAGTGTGGTACTCCACTCATATACCTTAATACTGAGGTCAGTGACAATGACAGCGTTGTGTGGTACTCCACTCATATACCTAAATACTGAGGTCAGTGACAATGACAGCGTAGTGTGGTACTCCACTCATATACCTTAATACTGAGGTCTGTGACTATGACAGCGTAGTGTGATACTCCACTCATATACCTTAATACTGAGGTCAGTGACAAAGACAGCGAAGTGTGATACTCCACTCATATACCTTAATACTGAGGTCAGTGACAAAGACAGCGAAGTGTGGTACTCCACTCATATACCTTAATACTGAGGTCAGTGACAATGACAGCGTAGTGTGGTACTCCACTCATATACCTTAATACTGAGGTCTGTGACTATGACAGCGTAGTGTGATACTCCACTCATATACCTTAATACTGAGGACGGAGAAACCAGTCGTTACCGCCAGCTTTTTCATATTCCAGTTTTTTCAATCGCTTATATGATCAACACTTAACATCCCGCCGAGTCCTAGATGGACGAAACACATATGATAATTACATGATACAGTTTAATAATTTCCTTTTGGCTCCAATGTACCTAACTCAATTTATTTCCAATACATTGCATGTATTTTAGGCAATCCTTTTTAGCTGAACATGGTCCTGAGACGATCAATGCCCATTTCACAGATATATTTCACAGTAACGTTCATGGGCAACTACAAGAAAATACTAAATCTAACCGCTAGAAATTCTCAAACCTTCAAAACCGATCGTCGCCATTTCCTGAAATTTTGAAATCAAAAATGTGCTAGGCAAATATAAACCATGCTTTTTTTTTATTATTCTAAAGAACGTGACAATCCGTCTGGTTTCTATGTTTATATGTACATTCTGCGTCTGCCATTTATTGGCTCCATCATCCATGGACTCACATGACCTGATATTATGCTCAGGGGAGGCAGTCCTTAAATGACAATAGCTGTTGATAGGATGTTAAATCTACCCGCGGGAGGCAGACCTAAAATGACAATAGCTGTTGACGTTAAACCTACCCAGGGGAGGCAGTCCTTAAATGACAATAACTGTTGATAGGACATACATATAAACCTACCCAAGTTAAAAAAAAACCCGGAACCAAACTATTTGTATCTTCCGATTTATGTATATGATCGATCTACCGTATATATTGATATTGATTTTATCATGTTTTGTTGGATTTTAAGTACCAGTATTAAGACAGCATTTCTTTAACAGCATGAGAGCCTCGAGCCACATAAGAAGAAGTAGCACCACATATTTTCATGAAACTGGTCTCTCTGACGTCAGCAGAACGAATCCCGTTGGGAAGGAATGGCGTATGCTGACATTTAAGGATATTCGAACTGAACTTAATCACTTAGAGGTATATTAATACAATACATGATATGCTACGTTGAAATTCCTATGTAATCGCACCTAAGAATACACATATCTTTTTTTAATTGATAGATATCCCAAATTGACGAAAAAGATTAAAATGTTTTGGTTGACTTACCTCTTTGGATATCCACAACTTTGGCCCCTCTGAGGAAAACGTATTTTCTTATTTGTCTTGTATTTGAGAGACCTTAAAGAGACCCAAATAAATCAAAATCTGAGGTCAAGCAAGATCGATTTTTGTCCAGGCTATAATTTCTTAACCGTGGAAGATATCTTGACAAAATTTCAAAGTCAAAGAGCATATTTTTTCTAATAATTTCTTATCTAACAATCTTATTTAAACCGTTTAAGATATTCGAATGAAAGTTGATGTATACCTTTACCACCACAATGACAAATCGAATTGCGACCTTAACCTACAGGTCAGTTAAAACCAAAACAATCATTGCATAGTAAGGACATGGGAGAAATGTGATTTTCCTCAAAAAGAGAGAAAGCAAAAAAATTAGCAAAACTCTTGTAATGGTGTTATGTGGTTATAATATGTTCGACCATATGTGAGTCCTTCACTTAAAAGTAATCAAATGTCAATAAAGACTTTCATTTTTAATATTGCTGAATGTTAAGAGCAAAATACGGATAGTTTGCAAAACCATGGATATGTTTTACCTTTTTTTCTACATCCGGTATTAACTGTGGTCTCTCTGCTAACAGAAATCATATCATGGGTCAAATATTTATATAAACATCTTTTTTAAACTTGTATGCTAGGAAGATAAACTGTTCAACCAAATAGAGAAATGTACTCATGCGACATCAAATATTGTTTAAAATCTAAACACATTGTAATTCATTTTATCTAGCGAATGCCGGATGTCGTTAAGATGGACATAGAGGCGTGGGAGTGGAATGTGCTTCCGGAAATGTTCGCTACTGGTCAATTCCCAAAACAGTTGATCATAGAGTTCCACCTGTGGTCCCAGCGGTACACCACACAGAAGGACATGTGGATACGTCGGCTGTCTGTCTTACGTCTTGTATATGACGCAGGTTATAGAATATTCTGGATGAATAGAAACTTGATATGTAAATATAAATCTGTTTACACTAAGAAACCAACTCTCGCATGTCACGAGATTTCGTTAATACGGAACGCGTCCAATATGACCACGGATTTCTGACGGAGATGGTGGTCTTTTTTTATAGAAGATGAAGGAAACCTATAAAATTACTGTTAAATCAACTTATACTAACCATTCTCATGTTGTATCGGATGGAAGCGCACGAAGACTGGGAGTGATATGATAACCCGAAGAAAAAAACACTTATTTTGGCAGTTTGCCCTAATAACCTTTCATCTTTGATAGAGGTTTGGTTTGGTTTGTTTTTGTTTAACGTCCTATTAACAGCCAGGGTTATTTAAGGACGTGCCAGGTTTTGGAGGTGAAGGAAAGCCGGAGTACCCGAAGAAAAACCACCGGCCTACGGTCAGTACCTGGCAACTGCCCCACGTACGTTTCAAACTCGCAACCCAGAGGTAAATGGCTAGTGTTAAAGTGTTGGGACACCTTAGAGAATCGAACACTTTTGGTCTTTGTGAAAGGCGAAAGCGTTATCTCTGTGCCACATGACGACATGACACTCAAAACTGTTTAATAAGTCAGCGTTACGTTGTAATATGAAAATATCTGAGCTTTTACTTAGTGGTGCATGATTAAGTGTAATTATCGCCATTGTTTTAATTCTCGAGTAATGATATTTATCCGCGACGTAGTACAAAAGTTGACTCCCAGAGTAAGGATATTCATCCGCAATGTAGTACCAAGCTTGATTCCTGGAATAAGGATATTTGTTCGCGATTTAGTGGTATGGTTGATGCCAGTTTCAAAGTGAATACCGTTTTTCTATTAATTAGTATAAAGTACAGCCGCCAAAACCATTAAGTCAGGAGCCATACACAGCAGCTATATTTCTTATCAATTGGGAAATTAACATCATATCAAAACTGCCTGTTGCTAAATACCAATTCATTTGCAATATTTTAACTTTCTAACTGTGCAATAAGAATAAACGTTAATGTTATATGTTGTTAATTGATGCGGTCTTCTTTTAACGGGACATTCAAGAGACAAAAACATATATATTGTCTCCATAGAAATACCTAATATCTTAAATCCCTCTTTTCCCCATGTATACGTATACTTGTCATCAAGTATTTAGGCACGCAGGAGAATACTACATTCAAATCAAGGCAATCTGTAACAACAGTAACGTGATTGTGGGAAGGATTGTGCACAACACAGCAAACACATTAGCACCAGAACAAAACAAATTGAGAAAATGTTGATCTGTATAACAAGATCTGAGTAACCATAACCACCTTTTTAAAAGTTTTTTTTTAAAGTTATGATCTATGTGTAAAGATGGGTAAATGAAAGTATTATGTTTACATGAAAAGGGCGTATTGGTGATATATACGCTGCGTGTGTACTGATGGTGATGGTGTTTTTACTGTGAGTATTCTCTATTTTTGTGTGGGTCTGTGTATAAACAAGCACGTATATGCAAGTATGCTGCCGTTAGTATAGATTTTCTGCTTCAGTTTTAAGGGTACGTGTGTGCAAGGGTGTGTGTGTGTTTGAGAGAGAGACAGAGAGAGAGAGAGACAGACAGACAGACAGACAGACAGACAGAGAGAGACAGAGAGAGACAGAGAGAGAGAGAGAGAGACAGAAAGAGAGAGAGAGAGACAGAGAGAGAGACAGAGAGAGACAGAGAGACAGAGACAGAGACAGAGAGAAACAGAGACAGAGAAACAGAGAGAGAGAGACAGAGAGAGAGACAGAGATTATTACTTTCGAGGATGAAATTATGAGCACCACGTTTGTATGATATGTATAACGAGAAATGTAAAAGTGTGGTAATGAAATATGAATGAGAAGTTGGACTATATACATATAATATTAAGATATATCTATGAGCCTATATCTGAGCATAAAAAAAAAAAAAAAAATTCATAACTCGCTAACAGAAGAGCCAAAAAGGAAACGCATCACAGACCTGTTTTTCTTTTCGAGGATTGACCAGTGATACTCTTGGTCGAAAGCGACCTGATTACAATGAGACAAGCCAAATTGGTAAAAAATGTCGCAATCCAGATTTAAAGGTTCAATAGTCACATAAATAAATAACTTGTCATTATTGGGATTTCAACAAAACGTCAATTACATACACACCGTGTTGCTATCAAAAATAAAAATGAATTACGACATGGCATACATGTTACGTAAACCAGCAAGTCAACTAGCAATGTTTAATCACCCGCAACCTCAAAGTATTGTACAAACGATATACACTACATTTCAATATAAACTTAGAAGCACACACAGAGCCATTAATGGACAAAATCGCATCCTACAGCAGTTTCGTCTTTCCAGGACCGGTCAGTGATGTGCTTGGTTCCAAAGTACCTACAATCATTCTCAGTCGAATAAAACTGTAAACTCAAGATTGGGAAGGTGCACAGATTAATATAACCTGTTATAACCTCGCAAAACCACTATTTAAATTACAGCCGTTGTCATATTGAAAACAAAATTACCCAGTGTTATCTAAAAACAATCGCTCAGACGCTGTCAAAATGTTTTTCCCCTTCATTTTTGCAGATCACCAGGGGAAATTTATCTATAATGAATTAAATGTAGAAAGGCTGAATGTTTGTTGTAAGGATGGTATTTAACTAAATCAATCAATTTTACGAGTCTAATGTGTAGGATAACTTCTTCTCTCGCAGTTATAAATGACCTACTTCGAGGGATTGTGTGATTTTTCTACAACATTGAAATCAGGTGGTGTTGATGTTACGATAACGATGAAAAGAATGAAATATTCTGCCATTTGCTTCCCTTCATATTAGATCGTCTATTTGTCTAATTGCAATTAAATTTATTATCTTTACATCGATTCCAATCATTATGCCACTTTGATGATACAACATTAATTATAAATGAATGTTCATCGACGACTACTTATCTGTGGCATTAGTAGTACCATATGCTCTAATGTATCGTAATAAATAAGGACTTGATTGTTCTTCTTCAGTAATCGACACAAGCGCTATCATTTAACGAGTGGTCAAGAGGGCTTGTATCGCTCACCTGGATATTTCGGTTATCATACTAGAATACTTTAACTAACTACCTTTAGCTTTATTACAGTTATCATCTTTGGCTGTGTCTCAAACTGTAGTTCAAACCATAAAGAACATTTTTTCTCAATATTTTTCTCTTTAAAAAAAAAACGCTCCAAAGGGAACCACACTGTTTATACAACATTCAATCTCTTTCGCCTAATGATGCTTCGGACCAAATTTCATAAAAATCCAGTAACTCGTTCAGAACTAGTAGCAATTTAACAGATTTACCTGAAATCCTCTATTGTTGTATGATTGTTTGTGTGTGTTTGTTTTTGCTGTTTGTTCGTTTTTTTCCGGTAAAGATATCTTATTCCTGAAGCCATTGTATACACACATCTTTGTTGTCAGCTTTGGGGAGCCCTGGGTTCATCTCCCCGAACAATAGCTACATATCAAATAATTAGAACAATGTATCATGTGTTGGTGATCCGAAGATAATATATTTGAAATTCCTGTCGTAGTTGTACTGTAATGAATATATATACATACACATATCTGAAAACAGTCAATGGGGAGTTATCTTTTTTGGAAAGAGGTGTATTATATTATGATTAAAAGGGAATAGCTTTTGGGGGAAAATGATAAATAATTAAACAAATGGGAAGATTCGATTAAATGGCATAATTCTAATGTAGTCACCGAATTGAAAAAAAATGACAACTATTGAAATTAAATGTTTATCTTAATATTTGATCAGTTTCCCACCAGCGCGGAGAATAACAAAAATGTAAAGAAATCATACAAGTTACATATACATACAAACATCATAAACATCCTACAAAATATGAAGAACAAGGGGTAGGGGTCTTAATTAATTGATAAGTTATTACATCTGTGTAACATACATGTGCAGGTACTATGTACACATTAAGTGGTTTTTGAACGTTATTTGTATTACTGGTAAATCTAATTATACACCTAATTATCATATTAATTTGATGCAGAAATACACAAATGAGGTACATAATTACATCGTTATTTATAACTTGTGTATCCTATGGTGATTCAGCAATCCGTGAAGTATCCATATAATTGTGAAGGCATGCATAGTATGTACAATGTATTAGCCAAGGCGTTCCCCAGATTAACGATCGAGACGTACCCCAGACCCAGATTTACGATCGAGACTTGTCCAAGACTTACGGTCGAAGCGTGCCCCATCTTTAAACATTGTACCTGTGGTATATTCTTAAAGGAAAGAAAGTAGCAAGAAGCAGTCAGGATATTGATATATTTCATTAAGGAGGTTATTTGCTGAAAATTGAGTGATATACGATTGGGTAAGTAATTATTTTCATATGCAAACTAGTATCTACAGGTCTTATTCTATAAAGAGAAAGCTAACAACTGTCATTTTTCCGACAACCAATCGTGTCAATAAAAGTGTCATATACACTTAGCTCTACTATACACATTTTATCAAAACATATATTTACCAAGGTTTGATCAATACTTCATGTACCTAAGCGATACTCTATTTTGTATGTACCTAAGCGGCTCCCGCCAATAAACAGTTTTGTGTATCCACCATCTTGTTCGTGTCGTGCCCCAAACACTATGTTGTAAATATACCTTTTACTTAACTATAATGAGATAAATGAATATATTTGACTGACAACCTATTGTGTGGTTAAACGTTTATATACACTAGGTGTTAAGGATATAGAAAACCGTGCAGGAATGAGGAAATAATATGCCTATCGTATCTTCCGGCATGTTGTAAAAGGCGACACATTGAGGTCCCATGCAGGGTTCCCGTTTGTCATCTGTTAAGGGGACAGTGGGGAGCCCAATAATAATGCCCGTTGAAATTTACTGTAAAACGCGATGAAAAGTGGCTCCCTGACGATAGGATTCATTTGCTTTGGTCTTAGGTCTCTGTGATACCTGTCTTGATTTGACACTGATTGTTGCAAGGACGTTGAAAAAAACAACTTATCTACTGGTATAAACATTCTAAAGAAAAAAGAGAGTCCAGTTTGACATATTTGACCGTCATCCGATTGTACCAGTAATCTTTTAATTAACTCTACTGTGTGTTGAGCATGTAATGCATGTGTCTGTATTGGGAGGTTGCAGTATATAACACTAGTCACATCATACTCGTAACGGGCAAATACTCTCAAAACGTTATCTAAACTACGAATCTGGTGATATTTCAAAGGCATTGGACCACCGCTATTGTGCACCTTAACAACAGTAACACAAGCCTATGGAAAGCCGTATGGGAGCCCCGACTCCGTTCAAGATTTTTAACTAATTAAGGGTTAACTGTAATATTTTTTTTTACGTTATTGAGCAATAACACAAAAAACTGGGGTGTACTCTGAATAAACCGCGAAGCGGTTTATGAAAAGAGTACACCCCAGTTGTTTGTGTTATTGCTCAATAACGTAAAAAAAATATTACAGTTAACCCTTATAATTTAATTAACAACGATAAGAAACATTTTCATTAAGCTTAACATGTTTATTTTGCTCCAGATATTTAAAAACACATCGATAAATACAAAATCCCGTGAACAACGATTACTCCGCTACTTCCGGTATAACTTAAAGTAGTTCCTTTTATTTTTTCATGTTATGAGATGATAACATAATTTTTTGAGCCAATAAAAATGCTTGTTACAAGCAAAATTAAATTATGAAATAATAACAGCGGAAAATGAAAAGCCGTGCAAGATTGGCGTACCGTTGAAGATAAGCCGTTGAAGATTTTACCGTGAAAGATTTGTGCCGCGTAACATTTGCCGCGGAAGATATGCTGTAGTTGTAGGATTGCAACAGAAACAATCGGCCACGCTATTGACATGTAAATTGAGTGTAATTGAATATATTCGGAAAGACATGCTTTATACGAACATCAATAGCGTAATGTGCGTCACATTCCATAACAGGAACATGTCCTTGTGCATTTAAATGACTTTAGCACGCCATCGGGGTATCGCTTCACTGAAGTTGAATATACATTGTAGCTTATTGTAGCCATACATTTTTGTTGATCATACGATATAAATGGCAGTTGTGAATCATAACACACAAATATAGCATTAAGGTGGCATGTTAATAATCCAACACACTCCTATTAAGCACTGGAAAGAGCTTTGAACATGAAACGAATGAAACGAAGACTGTTTTTTTTTTTTTAGAAAATATAGTTTATTCGCTGAGTATAAGATACGACATGCAGACTTTATTTGGTCTCTCTTGAAAACATCCTTCCTACTATGATCTTATTTCTCTCATATCTCGCCATGTTGGATAGAGTTTGCCCATGTAAGATAGATTTATCTTACATAGCATTTCACGCGCGCGGAGTAATCTCCGTTCAAGGGGGACAACTCTCACAACGTCGTCAGCTTGTGTTTACATCCGACAGTCCTTATCGTCGTTGTCGGTTTTGAAACGTTGGACTTAACTATAAAAATACATACATTCTTAGATAAATATATATCATATCAGCAGTAAACCAATAGGGCTACACGGTTAAACGATTAGACATTTCATTTGTTGTAACAGTTACAGTACAGTAATACAGACTGGCCTACCCGACAGATTTGTCATTTGTCATTAAAAAAATGTAAACACACACAATCACCTGGCAATGACAGGAAGCAAAATAAAAGCCATACATAAAAAAATATAAAAAAGAAAATGTCAAACATCACAACCTATGAAATGGTTCCGTTTGCGTCAGCAGGGTGGCCTGGAATTTGTTTACTCTACTGTACTGTCAGTAACTGTTAGGCCTACTCAGTAACCTGTGTATTTGGAAGTTGGGAATTGGCTCTTAAATGAACGAACATTCGGTAAAAATGACACCCCTCGATGTTCATATAAAATATTTATTTTAATTGTAACTCTACACTCTATTTGTGTAGAGTAACCATGAAAACTAACTGTCATCCTAGCCTTTCAATATGATCATCGTTATCGACTGACCTACCTTCGTCATTCCATCAAGACAACCGGTTAAACACATATAAGCCTATGTCACAGAAAAGATCGAATACTCGTATAGAGTCACTGTTCGCTGGTTCACACACGAAGTTGCCAAAATCACAGTGAATTTGAAATTACCAGCCATGAAACATCGCCGCGTCATGGCGATCGAGATCGACATCACTCTCAATATCCTTGAACTATGAATGGAATTCCAATGACAGTCGTGACGTCATGCAGTGACGTAGTATTTTATAAAAAAAAATTGACTTGGCATTTAAAAGTACAGTATGTTCTGTGAAATGATTGAATATGTTGAGGTGCAAATCAAATTATATGTAAAGTTGGAAAACTCATTTCAGCGTTGGCTTTCAGTATTGTTGATAGAACTTATTTTTCTCGGATGTTGACAATTTGATCACGGCCACGTAAAAGTCGGTCAAGTTACGGTAATTTTTATCGGCGAATTGTTCATTCGTCCATCACTTAACCACAAAATGAATGAAATTTGTGTGCAAACTAAGTTTGCCAAAATAAGGTATGATCTTTCAGAATATCACAAGTATTTTTAGTAAAAACGTCAAATAAAGAAATTAAAAAATTGAAGAAAATGGATGGCTGAGGGACACTTTCGCCAGAAATTCGGTAATGATATGAGAGAAAAAGACTCTTTCATTATGTGTGTATATAGGATAGAGATATTCTACCCTCGGGATCACAAAATGTGGTAAAACACTCGGCAAACCTCGGATTTCACCACATTTTGTGACCCCTCGGGTTGAATATCCCTATCCTACATATACACATATGAAAGAGTCTTATAGTCTTATAAGTATCCAACAGGAACATTTTTATTATTTTTATTTACTGAAATGCAATCCTTTGACTTATCTGTATATTATAATTCAGAACCACCACTTGCATTTTGAAGTCAAACACATTTCGTATTTCAAAGTGTCAAATCAAGCCAACCAAATGTCCCAATGGCTTACCACAGATAATTGTGCGCTAATAACAGAGCTATTTATTAATGCTGATTATTTGTGTGACATTTTGGGACACAATTATAATGCATTGCATTCGTGTGATATACTTATAATGAACCCTACAAAAACGTTTGATCAAAGTTAAAAGATTCAAAAGATCAGATCAACATACACATTCATTAACACACCAACGGAGTACCATGTCCTTTAACGTACGATTGGCCTGACTGACGATTGAGAGAGATTGATAAAATTTACAATAATATTTTCTTATTTTTATGAAATATTTTGAAAAGGCCGCCGTTGCATTCGGCAATGTGATTACCAAAACATCCAGGGTACAGCAATCAGAACCAGAAATTGCACCTACATATGCAACCTTAGCTATGGGATACTTGGAGGAACAACTTTATAACAAATATGAAGAAAATATTCGACTGGAAGGCAAAGAATATATCATTGAGAAATCGAAGAGACACCTGGACGATTGTTCTATATTGTGGAAGAAACCTGAGACGGATCTAGAAGACTTTCACTCATTGTTAAACAACCTGCATTCCAAAATACAATTCACAATGGAAAAAAAGTAAAACCGATCTTTTTGGATATTTGCTTTGTTAGAGACAACAGGAAAATCGGTACTGACATTTTTTTTTTACAAACCTACGGATATTCACTACTATTTGAATTTTTATTCATTCCATCCCAAGGACACTAAAGAAAATATTCCGTGTTGCTTAGCACACCAAATATGTACAATAATTGAAAATGATGCTATAAGAAAAAAGATGCGTTATTAACTTGAATAATTTGTTATTGAACAAAAGTATTCGAAGTCATTGATCTTAAACAATATCAAAACATCTACGGCAATACCACTCACGGTACTTCGAACGCTCAAATCGAAGAGAAGGAATTATATTGCCGTTAATCGTGACACATAACCCAAATAGCACCAAAACCGGAAGGAAAATTAAACAAAAAATAAAACTTTTGGATGAATCCGACAAGATGAAAAAAATATGAAAAACACTAAATTCATTTTCGTCAAGTTATCGTCAACCGAATAATCTGAACCAATACTTAAACCCGTGCAGTATTTTCGTCAAAGGCGGCGGAAACGCCGACAGTAACCGCATGCAACGATAAAAGATGTTGAACGTGCAAACATATACTTACTGGAGAATCTATGATATTCCAAACTGGCAAAGTCTGGAAGGTTAAATCGGACATGGATTGCAAATCGACAAATGTGATATACTCAATTATTTGTCCAAAGTGCAATAGCTTTGACATTGGACAACTGAAAACCTCCGTAAGCGTGTTACACTACACCGAGAGAACATATCTCACATGAACGTTACAGACAATTGCCGATAAGCCGACACATTGCCGAATGCAACGGCGGCTTTTTGTAAATATTTCCGCCCTATACTTTTTTCGCGGAAACCAATCGAGTACAAAGAGAAACAAAAGCAACGGAAATTATAAGCATTCTAAAACCTAATTTAAATGAACATGATATATAATTATGTCGCTTTACAGATGATGACGTCATCAATAGGTGAACAATATATGCCGTCACACAAAGAATTGTTGTTACTATGCACTTCAGAATCTTAACAGTGAAACCGGTTGTTCAAAATGTAACGCCTTAGATTGTCAATCACTATTTGTGATATTCATTACTTGCATTCTGTCACCTTCAACTATTATATATACATGTTAAGTTTATATGCACTGTACATGTACATTGTACCTATCGCATAAATAGACCAGGTTTTTTGTGGAGACAAAATAAATACAATACATCTCACTCTACAATCAAACAATAAATTACGAAGAATATAGATAAGTATAAAAATGTGGACTAAGATTTATTTGTGTAGGGAAGAGCAATGATGGTCTTCAAATACAGTAAAGCCATGCAGATTCTTTATGAAAATAAATTGCTCTTCTGACTTATATATATAGATGGGAAATTCAGTAAAAAGAACAAGCCTTATAATGTAGTAAATGAAATATATATAATTATAGCACATCTGCATTATATAGCAAAGTATACTTAAAGACGTAGAGTAATGTTCATGCATCCATGGTTATACTTGCATGTTCTATTTTTATGCCAGATGACATGAGCAATACATGTTTCAAACACGTGACAGAGTCGTGAGGTAAAAGTACATGCAAATGGCAATGAATGAATCCCATTCACGCTCTCCTAACATTAAAATGACCACTGGACAGGACGCGTGACCGAGGGGAATCCTTGCAACAACAGTGTATAAAAATAACTCGTCGCATTTATTTTTATCACGAGATTTGTCACAGAGACGAAAAGGCTACAACACATGTTTGTTAATATATGTAGTACTCGTGAACTTGCCTAATAATGGTCCCATTTGAACATATTAGCAAAATATTATCTTCATAACTGATCAATATAAATGAAATTACAATTAGATACTCCATTTCAAATTATAGGAAAATACATACTCGAAAACATCGATAGAATTCAGATAATTGAATTTGATAATGTTCAAGGAATACGAAAGACGTCAAGCAAAATCGAGAATTCGAGTCTATTCCTTTTTCTTCTCTTGCTATGTTCTAACAAATCCATACTTTCCTAAGGAAGTTCTGGTTTTCTACTGATTGCAGTCCCTCTTGCGTTACCTTTTGGCAGTCTGTCTGCTTTTAGGTAGGCCAACGCATTCGCCGTTCCCCAATTTTGTGTTGACTGATAACTTGGCCGTTGCATTGTGGGGCTATTTTGCATTGAAACCAATTATTATTTTTGGTAATTCCCCTGTATATCTTCATAAATACAAACCTGTCTATAACGACCGCCAAAGGGGAGGCAGAAAAACGGTCACTATAGACAGGTTCCTTTATAGACAGGTCAAAATTATTGTACCAACCAATTTACGTGAAACTGCCATAAATGACTTTTCATTGAACAGGGCATTCAGAAGACCAGTCAGAAGTCAAATAAATGCATACACTTTATAAACCTGAAGGGTTTAATCTTTAAATATTTTGTGGACCAAAGACAAAATATAACTCAAAATGGTCTTATGGATACTTTTTTTGAAATATTTTGTTCTTAAATAATGCTATATTATGTATCTATCAAGTTATCTCCCTTTCTTTCTTAAATAAAGAAAAAGAATACACAATGATTAATTAATTAATTAATTATATTTGTGTTACTACTAATCATTTTGTGATATAGTCTAACTTCTTTAAACCAAAAGATTTTTTTCTGACCCAAATTGAAATCCAGATATTTGTGCCAGTTTACGACTTTTTATTAATGTTGACAAATTAAAGATGACGGCAGTACAATTGCTAGTACCGACAGCTACGATTAAGAAAGGCATTATTGGCTTTCATGTGAGTAAATCTTGTTGACAGATATGACTAGTGTTTGTTATTGAAGTGATGTATCCTAGTTTTAATCACAAAATTAACTGACCGTGTCAAATGAAGCCACCTATGCACAGTTGTACTGTAATACCGACACGCATGGTGACCCAACGCCTCTCTCACCGAGCCCCAGGCCAGGGCAGCGACAGTAATTATAGGCTAACAGGTGGTAGTAGTCTTTTGTTTATATAATCTGGCCAGGGTTGTGGTGATCCTTTGTTTGTATAATCAGGCCAGGGTCGATGTGTCTGGATGACTGCCGAGAGCTGAAGATGGCAGACAGAAATCGGTCGCTATAGAAAACAAATTAGCGACCGCCGTTCCGAAATAACCGGTCGTTAGACACATTAGACAGGTAGTCGCTATACAGAGGGTCGTTATATAGTAAAATATCACGGGGAATCTTAAAATTGGTCATTATAGACAGGCAGTCGTTATATACAGAGGGTCGTTAGAGCAGGTTTGACTGCACAATTTCCTCCGGTTTTTAATAATTGACAGGTAAATAAAAAGATAAAAAAACTGTTAAGAGGTCAAAATTACACATGTATAAATATTTCTTTGGGGGTTATGGACTTTAACTATACAACTTTCAAGAAAACAAATAATCACGCTAAAACCAACAATAAACATTTACTAAAAAAAACCTTTAACAGTCAGTCGACCTTTTAAGCCCGTGTGTTTATTCTTTACACTTCCTCGTCCTGATAGTTTGCGTATTTCTAGGTGATCTACTATTTCTTTAATCTATTTTCCAGAGTTGAAGCTTAGGAAGATGTCTAAGGGGTTTCCGTATTATCTGAAGGTTGTGACAGTTGTAACAGCTTTGTTGTATACTGTGATATTTACGTCGCAATACATACTCAAGACAACACATTGCCATTCAGTTCTACATCCATCAAAGGTACGTCAACATTTTTGCTATGATTATTAAGGAGATTTTGTCTTAACAAATATTTTTCAATCGTGATATCGATGATGCCTGGACAACGTATGCATATATTCAATTGAAGTCTTTCATTTTACATCATTTCCCTCCATGGAAATTTGATGTATGTGTTGCTTTCTTTTATTTTCATCGTTTTAACATAAGTTGCCGAATGTTTGGATCTTGAAGAATTACTTTTCCGTTTGATTTTCCTACCACACATTTCAAAGATTTTTTTATGATACTCCTGCATGTATGTGGTAATTGTGGTTTAGCATTACAGAAGTATAGACGAATGCATATTTTGTAAAAAAGCAAAAGAAATGTGTTAGATATTTCTAATACCTTTTGCTAGGAAAGATTGTTATCATATTTCCTTGTATCACTTCTTATATTTTTATCCTGTTGTAATGATATCGAAAGAAATCCTGGACCTCCACATAACTTAAACCTGGTTCACTTAAATGTGCGTTCTCTCAGAAATAAAATTTCAATTATTGAAGCTGAATTTGAAAATATTGATATATCATTATTTGTCAGCTTAGAAATTCATGTAGCAATTTAAATTTTGATTTATTTAATGATCATTTATTAAACTCTCCCACCTGTGCCTGTGATATTGAAAATGACACTGCTTCACATTATTTCTTTGATTGTCCTAGGTATAATGCTATTAGACATTCTCTGTTTACCTCAGTAGATAGTTATGCAAATCATTACCATTCTAACATTAGCACTTTCTTACAAGGTTGCCCTGACTGTGATAAGTTTGTAAATATACAAATATTAAATGATGTTCAATTGTTCATTGGGAAATCGAGACGCTTTAATCTCTATATGCTTTAAATATATAAGTCATGATATTATATATTATATATTATATTGTATTGTACTATGTTATATTATTTATACCTTAAATTTAATAAATATGGAGTATGTATGATTATACATGTCCTGAAATATCCCTTCATCTTCATTGGTCACATGTGTCAGCAGTTGAGTTAGCTAAGTCTTGTATATATGTGAAGTATAGCGTCTGCTTAAGAAATAATTAACGATGAATCGTGTATTGTTGCAGGATATACAACGAGGACGAGGATATTTCCGTAGGATTCGAACTCGCGTAGCGATAAAAAATTTATTGAAAGACTAACCCATTAGCCCACTCGGCTATAGTAACCTTTTATGAAACAGGTGAATATTAGATATATAAAATTGTAACAGCCGTACCGTGTATTATTGGCACGAGCGTGGGTTATTGGAAAATAATACATGGTTTTAAACCAATCAAAACTGGCGTTGCATAGCAAACATGGTAGAATAAACATTTTGAGTGATAGTAATTTTTTCTGACAATTTATGATATAATATTTTACATTTATATATATTATTTTCGCTTAATTATTGACAGGCACGACCTGTGCATACATGCACATGGACTTTTGGTCAATGCCTTGCAATGAATAATTCTTATAGATAAAGTTCATATTAAATATTATCAAATATTATGTATACATGTATATATAAGCAAAATGTATGAATGATGTGTGAATGTTTATGTTTGAGTTATCTCCCCTTAAATGTTTTTCATTTCATAGTAAATTTATATGTTAATTTATATTTATATTACATTCTCCAATTGCCACCATAGGAGAAAATTTATATAGGCTTGGCCTGTTATTTAATCCTTTTGACAAATAACATCAAATGTCAATAAAATTTGTTGAAATGAAATATTGTTATTAATCAATAAAATTTGTACCGGAAAACAATCAACAATTTCATTTTTACAAAGCGTCGTGTTCAAACTAAAACACAAGCAAATCTAGACAAAGAGAAACGTTTTTAAATTTTAAATTTAAATTTCGTAAAAAGATTCAATAGTTTTGGAAAAAAGGGATAGTAGAAAAATAAGGGAATTTTAATGAAGGGGGAAACCTGGGAATTTTTTTGTATTTTTGAGGGGAGAAAAAATTAAAAAACAAAATTTAAGGGCAGTTAAAAAATTCAAAAAAAATTACTTCCAAACCCAAAGAAAAGAAATTTTAACCAAAAAATTTTGGTTTTTCGGAAAGATTAAAAAATTTCTTAAAAATTAAAATTTTCCATAAAATAATGCTATATTAGTATCTATCAAGTTATCTCACTTCTTCTTAAATAAAGAAAAAGAATTACACAATGATTAATTAATTAATTATAGATGTGTTACTACTAATCATTTTGTGATATAGTCTAACTTCTTTAAAACCAAAGATTTTTTTTCGACCCAAATTGAAATCCAGATATTTGTGCCAGTTTACGACTTTTTATTAATGTTGACAAATTAAAGATGACGGCAGTACAAACGCTAGTACCGACAGCTACGATTAAGAAAGGCATTATTGGCTTTCATGTGAGTAAATCTTGTTGACAGATATGACTACGTGTTTGTTATTGAAGTGATGTATCCTAGTTGTAATCACAAAATTAACTGACCGTGTCAAATGAAGCCACCTATGCACAGTTGTACTGTAATACCGACACGCATGGTGACCCAACGCCTCTCTCACCGAGCCCCAGGCCAGGGCAGCTACAGTAATTATAGGCTAACAGGTGGTAGTAGTCTTTTGTTTATATAATCTGGCCAGGGTTGTGGTGGTCCTTTGTTTGTATAATCAGGCCAGGGGCGATGTGTCTGGATGACTGCCGTGAGCTGAAGATGGCAGACAGAAATCGGTCGCTATAGAAAACAAATTAGCGACCGCCGTTCCGAAATAACCGGTCGTTAGTCACATTAGACAGGTAGTCGCTATACAGAGGGTCGTTATATAGTAAAATATCACTGGGAATCTTAAAACCGGTCGTTATAGACAGGCAGTCGTTATATACAGGGGGTCGTTAGAGCAGGTTTGACTGCACAATTTCCTCCGGTTTTTAATAATTGACAGGTAAATAAAAAGATAAAAAACTGTTAAGAGGTCAAAATTACACATGTATAAATATTTCTTTGGGAGTAATGGGCCTTAACTATACAACTTTCAAGAAAACAAATAATCACGCCGCGGGCTAAAACCAACAATAAACATTTACTAAAAAAAACCTTTAACAGTCAGTCGACCTTTTAAGCCCGTGTGTTTATTCTTAACACTTCCTCATCCTAATTTGCGTATTTCTAGGTGATCTACTATTTCTTTAATCTATTTTCCAGAATTGAAGCTAAGGAAGATGTATCAGTGGTTTCGGTATTATCTGAAGGTTGTGACA
Source organism: Pecten maximus (assembly GCF_902652985.1). Lineage (NCBI taxonomy): Eukaryota > Metazoa > Mollusca > Bivalvia > Pectinida > Pectinidae > Pecten > Pecten maximus. The sequence continues at coordinate 1,846,291 of NC_047033.1, forward strand.
GTTGTAACAGCTTTGTTGTATACTGTGATATTTACGTCGCAATACATACTCAAGACAACACATTGCCATTCAGTTATACATCCATCAAAGGTACGTCAACATTTTTGCTAAGATTATTAAGTAGAATTTGTCTTAAACAATATTTTTCAATCGTGATATCGATGATGCCTGAACACCGTATGCATATATTCCCTCGAAGTCTTTCCTTTTACATCATTTCCCTCAATGGAAATTTGATGTATGTGTTGCTTTTTTTATTTTCATTTTTTAACATTAGTTGCCGAATGTTTGGATCTTGAAGAATTACTTTTCCGTTTGATTTTCTTACCACACATTTCAAAGATTTTTTTTATGATACTCCTGCATGTATGTGGTAATTGTTGTTTAGCATTACATTTGTATAGACGAATGCATATTTTATCAAAAAGTAAAAGAAATGTGTTAAATAGTTCTAATACCTTTTGCTAGAAAAGATTGTTATTAATCAATAACATTTGTACCGGAAAACAATCAACAATTTCATTTTTACAAAGCGTCGTGTTCAAACTAAAACACAAGCAAATCTAGACAAAGAGATCGACATCTGGTCTGGTTATCTGAGTGTCTAATATAACATCCTCCTCAGACGTTCAGTAAGATAGAAAAAGACACAGTCCTAATAAAAACATTACAAACTGTTATTTCCCACATTTACTCGCCTTTGTCAAATTGTGCATAAGAGCAGCAGGTAAAAGAAGCATGCTCTGCTGCAGGTTTGAACCGATTCTAAGCCAAGATAAAATAGAAATAACAATGGAAAGCCAATGAGGTTAAAACGCATTTGTAAATGGAAAGAATTCAAGGGCTATACAATTGTATTCATGTGATCATTTTTTCGGTACTTTGTTATCTATGTAAAGACGCGTTAACATCTAGTAATTCAATACTGAACGTAGCAGAACGCATTGCAATAGTATTGTATACAGGTATATGTAGATAAAATAAGCGTTATTTTTTAATGGACAGGTGACAACCTCGGGATATCCTATTGTTGTATCTTCAGAGGGCAGAAAAAGAAATGTACCAAGAACACATATGGTGAGATTCACGATTAATAAAGACTTTACATTAATAAAATTCCACTTGCCCATATATTCCATAATGATATAGAAAATTTTATACCATAACAATGTTGTGTTTTGTGTGCGGTAAATGTATTGTAGCGCAGTAATTAACTATAACTACATGTATTTAGAATGTTCCAAAAGCTTACGATGTACGATTAAGTAAAATGAATGAGATTGGCTAATACTAAATGGAGCTGATTAGATAATTCACTGATTACCTGATATATTTGTAATTTTATCCTGAACAGGTATCGGCGTTGGGCATCGCAAGTAAAAGCGAAAGACTTTCCTCATTGAAGGTTGTATGATTCACCAAATGGGCAGATGGTTCTCATTTAATTTCTTACGTTGTTAAGGAAATGCACAATAAATACATTAATTGAAATATAATACAAAGAAACCGTTATGAAAAAAAAGATAAAACATAAAAACTAGCAAAACATTGATTTCACCAGCAGAGACCACTGTCAACCTTAGAGAAATGTATAATAAGTTTCCGGAGGGTAAGGCTCATCGACGACATTTGTATGTAGATCTTTACCTTGGTTATTGATGAGACGATAATCAATACTTAACCAAACCAGACCATATCCAAGTATTGTGACATTACCAAAACTATAACCAGGATTATAATAACAGAATCAAAGATCGTTCCGCACTTCTTCAAAGCAGTTCCAAATTATATACCTGATGTCGACTTTCCAAAATTGTCCTCAGTCTTCATCAACGTGCTTCTTTTAAGATACTGTAAACGTACTTATTTTAGCGCAATCAAATTTTAGCGCATTTGCAGATTTTAGCCAGTTAGCGCAATGATGAATTAGCGCATCCACAGAACTTTCTATAGAAATAGAACGTACAAAAAGTAATTAGCGCAATCATAATTTAGCGCAAGGCTTCCAGCGCGAAGAGCGCTAAAATAAAATTACCGCTAAAATATGTACGTTTACAGTATGTTGATCAACATATTTCACTGTCATATTAACAGTCGAATTTTATCATGGAAATCCTATCATTGGAAGCAATATAATATGCGATGTATATTGAATCAAATTGACATTTAAAAGGAAATTAAAATCTGCATTACACTGAACATAAAGCGGAGTTGTTAGTTATATCTCTTGGAATTGAATGACATTGAAGGGTCTTTGTTATCTGTCCTGTCGAGATCCTCCAGGAAATCGGCAAAGTTCTCATCATATTATCAGCATTTTCTTCGATATTTCTCTTAGTCAACTATTCTGACCGACTTCTCTTGTAATTCAGTAAAATATTTTATCGTTACGCAGTTGGTTTATAAACACTACGCTTGAAATGCAATTGTTCATATTTCTCTTTCAAGAAAGCGTCTGGAACGTATACGAATGAAATGAAAATGGTAAGTGTGTATGAAAATACTTTGTAATGATATATTAATTTTAAAGTTTAAACAACAAGATGGTATTTATTGTATAATTTCAACTGTAGCAAACAACTATAAAACGTTTACAAATAACATTTGTATGAGTGTATGTTTTCGTTTTGTTTTAAACTTTGAATTATATATATTTAAAGCTTTATTTTATGTAGATATAAAACGAATCTTATGTTCTTATGAATAGTAAGTTGTGTAATGTTGAGAAACAAAGTTAAGGTGATCTAAATTGTGTTAATGATTAACAAATAAACTATCAATATTGCATTTATTTATTTTAATGGGGGTATGGCCATACTTCATATTAACTGCACGAGCTTAACATATCAACTTACTTTACCGGGGTGTGTGTATGTTTTAGGTTTTCTTATCACTTATGGTATATCTGAACCGTAAGTTCTCTACTAATTGTTTTTTATACCTGGACCGGTATGGGGCTATCTACTTGTTGTATAACTGGGAAGAGGGAATGTTTTCTATTTATTTATGGTATTTGATCGTGACACATTTTTCCCCGAAAGGCTATGAATATTCCTGTCGAAATCCTCAACTGTGCCAATAAAGCAGTAACGAAGCCTTATAATTATGACTACAAAACTGAGTTTTACCTACCGCCACCAGTTTCGGATTTATGCAGAATGTCTTTGCCGGACCTCGAATACTTATATCAACGGTACGTATTTTTACAGAAACATAACGCATTAAATATTTATTTATTAGTTTCTATACTGTATCCATATAATAGCAATTTGGGACGAAACGTCCATTACACTTCGACATTTCCACGCGCGGGATATTTTCAAATGTCTTGGCCATTGGTCACACAGCGTTCATCATAGAACATGTCTTTGTGCATGTCATGCTAGCCTCCGCCTTCGGCCCCATGCCAGCCGAAGGGTTCATGGTTGTTATCTCAACTACTACCAAAATATTACTTATACTGTGTCGTATTGTATTGTCTAGTACTGTTTATATATTATGCGATTGTATCTATATTAGCTGTGTCTTGCTAATGGGATGAATAACAGTTAAAGTAATTCGTATCCTGCAAACCTTTTCAAGGATCCAGTGTTACCTGAGTTATTACGTTAATGTTACTTCTTTGACCCATATATATGTATGATTTGTCAAGTTAGTTATAAAAAAGTTTCGTCTAATACGACATAATCCAAACATTTGAATCTACAACTCAAGGGAGGTTACCTGTGTTCGAATTTGGGTTTGTCTCGATTTTGGAGGAGATATTTGTTTTGAATTCAGAAAAAAAAAAAAACTTTTTTCCGTCGTTTTCAAAATATACGTAAAGTGATATTGATTGAGTGTATAAATAACATGATGTGCTAATTCGACCGTCTCAAACGCACATAAATAATTTATCATCACAACACAAACACTTGTATGGGAGGAAGCCTCTGTAGTGAGCAAAGCACCATTTATTGCGGGAGATTTTTACAATTAAATCGACATGTGGATGCGAAACTCTGGGATTTAGGCAAAACAATTGGACCATGGAATTAATCCGTCTCCTTCGAAGTCCCTTGACCTGTGTACACAATGCCTTCTAAGTAAAACATTTTTCACACCTGTCCAGTCTTAAGTCACCAGCGATTGTCGACAAATTACCTATAAGGTAAAAAGCGTAAAAGAAGAAAACCAAATAAAAAACATTTGTCTCGTCAAATTTTTCGGGGGGGGGGGGGGGGGGGGGGGTATGCGTGCTTGCTATAGTGACTACAAGGCTCGAATGGCGAGCCGGCCACGCGCACCTGAAAACACCTGTTAGGGCCACTAAAAGCACGTGCTCACGTGCAACACCATGCATACAATTATCAACCCGTCGCTCACGCATAACCCCGCCCTCCCCTACACGTGTACGTGTACCCATGATAGATACATTTATGTGCTAATTCGACCGTCTCAAACGCACATAAATAATTTATCATCACAACACAAACACTTGTATGGGAGGAAGCCTCTGTAGTGAGCAAAGGCTTCCTCGAATGAATAAAGAACGGGAAACAAGAAAATAATGTCGACATTTTAATTAATAATATACAATCAGTTTTTAAATACCAAGATGTTGTGATACAGATAATAAATCATGAACTCTTTCACGCACATAGCCATCCTTTGCTTTCTCACTTTTCCAACGGCCGTGCTTCTTAAACAGTCTGTCACTAACACCAGCTGCTGCAGCAGCAGTGGCTCCGCCTGACCTTAAACTATGGACACCAAATAGAGTTTTGTCCAGCCCCACAGCCTCCAGAGCTTCTAATAAGATCTCCCTAGCCCTTGTGTAAGAGAGTCTAACGTTCTTGGCACGTAACCTAAACTGTTTCTCCGATTTACATAAACACACCTGGGAAAAAATGTACAAATCGTTTGAGAAGTGTGAAAAGTTACCTTTAACAAGATTTCTTTTTAGCATTTCGACAGGACACGTTTTATTATGGGTAGCTGCTATAACTACACTACTACCTGCATTAAATTTATCTGTCTTACTACGTGAAATAAAAATCACCATAAAGGAGTCCTCGAAACTAATGTCCGAATACTTAATATTTACAATTTCTGAGAACCGTAAAAAACCGGCAAAACCTACTAAACACATAGAGATAAGGCGGAGATCTTTTAGAGAAGCTTCAGCGTTCCCATATTTATCCACTAACTTATTTAATATATCCGGTGTAATTGGTTCTTTTTTCTTGACAGGACAGCTTAGAATTCTTTTCCCGCTAAGTCTAACTGATTGAACCAAAAAGTCACTACATGGATCCTGAAAACCCGCAATTTTATGACACCACGAAAGCGAGAAAATAACTTCCTCGATTTTTGAAAAATGACATCCTGATTGAATGAGAGAAGATAGGTAAAGGGCAACGTAAAATTCGTTAGCAGGCATAACGGAAATTCCGTTAAAGGAATTGCACCATTTCCTCCAGTGTTCGAATCCGTACTTATATTTTTTAACTGCATTGACCGATTTGGAACTTAGAATATGTGAAGCTAAACCATCAGCTAGGCGTGATAACTTAGGATCACTTAAAGAAGGTCGATCTTTCCACCGCCCGATACGGAAAAGATCTGTAAACAAGAACAAAAGAACCAATTAAAACGTTTATCTTAAATCCGAATAGATGCACAAAACCATATAAATATATATGCATGAATAAAGTTTCAAACCAACCTCTCTGGCTTCAAGTCGATCTCTCTGGCTTAATTATATCAATGAGCCAACCTCTCTGGCTTAATTACATCAATGAGCCAACCTCCCTGGCTTAATTACATCAATGAGCCAACCTCCCTGGCTTAATTACATCGATGAGCCAACCTCCCTGGCTTAAATTACATCGATGAGCCAACCTCCCTGGCTTAATTACATCAATGAGCCAACCTCCCTGGCTTATTTATATCGATGAGCCAACCTCCCTGGCTTAAATTACATCGATGAGCCAACCTCCCTGGCTTAATTACATCAATGAGCCAACCTCCCTGGCTTAATTACATCAATGAGCCAACCTCTCTGGCTTAATTATAGAACTCGGCTGAAATATCTGGCATACTATTAATGAGCCGACTTCTCTAGCTTACTAATTAAAAAACTGAGCCGAACACCCTGGCTTATACGTAAATAAAAAATTGAAAATTAGATAACAAATAAGCGAAAGACTTGTTAATATACACGGTCTCGAAAACTTACGCGAATGTCCAAAATCAATAGGTAGATTCAATCCTCACAGCTAGAAGTGATCCCCTGTAGTTATCTGGATGGAACACACAATTATCCACGTTACTTACTAGAATGTCCATAGTATTGTGGAATTCATAAATGTCTTTCACGTAAGGATGATAATTACCTTGCTTATCAAATAACGAAGACCAAAAGGGGGAGGAAGGCCAGTAAGGGGCTATGAGTGTACACTGGGCACGACAGAACACAGCATGCAGAATAGCACGCTTTATCAAATTAACGGGGGGGACTAACCAGTTATTTTCTCCGGCCCATGACTGAGCAAAAGCATCGACACCCTCCGCTAAGGGATGAAAAAATCTGGTATTGAATCTAGGAATCTTGGCGTTGTTACCGTTAGAAAATCTGTCCACGGAAAATGGACACCACCAATCATTCAAAAAATTAAAAAACTCCTGGGAGACGCCCCAATCATTTGAATCGTCGATTTTGCTGATAAAGTCAGCGACCGTGTTTTCGCTCCTCGGGATCCATTCAATAGAAAGAATTATCTGTTTTTCTGCGCAGATTTGAAAGATGTCTAACGCAAGTAATTGAAGTTCAACCACCTTACTACCGGCTTGCACGATCTGAACCGTGCTCTGGCTATCTGAATACCACTTAACACTGGAATTACTTAAAAAATTACTGTAACTTAAAAGAGCTAAATTGATAGCCTTCAATTCTCTCCAGGTGGAACTTTTAACGGCTTCATCTTCAGACCACATTTGATGAAAATCGAAATTCCCAGCCTGAACAATATGTGCCCCACAGGCAATACTACTCGCGTCCGAATACACAATAGAAACCGGAAGCTTGTATTCGTACAACTTCTTAAAGTTTAACTTACGAATATTGTTTTTCCAGAACAAAATCTCGTGTAGAGCTAAACTATCCGATTCAATCAAAAACAGCTTATCCCACGAAGAACTACTCTGTATCAGCCCGTACAAAAATCTGGTCATTAATCTAGTAACATTACCGATGACTGGCGACATAGAGATGATACTACCAGTGAGCGAAGCTAACTTTCTACTTGTAACACGCGGTAAAGAGGTCCACAAAATATCTATAACTCCGAGTAAATCGGTGATCCTTCGTTCTGGGACCGATAATGAAAACTCTTTAGAGTCCCATAGGAGGCCTAACCACTCTAATGACATTGTAGGTGTAAAAATGGACTTCTCTATATTGATAACAAAACCTGCCCTAATGAGACTGTCCTTCACAAAGGATCCGTCAGTCAGAGCCTGGGAGGCGCAATCTGCGCACCCCCACCCGTCATCCAGGTACACTACTATTTCTATCAAATTTTTTCTCCAATATTTAACCAGGGGTCTTAAGCACTTGGTGAAGATATATGGAGCACTAGACAAACCAAACGGGAGGACTGTGAAACAAAAATGCTTTCCTTCCCATGAAAACCCCAAAAATGTTTGGTGAGATTTACAGATATCTATGTGATGATAACCGGATTTAAGGTCGAACTTGTAAAGATAGCTGTCTTTCTTAAAAAATTCGAGAGCGACCCTAAAATCTTCGAATTTAATTTTTTGCTTCCAGACATACATATTAGTATTACTTAAGTCGAGGATCAAACGCTTCTTACCACTCTTATTTACAGCTACTGAAATGGGGTTAACGACAAGTGGAGTAAAGGGAACTTGCACCGCGCAACCATTTTTGACTAATTCGCCTACTGCTTCAGATACAAAGTCGGCATGAATAAAGGATGACCTATTATTTCTAAATTCTGCCTTGGGAGGGGTAGATATAAAAGGAATAACATAACCATTTCGCAGGGTCTCGATAATGAAATCCGGAGCTTCTATATGCTCCCAAAAATTAATATGAGCTTTCAAACGACCTTTAACAGATTTGTCATTATGAAATGTTACATTTTCAAAAAATTCTGCGTGTTCAGAAAACTCATCAGCCCACAAAAATAAATGATCAAAATACTTAACATCAAAGTCATGATCACTTGGCTCCGGATCCTCCCTGTTGTGCTCCGGCGGCGAATCTAGGACCGGGCGCCGACCCTCCGTAGCTTGGGTATCCCGTCTGTCCGTATTGTCCATTGTTCCACGCGGGGCACTGTCTACCCCAGTGTCCCATGGCCCCGCACCTGAAGCATACGTCGTACGGGGAGGCCCTCCGAAAGGGCCGCCCCCCTCCGGTAGTACCTGAACCACCTCCTGACGAAACAGCGCCGAAGGGCTGGTCATTGACGACACCAGGGCGATAATGGCCACGCCCAACACCACCCGAATGGCCGCCCCTACCGGACACCCTTTTCTTGTAAGGTCTGGATTTCCTGACCGCTCTGGCCTCCGCTTGACGTAGTTTCTTGTCATCCTCGGAATCTGATGCTAAGTCGTCGGAGAGATACTCCTCAACTGTGCTCCAACCACCTGGAGATTTATCGGCAATCCTGATGAGTTTGTTACGTTTTCTAATCAAATCCCTGGCAGCGTTAATAGAGTCCAGCACAGACGAAAACTCACGACCACCTACGGCCCTTTCTGCCCTTTTTAAGGACAGGTCCAATTCCAGGTTAAACTCGAACTGTTTCCTGTTGCCGGTAAACTTGAAATTTACGGTTTCGTCTTTTATCTTTTTAGCGACATTTTCGGCTTTGGTTTCGTACTCTTCAGAAATTTCTCTCTTAAGCGTTCTAAACTGCTTATCGAAATAAGTCCTCATAAAATACAAGGTATCAGAATTAGAAACGTCTTGACCACCGGCTACCTGAGGTCCGTCGGGAGTAACATCTCCCTGTCCATCTTGCGATACAGTATTAGGACGATCCTCTAAAGATTTCTCGGACATATTACGTATGCGTGCTTGCTATAGTGACTACAAGGCTCGAATGGCGAGCCGGCCACGCGCACCTGAAAACACCTGTTAGGGCCACTAAAAGCACGTGCTCACGTGCAACACCATGCATACAATTATCAACCCGTCGCTCACGCATAACCCCGCCCTCCCCTACACGTGTACGTGTACCCATGATAAATACATTCAACCATTGTATGCAGTATATACAACGGTAAAGTGGTATTAACAATAATGCAGATGTGTTTTTGTTTTACACACATATCAAACAGAGGGATTATTTTCAATCTCAAAAATGGATAAATGCAGAAAAGTATAGAAACAAATCTTATTATTACAAAACTTATAATAAATCTGCCTGAAAATCCATAAAAAATGATTTGCCGTTATTTAATTTTCAAATTAACTTGTCAATATAGATACGATATGTGAACACTTGAATATCTATAGATTCAATGTTGGTGACAGAGTAGTTGTAGCGTATGTTTTCGAATTATTAGGTTAACATTGTGTAACATCCTATTAACAGATTAAGTCATTTTAGGACGGTATACAGTGCTTGCAGCATGCATGAGTGTGGTAAGTGTGTGCGTGTGTGTTTTAAAGTTTTCAATAAAACGTAAATATATACATAGTTCTTGTATAACGTTTGTATTGCGATGAATATTTTACTAGATACCTGAACACCATACAAACTGTATGTAAAACTCCGAGAAGATTCGGGAAGATAACAGATGGTGGATGGGATGTGTGTGTTGAACCGCAGTACCTTCCATCCAAGGGTTGTCTGGTTTACTCATTTGGGTACGTAAATTACAACACCTTAGACATGTTTAGCTGAACTAAGTAGTTGAACGTTTTCCTGTTAAAACTATCATTTTGACAATTTATGCGATGCTTTCCATAAATAGAGGATATCTAACAGTGCGCACTCGTGAAAAATATCAAAATATTAGCCACACTCGTAAAATATATTTGGTATTACTGAAGACACTAAGCCTACAGTTCCCTAAAAAAAGTAGTTACCCCTGTCCAGGTGCTGACATATATGTCGGGCTTTCAGATTGGTCAATTATTTTGGTATTTTCTAATTATTAATTTGATTGGTCAAATCAGCAATGAACAATTTTTAATATTTCACTGGTAAAAATGTAATAAGGAAGTACAACTCTGTGATGTCAAAAAAATATTTGGTACAATTTTTTAATTAGAAATAAACGGCATATCAGAAATTGTAAAAAAAGACAACTTTTAAATTAAGGACGTTAATATTCCCGAACCTGTTCTTTTAACTCATAATAGCAATTTACGTAATCCCTCATCCCTTAATTTTTAATAGCAAAATACCTGTTTTTATTAATTTTTTTTACAGATTGAATGCTATATATATATAAAAAAATCCGCTAAGTTTTAAAATATTTAAAAGATCAAAAGAACAAGTTTTCTAAAACAGCCATACAAACAGGATATCAGTGTACTTCTAGTTTTGAACTATTATTATTTGCGCTATTTTTTACCATTTCGAGGTCAGAAATCCAAAGGGCATAAGTTACACCCGAACAATATAAAAAAAATGCCAAAACAGTATCGTTTGCTACAATTAAATACGGCCAAACACTGATTATTTGAGTGATCAATCTAGAGTCAAAAGTGATGAAATTTTGGAGTTTCATTAAGAAATACACCTTATACAAATAGCCGGCAAAATATTAACTTATTGAAATTCTTTAAATAAAAGTTCTATAAACAATATAACGGAGATGTGTGCAATATAGAATTAATGCCTTTCACGGCTGAGAATGTTTTTATTTGCTTGAGCATGCTACCGAATATTTATTTTTCCATTTGCATGACAAACGATTTTTTTCGCTGCTTAATGCTAGCATCTTCTTACAGAATCAAGAACGATTTTTCATTCGACAATGACATCGTAGATTCGTACAAATGTGAAGTTCATTCTCTCGATCCGGGGAACGGAACCACATAGATATGACCATTTATTCACTCTTTTTTGGTTGCATATCTTTACAGAATCAACAATGATTTTTCGTTCGACGATGAAATCGCTGATTCACACAACTGTGAAGTCCATTCCTTCGACCCGAGGTAGGGACTAATTAATGCTATAATATATGTACTGCCATACAGTACAACCATTAAGGTATGTGATAATGACAGCGTTGTGTGATACTCCACTCATATACCTAAACACTGAGGTCAGTGACAAAGACAGCGAAGTGCGATACTCCACTCATATACCTAAACACTGAGGACGGAGAAACCAGTCGTTACCGCCAGCTTTATCATATTCCGATTGTCGCTCATACGATCACTTGAGGCGCCTAGAATTACCGCCGAGTCCTAGATGCAGCTTAGTTAAATTCCTTTTTGCCCCACTGTATTTTACTCAATTTACTTTAAAATGTGTCATTATCTTGGGTGTATTTTGTGCGATTCTTTAAAGCTCGGCCTTAGTTCACATACGTTGGGTTGTCTCGGCCAGGGGCAACTTCAAAAACTCCAACTGCTCGCTGGAAGTTTCCTTTCCTACAAGTCCGTTCGCCCGGTTTTTTTTTTTTTTTTGTTCTTTTTGTTCTTGTTTTTTTTTTTTTTTTTTTTTTTTTTTTTTGTTTGTTAATTTTTGTTTGTTTGTTTTTGCATTTTGTAATCGAAAATGTGTTAGAATATTAAACCCATGTTTTTTGTTCATTTATAAGCAATTTGGCACTCAAGTTTTGTTGGTGTTAACGTTTTAACCCATCCGTGTAAAAAAATCATTTTTTATGTCTATATAGCCTCATCATCCAAGGATTCATGTGACCTTACCTAATGCGAGGTCGGGAAAACAGATAACATGTCTTTCCATTACCACATACAATGACTCATAGACTTTAACGTAAATGATAAATATAATAAATAATTATGTTTTCTATACAAACCTTTATATATGTTGAGCAAATAGGTTATCAAGATCTGTTTCCACAGTGATAATTTTTGTGCTATCATGCAGGCAGGGCGAAAGACACGACAAAATTTGGGATATTTTTCCTTTATCTTAACAAATTCCTTCGTAATGTTTCTGTTGATACGTACCTAGCGCCTTGAAGAAGTCTACCATAAATTGATCGTGCCCTCTTTCAGCGACATACATATGTATCAGAGTCTCTAAAATGGTAGTTTGTACTCATGCTTAATGTTCTACAATTTGGTAGTCGGAAGGCTGGTTCGCCGATTTTCAATATAATATATATAGACGATGTGTCAAACTGAGTGATTCAGTTATTTGCTCCAGTGAAATAGCCCACACACAGCTGACACATAGTGCAAATAAATTACAATAGCTGTTGATAGGACGTTCAATCATACAAGGTTAGAACCTAACCATTTGTGTCACCCTATTCATGCATTTAAGCGACATGTGATATTTCTCTACGGCGACTTACTGCTATTTGATGTATATATAAAATCAACATTATGTTACGTACTGTTTTGGATTTAAATACCTATACTGAGACATATTTTCTTTAACAGCATGAAAGTCAAGAGTCATATAAGAAGAAAGAGTAGGACCTTTTTTCACGATACTGGTCTCTCTGACGTCAGCAGAACGAATCCCGTTGGAACAGAATGGCGTATGCTGACATTTAAGGATATTAGAACTGATCTGAATCACTCAGAGGTATATTAATACAATACCAAGCATGCTTCAATGGAATCCTTATGAGATTGTATTTTTCTAAATAAGAAGGGGGCGCGGTGGCCGAATGGTTAAGGTGTCCCGACACTTTATCACTAGCCCTCCACCTCTGGGTTGCGAGTTCAAAACCTACGTGGGGCAGTTGCCAGGTACTGACCGTAGGCCGGTGGTTTTTCTCCGGGTACTCCTCCATCTCCTAAACCTGGCACGTCCTTAAATGACCCTGGCTGTTTATAGGACGTTAAACAATATTTTTGAACATATGTTTAGAATCTGCTTTTTCTGACTTACCTGTTTGGATTTCCACAACTTTGGCCCCTCTTAAGAATCGAGAGATTTTTCTTCTGTGTCTTATATTGAAGAGAAATTGAACAGTCCAAAAGTAGATGAAGGTCAGAGGTAAAGTGAGTACGAGTTTTGTCCAATCTGTAATTTTCTAACCATGGAAGATATCTTGACAAAACATAATTGAAGCAGATATGCGATGTTCTGCCGTACGGTCATTTGACCTTTATATCCGGGTCAAAGGTCAAAGAGCATATTTCACTTATAATTTCTTATCCTGCAATAACACGAAAACCTTTAAAGATATTCGAATAAAAGTTGTTGTGTACTTTTATCACCACACTGACGAAGTGGAGCATGATCCTCACTTACAGGTTAATGATGAAGTGCAAAAAACAATATCTAGTTGTAATTTTTTTATGCATTTATAATTTGCAGAACAATATTTATGAGTCGAGTTTTTCACTCCGAATACCGAATCAAATCCTAATAAAGATGTTTTATTGTTATTGCTAAATCTTAAGAGCAAAATTAGGAAAGCTTGCAAAACAAAGTAATTGGTTAAACACTGTTTTCTTTTCTATATCCAGTTTCATATACACTATATTGTTGAAAACCTAAACATTGTGTTATTCATTTTATCTAGCGAATGCCAGATGTCGTTAAGATGGACATAGAAGTGTGGGAGTGGAACGTACTTCCGGAAATGTTCGCTACTGGTCAATTCCCTAGACAGTTGATCATAGAGTTCCATCTGTGGTCCCAGCGGTACACCACGCAGAAGGACATGTGGATACGTCGGCTGTCTGTCCTACGTCTTATACATGACGCAGGTTATAGAATATTCTGGATGAATAGAAACCTGATATGTAAATATAAATCAGTTTACACTAAGAAACAAACTCTCGCATGTCACGAGATTTCGTTAATACGGAATGGACCAGATGTTTTGACAGATTACTGATGGTGATGTTGGTCCTATACGATAGAAGAAGAAGAGAACATGTTAACTTCATGTCATATCAACTAATATTAACACTCCTCCTGATTTACCGGGTGGAAGCGCATGAAGGGGAGGAATTTCATAAACGAGGAGAAACAACTTATTTGCAGGTGACCGCGATAACTTTCCATCTTTGATCGAGGAAGCGTACCCTTTTGCCCTTTACAAAGGCGAAAGTGTAGCCTTTGTGCAACATGTTCAAATGAAGCCCTAGATATTTAAAATCAGCATTACGATAAGAAATATGGATATCATCAGCGTTACCATGGTTACTTCCCCTAGTTAGGATACACATCGGTGAGGTAATACCATAGTTACCTCTCCGGTGAAGGATACTCATCCATGATGTAGTATTCATCAAGGATTGTTGTTTTTTGGAAACGGATATGCATGCACATAGTACTGTAGTTGACTCTGCGGTTAGGGTAATAAAATTCTAAGGTTGATACCGTTTTTAAAGTGCATATATAGATACATTCATATCAATTGGGATATTCACATTTTCGATGTTGCTAAGTACGAAGTCATTTGCTATATTTAACATTCAAACTATGGTGTAATAAAACTATCTATCGATGCTGTATGTTGTTTATTAATGCGGTCTTCTATTAAGGGGACATACAAGAGACCAAAATACTTCTCCAATTGTAATACCTGGTATCTTCAATCTCTCTTTTTTTCCGCACTGCTCTGTTTTTATATGCACTGTTTTCCTCTATAGGTGTCTACTCAAGTGTGACCACGTCCATTCTTGGAGTTGACGTCAGACACTTTACCATTCAACGGATCATTTCGTATACGTTTCATCAATTATTTAAACACACAGGAGAATACTAATTTTCTCACACGGCAAATGTAACTGTTTTTTTTAGGATTGTACAAAAGACAAGCAAGGCATCAACACCTTTGTAAAACAAAGAACAAAAACAAAAATCCAAGCATATACAAAATAATTAACTATCCAAAAGTTGTTCTGAATTATAAGATTTATGTAACTATAGGCAGATTTTGTTATCTTACTAATTTATATTTCCGTGTTATGTTTGTTTAATATTGTTTCACATTTTTGCCCATTTTTACTCCTCACTGTTTGGCCCTAATGACATTTATATCGTTAATGACCCGTTAATAATTTATAACTCACTAACATAACTACAGAACACAGTACTTTCGTCCTTTCAGGACCGGCTAGTGATGTACTTGACCAAAAGTGCAGATTGGGAGGTGCAATAGGCATATAGCCTATTATATAACGTCGCCAAACCACTTGATTACAGCTGTGGTCAAACCGAGTAATTTTATTGGATCATATAACAGAGCATATCATGGCCAAGATAAATTATTTAAAGACACTTGAAAATGACAAATTAGTGCTCATATAGAAACGAAATACCTTTTAAGATCATTTTAAGACATTATCACAGGCATCACGAAAATATTTCAGTATGCTCGAACATTTACTCAACGAAGTGGTCATACTCACACATTCGCCCAGCGCAAGGCATAGTGGAATTAATTGTAATCATAGGTTAAAGCACAAAGACAATCCAGAATTCAAACAGCGTTGCAAATTATTACTGGTTAAATTTATATTTAACGGTCTCCCAACGGCCAATATCAACAATGCACATACACCTACATGTTCCATGAATTTATTAGTATCAAATTTATAACCGTCTTCGTAACCAAGCAAAGCTAAATGGTGGTTTAAGAAATGTACATGGTATTGTGAGGCACACTCCAAAAAAGGGAAAATGTAATAATATGTTTGGCCTCTTGTTCCTTATCTATTTTCAAATTGTTGTTATTTATAAAAGAAAATAAAGAGTGGAATCAAATATTGATCATTACCAACTTTCCTGCAATGATAATTTAATGTTACCTTTGTATACATTTTAGACATCATATTGGTATTGTTTAAGGAGGCGAGGCGGGTAAAGCTATATAGTGTCGAATCACTCCATAACAACATCAAATATGTAATATCCGAGATCAATACCGCCTCCACTTTGTAACAGGTAGATTCTTAAAAAGAACTTGTTTGATCGGATGTATACATGTATGTACTGTACGATCATATGTGTAGATGTTTGTGTAGTCTATGGTATAACGGAATCTCTTATCAATAGTGGAACATATGTGAAAGAAATATTTTATTTTCAAGGAAATGGGTCAGTCAGAGTATATGCCATCTCTAAAATATGATATATACGCCTGTGTAATTTATGCGTTCCTTTCGTTTTTGCGCTTATATTCGGCATCAGTCATTGACAAGACGTACATACTGGTGGTAAAAACAATAGAACAAAATCACGAAGGGGCAATTTTAACCACGTCATATTTAAATACCACGTTGGCGTGTGCTAGTACATGTCACGTGCCCAAATGCATTTCCTACTCGTATGATTCTGCGACTCGTAAGTGCAAGACGTATTTGGAGGAGATTTGTTATAGGTTCGACGGCCAGATCTCATCTACACTCAAGTTCTACACACGAATAGTCGAACTCGGTCGTAAGTATAGCAAATGTATTATCTTTAAAATTTTAAAATCAATTTAGAAATGAATTTAAGGAAACATCAATACCTAAGATGTTATTACCTTAAATCCAATAACACTTTCTTATGGAAAAATTAGAAACACAAATCTGTTACATATCATTTATTGTAAATATCAACACGTGGGCTGTTACATGTCATTTTGTGTATCAACACCTGGACTGTTATACGTCATTTTGCGGACGTATCATCACCTGGGCTGTTACACGTCATTTTGTGTATGTATTAACACCTGAACTGCTACACGTCATTTTGCGTATGTATCAACACCTGGACTGCTACACGTCATTTTGTGTATGTATCAACACCTGGACTGTTACATGTCATTGTGTGTATGTATCAACACCTGGACTGTTACACGTCATTTTGTGTATGTATCAACAACTGGATTGTTACACGTCATTTTGTGTATGTATCAACATCTGGACTGTTATACGTCATTTTGTGTATGTATCAACACCTGGACTGTTACACGTCATTTTGTGTATGTATCAACAACTGGATTGTTACACGTCATTTTGTGTATGTATCAACATCTGGACTGTTAGATGTCATTTTGTGTATGTGTCAACAACTGGACCGTAACACGTCATTTTGTGTATGTGTCAACACCTGGACTGTTACATGTCATTTTGTGTATGTATCAACACCTGGGCTGTAACAAGTCATTTTGTGTATGTGTCAACACCTGGACCCTTACACGTCATTTTGTGTATGTGTCAACACCTGGACTGTTACATGTCATTTTGTGTATGTGTCAACACCTGGACTGTTATACGTCATTTTGTGTATGTATCAACACCTGGACTGTTATACGTCATTTTGTGTATGTGTCAACACCTGGGCCCTTACACGTCATTTTGTATATGTGTCAACAACCTGGACTGTTACATGTCATTCTGTGTATGTGTCAACACCTGGACCCTTACACGTCATTTTGTGTATGTGTCAACACCTGGACTGTTATACGTCATTTTGTGTATGTATCAACACCTGGACTGTTATACGTCATTTTGTGTATGTATCAACACCTGGACTGTTACATGTCATTGTGTGTATGTATCAACACCTGGACTGTTACACGTCATTTTGTGTATGTATCAATACGTGGACTGTTATACGTCATTTTGTGTATGTATC
Organism: Pecten maximus; assembly: GCF_902652985.1. Taxonomy (NCBI): domain Eukaryota; kingdom Metazoa; phylum Mollusca; class Bivalvia; order Pectinida; family Pectinidae; genus Pecten; species Pecten maximus. The sequence continues at coordinate 1,864,062 of NC_047033.1, forward strand.
AACACCTGGACTGTTACATGTCATTTTGTGTATGTATCAACACCTGGGATGTAACAAGTCATTTTGTGTATGTGTCAACACCTGGACTGTTACACGTCATTTTGTGTATGTATCAACACCTGGACTGTTACACGTCATTTTGTGTATGTATCAACACCTGTTACAAGTCATTTTGTGTATGTATCAACACCTGGACTGTTATACGTCATTTTGTGTATGTATCAACATCTGTTACACGTCATTTTGTGTATGTGTCAACACCTGGACTGTTATACGTCATTTTGTGTATGTATCAACATCTGGACTGTTATACGTCATTTTGTGTATTTGTCAACACCTCGACTGTTATACGTCATTTTGTGTATGTATCAACACCTGGACTGTTATACGTCATTTTGTGTATGTATCAACACCTGGACTGGTACACGTCATTTTGTGTATGTATCAACACCTGGACTGTTATACGTCATTTTCTGTATGTATCAACACCTGGACTGCTCCACGTCATTTTGTGTATGTATCAACACCTGGACTGTTACATGTCATTGTGTGTATGTATCAACACCTGGACTGTTACATGTCATTGTGTGTATGTATCAACACCTGGACTGTTATACGTCATTTTGTGTATGTATCAACACCTGGACTGTTACATGTCATTGTGTGTATGTATCAACACCTGGACTGTTACATGTCATTGTGTGCATGTATCAACACCTGGACTGTTATACGTCATTTTGTGTATGTATCAACACCTGGACTGTTACATGTCATTGTGTGTATGTATCAACACCTGGACTGTTACATGTCATTGTGTGTATGTATCAACACCTGGACTGTTACATGTCATTGTGTGTATGTATCAATACCAGGACTGTTATACGTCATTTTGTGTATGTATCAACACCTGGACTGTTATACGTCATTTTGTGTTGAACTGTTATACGTCATTTTTGTATGTATAAATACCTTGGCTGTTTCTCGTCAGTTTTTTTTAATATATCAACACCTTAACAGTCAAATGTCTGTTGTTCTATTTTAGTCTTGAGAGGTTGTGGTGACATTCCAACGGGTTACTGTTCGGGAGTGTACACAATTAATCCTACCAATAACAAAACACTTGACGTGTTTTGTGATACGGATACTGCAGGTGGACCCTGGACGGTAAGGTGGTCAACGTGTGTCTTTTATATGTATTATAAGTATTTTGAAATATATGTTTAAGTTCATTAATTTTAAAATCTGCACTTCTAATTTGTCCTCTACCTATAAAGCCGGAATGACTATAGGCTTTCTCTCGTCCGTCTTGTCCTTTTGCGCGTCACGTTAATTTTTGTCAAGGCTCTAGCGGCTTCATTCTTGAGATATTTTGACAAGGTCACTGTTAATTTTTAGGGAACCGATTAGGCACATGGGTTGTTGTGTTATGTTGAAACCTAACACATCCCATACAACGGCCACGTTATCGATTTTGTGAATTATAGAACTGCTTTAATGTCGATTGTTTTTCCATAGGGAATCAATGTAGTGGCATAAGTAATAATGCATTACACATTAAGTATTTAAATGTACCAGTACTTCGATCGGTTCGCAGGCTTTTTTCAAGGTTATAACTGGTTCGTTAAGTACGAAAATTCGGGTGTTAATTGTTTTCCATGCTTAAGACATCTTAGTATCTTTTGTTTGGCTCACCTGTGAATTTTACCTGCTCCCCCACTGCATACTCGAAACAGTCTACCTAAAGTATGTCCTAATTTGACTCTGTTGCATATATGCGAAGAAAATAAAACATAATTATATACTTGATACAATAACAGATATTAATAAAAGAAATAATCAGGTCTGAAAGTGCCACTGATTAGAAACTAAAAGAAATGTACAAAGAACACACGATATAAAAACAGTTATGATGGTTGACTACACCGTGCTTCTTCAAAAGAGTTATTTTTTCAATGGAACTCGCAAGAGTTAGCTTTTCGTTTAACTTTTGTTTTTGTATGAAGCTCGCGATAATTCGCGGTGTTTTACCGACCGGAGATATCCATCAGAAGAGCTGATGATATGACAATGAAGTGTTTGTACTGATTATAGTTTTATAGCATAAATACACTTTATAACAAATCGGCAAGCTATTATCTCGTAACGAAGTATTTGTTGCACATGTGTAGTGAATAAAACCTTATCCAGTTAGTGATTTGGCTACAAAGCATGGGTATTTTTTTTAAAGCAACACAAAAATAGTAGCATCCCTGAAAAAATACAAAACACAATCCCTTATATTTACTAGAAAATGATTGAAATATATTTATTTCTACTAATTTGGGAGGTTTGTTACATTTCATATATGTTTTAATATGACAGAAAAGGGAAAAAGTGATTTAGAAAAAAGTCGTAGTAAACCTAGAGAAAGTTATATGATGGATACCATTTTTTTTAGTATTTTCCAGACAGTGTCATATTTGAGCGTATTTGGGATTTTTTTTGTAAAATAAACCATTAAATTACAGTAAAACTTGGATAAGTCGAAGTCGACGGGACCAAGCAAAATATTCGACTTATCCGATGGTTCGACTTATCCGTGTTTGTATACGGAGACAAAACCCGACTATCATCGGTTGTACGCAGAACAAGTGCTTGCATGATAACATAGTCGAAAATAAGCAATACATAATAACAAAGAAATTAATTAATTGTACATGATAACAATTATTCCTTTATCTAATAAACAATATTGTGCACAGTTACAGATAAAAACAAAGTTCATGCGTAAAATAGTCTTTGACATAGACACACGATTTACACACGGGAGTCGCAAATGACAGCATAATATTCTATGAAAACGTTACATATATTATAAGAATATAAATGTATATATTGTGCTCATATTATTTATCTTTAAATCCGTTTATATTGTTCTCCAATTTAACAATATTAAACATTAAACAGTCCGGAAAAATTGATCGACCGTACGCGTGCTGATTTTGTATCAAAGGTGAAGGCCGCGGTCAGTGTTTTATCGGCTGCATAATCATGCATTGCCACAATCTTTTGAACAGAGTAAAAACATCCCGCATATCATTGTTACTATTGCATCGTCGTATTCAGAATTTAGGCATATATAGATAAATCAATGACAGACAGGTATTTTTCTTGGCATTTTTCGATGGAAGATATGTAATTTATCGTTTACTTTTTCCTTATTTTTTTCGGCGGCCTTGTGCATCAAAACAGTAAACAGAACACATATTGGTTTGTAGACTAAAACGTGCACATTTTATTCTTAGTTATGTATACCTGAACGTTTTACTTCACCTGAGCACCTGTATAAACAATGGGATGATGCGTAACCGACAGCCGGAAACTAATAATAGGCTCTGTTTACACCGTTACGGGTGATCGGTCACACTCGGTCAATCAGACGAGGCCAGCAAATTTTACCTGAGACAGCATGACGCCTCGATGTTCGACACAAAAATGGAAATTTTGGTATAGTTTAGAAGGGAGGGACCACAAAATATATTCGACACAACCGCAGTATTCGATTCAACAGTGTTCGAGTCATCCGTGCTTAATTTACTAAGATAAAGAAGGGAAAAAATCGGGACCGAACGAAACGTTCGACTCATCCGATGTATTCGATTCAACCGTGTTCGACACAAGTGAGTTTTACTGTAATTATCTTTTTCCTTTCAAATTTTGACTCTTCATGACCTAGGTAGTCACTGAAAATGAAAGACAATTTTTCTATCCACAGTAAAATTTCGACTATTAGGTGTAGGCAACCACCTTAAAACAAATTATGAGCTAGATACAGTAGAGCCAAACAATGAGTTAAAAATCATACATCTTCCAATCGGTACTTAATTTTCACTGTTTGAAAATTTAACCCGTATTTCACAACAAATACGTAAAAAATATTTGAACTTATATTAATAAAACCACAGAAACAAAGAACAAGCAAAGCTTACCACCCAACCATCTCAAATAATTCCTTCATCATAGAAAAAGGAAACGATGATTACTATTTCTAAAGAGATAAAAGACTCTCCTAGATACTGCCCTAAAGATCTTACTATCTGCATATGCAAAACTATCAAGTGTATGATAAACATCAGGCTTGTGTGGTGTTAGGATGCGAATAATTTTATATCCCCACTTCAAAGTGTCTTTAGTTTTACTGGCGATCATTTGATAGACATTTGTGCGTTAGGCTTTTCGAAGAAGGAACAGACAGTTACAAACACTATGTGAACATACGGTATAATAACATACCTGCATGATATATACAAGGTCAATTGCCAAATTTAAATTTTCCTATCAGACAGAACGTGCCAAGCATGGAACGGAGCGGGGTTCATTTTATAAAATTGATAAAAATTATATCGATGCTCTACAGAGCCCTTATGTCATAATTATTTATTGGTCCACAGGAAAATCTTACTTTGCACATGTAAGACACGGTGCATCACTAGCGTCAGAGACTCGCTTTTGGAGCCTTCAAAGCTTCACCTCATCTGTGAGCCTCTATAATCAGCACAATACCTATTTTTTCATACTGTTAACATATACAAGACTTAACAGACGGTCGGTCTATACAAACATATTGGTAATATAGCCACAATTATATTTAAAGCTATATTATGTACCCTTTACATTTTTGTTTTCTTTAACATATTTCGTTTTTTTTTTTTTTGTTGCTTCGTTTTATGACCATATTTTGGCCGTAATGCCGTTTAGAGTGTTGATGAACCGTTAAGAATGTTATAACTAACCAACATACCTAAAAGATTGTAAACATTGAGTTTCTTTATATTGTTAATGTCAAGCGATTTAAAAAGATTTTTTCCGTCTATTCTTCAATAACCAGATGGCCCACTCGTTTCATGCTAACAAGGAACTCGATATATATTTTCTATGTTCAGAAATAAACATGTTCCATATACCATTTCTAACTTTAATATTTTCCAGGTTATAGCAAACAGGTACGACGGATCCGTGGACTTCTTCAGAACATGGAACGATTACAAAATCGGCTTTGGAAATTTAGAAGGGGATTTCTGGCTAGGTATTCTAAGTGTCCTTAATGTTGACAGTGGCTTACCGGTCTCAAGAAAAAAAAGAGCATCATTTAGTCGGCTCTTTTATGTCCCCTCAGTGGAAGACATTACAATAGCCTCGTAGTTAGACTCTCTGTAGGATTATATGTTGGTTACATAATGTGCATTATTCTCTTATTAAAAACCCCAATAGATTTTGGAACACCTCAGCCAGCTTTGGATTTAAGCGCGATGTCTCGATGAGTGCTCCCTGTCACCTTTATCAGAGACAAAGCCTGACGTATCGATCTCCACGCTTCTAAATCCAAAACTGTTCGATATCTTACAAGGGTGACAGAATGTATGATCAGACCTACACTTGTTGTGATATACACCAAACACCATGAAACATTCTTACTTACCAATCTGAAAAAATAATTGAAATACACTGGCAAATTACTTTAATACGGTGATAAATTACTCAAACATACTGATGGCGTACTCCAAGCAGTATTGTAGAACTTATTCTACACTGATAATCACGTTTTAAAAAAATAAGAGAAAATCATCAACCCTTCTTTATTCCATTCTTTTTACTGTTTACGTTGAAATTTCATCATTAAATTATTTTCATATTTAAATATCGTGTACGGAGCCTTACTGTCAAAATGTATCATCTATGATACTGTTTTGTTTTTTAAATGTCCATTTTATATACCAATTAAAGCTTCGTTGGTTTCTTTTGTCTGATAAAGATCAACGTGTAATTAAGATAAATTGTTAAAATAACCAGACAAATGTATTCCATTTTCATTAGGATTCGAGAACCTTCGCGTTCTGCTAGCCCAGGGTATGCAACTGCGAATCGAGATGGAAGCGACGGCCACAGGCATAAAGTATGTGGAGTACAGTACTTTCTACATATCTGACGAGGCATCCAAGTATGTGTTGACCATTGGTGGCTTTAGCTCTCCAGACGGACTGTGTAAGTTGACCTCCTCGCTCCATGTCCAGTTTAAGCATGCTTTCAGGACAATACTCAATCTATATTATACAGAACGTATTTTAGTTTCCAAGGGGGACTGTTTTATTTTCCAACATTGCCTGTGTTGCCATCTCTATTTTAAGTTGCCATCCAATTAATGTTGTCAAACCATCGAAAAAAATCGCTATCAGACATCTTTTGTTTTCTATGTAAATCATATTGTTTTCGTGAAGGAGAGCAACACGACCTTACTCTTTGTCTAACTGTTGTCTTCCGAAACAGAACAGCCCCATGCATTAGGTGGGGATAATGTCCCTTCTGTATATCTCTGCATGCTGTAAGAGAAAATGATTTCGGTGAAATGGCACAACAAAGCTCGCCCACATGGTGTCCTTATTCCAGTTGTAGAAACCGACATTAACGACCTTGTTGATAGGAAGTTAATAATATCTCACCAATCATTGATATCTTCGGTTAAACCCTAACCCTAACCCTAACCCTAACCCCAACCCTAACCCCATGGATATTCTACTGAATCATAGAATGTTCTACCCTGGTCGCAGGGTGATATGGAGGTTTATTTACCCAAATGTAACACATTTCTCGAGGATTCACCTGAGGGAAACATGACACAAGGGTACATATATCTGTATATCACCCTGAAACCAGTGGATTGAAGTGATAAGGATTAGTCCAAATATAAATAGAATTATAATTACAAATCCCTGTTATCCAAGTCGCTTGACTCATACGATTCAAAGGTAATCACTAGTTTTCTAAAAAAAAAAAAAAAAATAAAAAGTTGACGGGTACCTTTTCGATATTTTCAATCCGCAATTATCAGATGGATTTTGACAATAAAATCGTTTTGCCTCATTTGAATATACAAAAAAAAAAAAAAAAAACGTTTTTCAGTTCGTCTGACATTTGTAAACAATCAGAGACATTTTCGGGCAGATATTAGGGTCAACATGGCGGCTCTCACCAACTGATACATGAAGTAATCTCCCTCGAGAGGGGAATTATTCGATGTTTTGTCTTTCCGCCAGTTACGTTACTAATCATTGGCACTGCAAAAACAATGCCTTTTTAATTGCTTTTTCTCATTTTGCCCTGGCTGTAGTAACATCCCATATACCTTAAACAGAAAATATCGGAGGAAACCACCTTTGATCATGTTGGTCGCCTCACACAAAACACGAAAAGATGCAGAAGACATAATCCTGTCCCGCTTCATACTACATTTTTGTAGTTGCGATAGTTTGTCTGAGTAAATATAATGTTTCATCTACACTGATACGAATTGAAAAACTATTACCATATTTTACAGACGACGCCCTTGCATACCACAACGGGCGGCCTTTCTCCACCTACGACTACGACAACGACAGCTACCGTTGGAGCTGTTCTGGATCGGCCATAGGAGCTTGGTGGTATGGTCACTGCATGAACTCGAATCTGTTTGGATTGTATCGGTCGAGCTCCGCATACACCGCCATGGTCTGGAAATACTTCTACCTGAATGACACCATATATACAGTCGTTAAAACGGCAAGAATGATGTTGAAGCTTTAGAGCTACACTTTATGTCACCTATAACAGTAACCTCACAGACCACGCATCCATTTCGAACACAAGGGAGGTAATCCTAAATGACCTTAGCTGTTGATAGAAAGTTATCATTACACAAGGGAGACCATCCTAAATGGCCTTAGCTGTTGATAGAAAGTTATCATTACACAAGGGAGGCCATCCTAAATGACCTTAGCTGTTGATAGAAATTTATCATTACACAAGGGAGGCCATCCTAAATGACCTTAGCTGTTGATAGGACGTTAACTATACACAAGGGAGGCCATCCTAAATGGCATTAGTTTTAGATAGGAAATTAACAATACACAAGGGAGGCCATCCTAAATGACCTTAGCTGTTGATAGGAAATTAACAATACACAAGGGAGGCCATCCTAAATTACCTTAGCTGTTGATAGGACGTTAACTATACAGACCCAAAATCCTAACAGTGTCTGTTCCCCATAGGAAACCTGTCTCCGTAACTACGCTATGTACATGCGCAGATGATTTGATATCCAGAAGCTTGTTCCCGTGATCGCGAGTTCCCTAGTTACATTTGTATATATATGCACCCAATGATGTTGTCAATCTCGCACAGTGTTTAATTATGTAATCGACCATACTCACAGCTACATGTTCGTGTTATGACAGCATTGTATAGAGCATTGAGTACTCTTTGTTATGTATGTATCTATATAATCCTTGTTCTTTTTATTAATTTCGACCTAGAGTGTTAAATACAGTCTATACAACCTAGAGTGTTAAATACAGTCTATACAACCTAGAGTGTTAAATACAGTCTATACAATGCATTTCTGGTCTGTTTTGGTCCTTATGTCACTCCCTCTATATAGCAAATTACAACAAAATGTTGAAAACTCTCTTATCATAGGTGTATGTCTTTCATTGTACTGTTGAATCATGTTAACTCTGTATTTTCATGTATAGTTGTGACCCAAAATCTAAAGATTGTAGTTACATAGAAATTTGTAAATTATCTATTATTCACAATTGCTTATAAAATCCCGTGATATTAAATTAAATTCATACTTTGTATGCAGTCTACAAAAAAAAGGTGAACGTTAGATCTTAAAGAAATAAAATTGGCATGATAGGTATGGAACTTAATAATAACAATATTATCTGCCTTACTGAAACTCAAGTTTATAATGAATATCCAGTTTCCTGGACGTTCACATTGATTGTTTAGACCACAAATACCATTTAAGTACTTGGAATTTTTTTTTTTTTTTTTTGAAAGAGCTACACAGATAAGATGCCTTCATGTCAAATAAGGTAAAATTCAGGTCAATCTCTTGTGACAATGCACATGTCAAATTGACCTGAAATTAGCAAAATTGTCATTTTATGTCAAGACATTGACCTTGATTTGACCTGAAATTGACCGGATTTTTTTTCTATTTGAAAATCAGACGGAATGCGGGTCAATTTCAGGTCATTTTTTTACTTGAATTTGACAATAAATTATATTTGAAGTCAATTTTATAGATTGTTTTGTACTCAACAATGACTTCTGATAAGGTTTTCTCGTCTTATTTGTACCAATAGGAACAGTTACTATTAACGTAGTTTCTTCAGGAAGAAGGTAGCATGTCTACAGAATAAAACAGTGATATTCAAAGATGTAAATGTTTTAAATTCAACATGTCACAAGCTTTCTTATTGTAATTCTTCAGAAATAAAAAAAAAAAACATGTATGATACCCGTGGTCAGGTAACCATCACTCAGGCATGATAATGTCTGTACCGTGATAAATCTTCCTTTATAAATTATCAACCACAGTCAAGGTTCAACGTTCACTGAGGAGTGATTTGATTACATGTGAACGAATGGTCCGTTTCAATTTATTTGACTAGGCCTAGGAATGGTTATTAATTCATGATTTAATGATTTATAACATACCAGGCATAATATCGGATATTTATATTTTTATTTGTCAAACATCAAAATTTATATTATCATTTAAGGACACCGGTAATCGAATGTTGCGTACTGGCTTAACAGACATAAACAACAATTTTCTACTCCCAATTTCAAAAAGCAACCCCATTTGAGAATGTGAGAGTACTTATTTCGACCGCATGTACATCACTCGATATCCCAAAAGTTGGTCGAACCCGAGCGTCTGTGCCGCCTTTATGCATAGATATATATCAATGTACTTTATTGGAGTTATCGCCCTTAGAATTGCGATAATGGCTTCCAGAGTAAGGCAACTACCGGTTAAGGTAACAAATCATGGTTAGAGAGGATCACAGTTGTAAACACCACCATATCTTCTGTGTATCAACATGTCAAAGTTTTCATTGAAACTAGCTCAAGTCACAGCGGGTCGGTACCAGAGAATTTCTTACAGTCTGTAGATATGTATTTTGACCTAGTAACCTAGTATGCATAATATTCTGAACAATATATAGCATATACCCCGAGTACTGTATATTCGTCACCAAGCATTGTACAACATAGACATAGTTGTCCAATCGGATGTAACCTCCTTCGACAATCTTAATACTAGAAAGAACACGCAAAAAATCTTTCTGGAAAGTCTGGTGTTGGGCACAAAGGAAAGACGAGTTGAATTAAAGCCTTTAGGTTACGCTAGTTATGCTACTTGCGGTTTTCTGTTCAATCATTAGAACACCTGACAAGTCAGAAAGGACTTCGCTGTTGGCCTGAACCTTAAGAGTAAATGTAATAAGTATAGTAATAATATGACATTAAACAGTTAGATATATTCCATAAATGTTAATCATTTCAGAAATTTGAATCTTGACTGTATCTTTGAGTAATTTAGAGTTCGGAGTCAAATAAGGATTTTTCTATTGTTAAAATCCCGGATGGCTAACAAGCAACCACTTTCAATCTGCCGAGACATTACCAAGCAGAACTAGTATTTCGTCAAGTGAAATTTTAAATACATACTCCATTTATACCTATCAATATTCTGCAAAGGAGAAAAACATAAATGACAGACAACCTCAAATATGTGATGCGATACCCTAATTAGTTTGTTTTCCTCAACTTAATTGATATTCTGATTAATTTGTACAACATATATCTAGAGTGTCAAAAAAGCACGTGTAAAAATTATGTATACACCTATTATTATGTTATGGTCAAGTGTCGCGAAAACAGATCTATCTTATAAATATTTTATATATTTACGGACACTAATAGTATGAATCAGCTAATGTTGAAAAGTAATGGTTTGATATGTTTGGTCTTCAAGATAGCATCGAGGATAACTAGATACGCACAATGTATTTGAGAGATTGTGTATACCCACATACAGAGATCGTATATACACAAGCATGTATCCTTTTTCACACAGCGACACATAAATGTAAACGCTAACATAACAGGTACGCACAAAGAACTAAACTTGTGATCATAATCATACACTTTGTAAATGTATATATTATGCACTTTTCTTCCTTATATTACCCAAGTCCGAGTTCGAAATCCACGTTGGGAAGTTGCCTGGTACTGATCGTAGGTCATTGTTTTTTCTCCAGGTAGTCCCGCTTTCCTTCACTTCCAAATCCAGGCAAAAGTTACGAAGCTTTGTTAAACGATACCCTAGGCTTGCCATGCTGGTAGGGCTCTTCCCCACCGCTTGAAAGTTTGGGACACTGAGTGTTCTAATCAGCAATAAGTTGATAAATATATTTAACATCTTACCATCGATCTGATATATTCACCTGTTTACCATTCATAATTATATCCTACAGGGATTGAATAGGTTTTTTTTTTTTTTTTTTTTTACATTTTCATGGCGGCTATGAATAGCAATAGCTAGTAGACGCCATAAAAATGGGAAAAAAATTCAATTCATATATTTACATAAAGGTGATTTGAAGGGAAAAAATGATAATAATTAAGATAAAAAACAGAGCTGTTGTAAAAAATTTTAACTTTTGATTTCTATATAAGACAATATGGTAAATTAATTGAACAGCCAGTGATCCCGCTAACGCACCAGCGTTTATTATTCATTTTACATTTTAGTCAATTTGTGTCTATGAACCTGACACCTATTTAACAGAAGTATGGACGCAGGCAAGGAGTTACCTTTTTATCAATATCCAAGATATCGTCTATGAAAATGACCATTTTACTTTAAAACAACGTTTGATAAATGATATGTTATATGTATATTATGTATATATTTTGAATAGTAATTTTATGCATATTGTGTGACAAAATTCTTCAATAAAAGTTTTAAAATGTTGAAAATCTGTTGACATCGCCAGAGTTATCAAAACGCACAATCGTCCTGTTCCAGGTGTTGCTTATCAACATGATAGGTACAAATTCCTGTGTCCTCTCCTTCCTTTAATTTAGCAGCGAATTTCTGGTTGTTCTTGAGCATTCTAATATTTCGAAGATTATTTTCTTCGGAATCCTTGCATTAAAACAAACCAGTATTGCCGGACTTCTTTCGATGGCCCTAATCAGAGAACCTTTCTCGGTCCTTCTTCTTGAGTTCCATGGCCACCACAATTATCCAATCAGGCTTTGACTATTTTTATCTTTATCTTCTTCCATGCTTGTCTTACAATGTGATAAGATTGTTCAGAGATTCAAAACAATATCAGATTGTTTTCTTTCTCCTTTATTTCCTTGATTTCAGATATTATTTCATCTCTAGTCTGCTGAAGTTGACCGGTTTTAAGTATTTCTGAACTTTTTCCTAGCAATGTTTTGAACGTCAGACCTTTCGCAGTTCATTTTTATCTGCCGCTCAGGTTCTACAATATGTGCTTCATATTCGTTCATTATTTCCTCGCAGTTCTATTAAATATTTTTATCAGAAAGTTTTGTTTTCAACCGCCACTCTACAAGATGGACAGAACTACATACCGTGTGATTTTGATAGAATTGTATGCTTCTCCGTTTGTCAATGCCCGGACACTCAATGGGGAAGAGATCATGATATTGCTTACATTCCATCGTTTTTGGCGTATTTTGGAACAAAGTTTGCTGTTTCTCTGTTATTCTTTTCCTCTGTCCAAACATCTTTGAAAGATTCCTCTGACGTAGAGTTCTGTTGTTTGGCTCTCGACAGTGAAGACGAGTTTGCTCTGGTTGACACTGCGCCTCCGTGACATCGTGTGCTTCTAGTGTTGCTGTTTGTCATTTTTACAGATATTCCCCTTCATAAAACCTTTTGATTATACTATACAGATAGAACATTATCTATAAATCAATTTCATACTAAATATACCATCATTTCTCGCATACCTTGGTAAATATTGATAAACAATTCGTCCGTGACTATGGATCTTCCTCGTATGTCTGTATAACTGGCGTGACGTCACCGATGTTATTTATTTTTTAAGCATTTTGTAAAAAAAAAAAAAAAAAAATCCTTCCGACATGTTGAATGCCTTCCATATTTAATCGAGCTTTATCACATACCCAAACATCCGTAAATGACCATCGCTGTAAATTATAATCATGACGTTAAAGATACGATTTGTTACACGACCGATAGTAACAAAGCATAGCTTGTAACAAAATGACCCAATATGCTCCAATCTCATTGTTCTTTTAACATTACTTTTGACATTTTCTTTGAGTTAATAGCTTCTATGTCAATTATTTGATTTTTTTTTATTAAAACGCTTCTATCCTATCTATAATATCGCGTCTGACGAAGACATTTAACACTTAATTCAGTACTGTTCTCAAAATGAGAGATACGTTTGTTGTCGCGGTTGTAAAGATGTCTTAAGGAGATACATTGAAACTATGATATCTGATGGAAACATAAGACTTCCTCGGGTTAATTGGATGATTATGATCAAGAGATTTGCACGTGGTTCAAGAATTATCAGAAACGAAAGCCACAACCTGAAGATCAAAACGTTGGTACTGATGATGAAACGTGAAGAAACATCCCATTTTTACCCATAAGGAATATATTATAAGACCAGTCTTCTCACGTAAAATGCACACATGTATGCAGAGTTTCAATAGAAACTCAACCATTTTCCCAAGGGCACAAAACGTTAAAATTCGCACTGATGGAAGACAAATATTGGCTTCCAAGCTAGCTTCCAGTTTTCTTCAAAAGGCCAAAGATCTTTTTGAGATATCACATATACTATCAAAGCCATTGTCTTCTTTACTCGATTATGCAAAACACATCTTGCATCCATCCTTTCAATTGATTTCATCGCGGCACTCAATGGAATCCAAAAACCCATATATGTTAGAACAAAAGAACGAGACGCAAAGAATGGGGCGCTGGATGCAAGATGAACGCACTCCTTAGTGTTCACAGCACCCTAAGCTTAGCGTGTAAATGATAAGCCTGACTATTATTAGAAGGGTCAAGTCGCTCTTTGTTAAACTAGATGCTACTGCGGATAATTTTGACTTTCCAAAGTTGGATATTGACTACCTTATGACAACATACTGTGGCACGTACCTAAATCACTGGCAGCAGGCTTTATCAGTGAGCACCTCAGTGATAATTAAGACTACAGGATCTGGATCTATCAACACTCATGGCACATTGTACGATGTCAGATCCACTCGAGGTATATGAAGAGTGTAAAGTACACTGTTCTGATCCAGCTTTGCCAGTGTCCTACTTGACAGAGAACCATGGGGTTATTTGCCAACGTAGCCGGTATCCTATACTATTTAGGATACGATATCCATTTGGAAACGTGCACGTCTTTGCATTCAAAATTCCAAAAGGTGTTTTAGCACCCTCATGCCTCAGGGCCATTTAAAGACGTGCCAGGTTTCTGAGGTGGAGGAAAACCGGAGTAGCCGGAGAAAAACCACCGGTCATAACCCGGAGAAAAACCACCGGCCTACGGTCGGTACCCGGCAACTGCCCGACGTGGGTCGCGAACTCTTGATCCAGAGGTGGAGGGCTAGTGATAAAGTGTCTGTACACCTTAACCACTCGGTCACTGCGGCCCCTTCTGAGGCCATTTGAAACCTTACTTTTGGGTTATGAAGCTGGGACACCTTTCAAAATACACTAAGAGTCGTATCAGTTCCGCAAAAACAATCTATCTACGTCTGTGGTTTGACGAGTTTTTAACATATGTCGGACGAGGCCTTTAGGGAAATACATAATTTTTCATTCTTATTTATTTTTTGGATGGTTGTATATAGCATTATGATCCCCTTCTCTTAAAGCAGAGCTTATGAAGATTTTTTTATATATATTTGCATTGTATTGGGAGGTACTTTCCAAAAAGAGCAAACAAAGTAATATAGACCTCCTGTTACAAGCCTATTTAAAAATTGTTTTTATTTATAAAAAAATGATCAAGAGAGGAATCGTATATTGATCAATACCAACTTTACATAGCTCTACCTATGTAAATATTTTAGACATACGAGTGCATTGGTGTTGTTCATGGAGGTGCGGCGTATCAACAGTGTCGAATCACTTTGCTCAAACATTGCATATTTAATATCACAGATCTATACCACTTCCACTTTGTAACAGGTACATTTTAAGAAGAACTCGTTTGATCGGATGTATATATGATGCACAATACGAGTAGTATATGGTATAACGGAATATCTTACCAATAGTGAGGCAGATGTGAAAGAAATATTCAATTTTATAAGGAAACGGGTCAGTTAGAGTATAGGCCTCCTCAAAAATATGATATATACGCTTGTGTGGTTTATGCATTGCTTTCGTTTTTGCGATTATAGTCGGCATCAATCATTGACAAGACATACATACTGGTGGTGAAAACAATAGAACAAAATCACGAAGGGAAAATTTTAACCACGTCATATTTAGAAACAATGTTGGCGTGTGCTAGTACATGTCAATTGCCCAAATGCATTTCCTACTCGTATGATTCCGCAACACGTGAGTGCAAGACGTATTCGGAGGAGGTTTGTTATAGGTACGACGGACAGATCTCACCTACACTCAAGTTCTACACACGAAGAGTCGAACTTGGTCGTAAGTATAACAGGATGGCACTGAGTCTCGTGATGTCAATATGTCTAAATAATCTCTATTATATACCATCTCATTTTATTCATATTTGATATACACCAACATGAAAGAAGGGTGACCGAAGTTTTATCAATAATCCTTAAACTAGGAAAACGCATCATTATCTTGAATCTTGTAATATAAATCTAAACATAAATTTCAGGGAAAGTCCATAACTAAGACGTTATAACCTAAAAACCAATAAAACTTTCCCATGGAAAAGTTGATAAAGGCTGTTACACGTCATTTTGTGTATGTACACAGTATCAACACCTGGGCTGTAACAAGTCATTTTGTGTATGTATCAACACCTGTTACACGTCATTTTGTGTATGTACACAGTATCAACACCTGGGCTGTAACTCGTCATTTTGTGTATGTATCAACACCTGTTACACGTCATTTTGTGTATGTACACAGTATCAACACCTGGGCTGTTACTCGTCATTTTGTGTATGTATCAACACCTGTTACACGTCATTTTGTGTATGTACACAGTATCAACACCTGGGCTGTTACTCGTCATTTTGTGTATGTATCAACACCTGTTACTCGTCATTTTGTGTATGTATCAATACCTGTAACAAGTCATTTTGTGTATGTACACTGTATCAACACCTGGACTGTTACTCGTCATTTTGTGTATGTATCAATACCTGTTCCACGTCGTTTTGTGTATGTATCAATACCTGTTCCACGTCGTTTTGTGTATGTATCAATACCTGTTCCACGTCGTTTTGTGTATGTATCAACACCTGGGCTGGTGCATGTCTTTTTTTTCTGTTTAAGTCTTGAGTGGTTGTGGCGATATCCCCGCGGGCCGCTGTTCTGGAGTGTACACCATCACTCCTACTAATAACAAAAAGTTTGATGTGTTTTGTGATATGGACACTGCTGATGGACCATGGACGGTAAGGTGGTCTGGATATGTCTGTAACATGTATTAAAAGTTTAGAAAAATGTAATTTGATGGTAATTTATAAATATTATGGTATACATGTCTAATTAGTCCTGATTAAAATGTGGAATGTAGGCTTTCTCTCCGTGCGTCTTGTACGTATATACGTAACGCCAATGTTTGTCAACTCTCCAGCGGCAAGATTCTTTTAGGAAATTTGAAAAAAAAACACTGTTAATATTTATAGCAGCCGATTGGGAACAAGCATTGCTTTAGAAATAATATGCTTGTTTTTTTATGTTAAACCAAACACATCCAAAACAACGGCAACGCTATCGATTTTGTGAGTTCTGGTACTGTATACTTGTCGATGTTTTATCATTGGGGAATAAATTTAGTGGCCTTACTAAAACAGAAACAACATAACACATCAAAAATTTACCGACGTACTGGTGCCTTGATCGTATCTAGAGTTATCTCAAAGGTTAACTGATCTGGTGCGACAAGTCACGTGTTATTTGTTTTTTTATGTTTCACGTTTTAGTATGTTTTGATCTTCTTGCTCAGCCGTGGATTTTTACTGTTGTATCAATTGTATGATCAAAATACTGAGCGTTAAGACTCTCGAAAGAAAAAAAGAAAAAAAAAAACTTTTCAGTGTAAAATGGCTGAGGGCAAACTGCACGTCAGAAAAGGCAACTGATATTGTGGAGCCCCTTGGTTGTGGTTTTTCATTTGCCTCCTAAACAGGGGCGTTGGGGAGCCCAATAATAAGGTCAACTATATGCCAATGCATGTTGACTGCAGAAGGTATCTTAAAGCGGGCCCTATGAAGAATCGGGCATTTTCTTCCGTATCTTCTATAAAGGGGACACTAAAGAGACCAACATATATATTCTGCATCACTTTGCGTCTAAAATATTTCCTTTCTTTACTGACTAATGTATTTCTGCTCATTCTTTGGGACTTCAGATGTCTTTCTGACATCCGTCCTCATATGACCCTGACTGTTGGTGTCTCCTTGATATCCGACCTCATATGACCCTGGCTGTTGATGTCTCCTTGACATCCGACCTCATATGACCCTGGCTGTTGGTGTCTCTTTGACATCCGTCCTCATATGACCCTGGCTGTTGGTGTCTCTTTGACATCCGTCCTCATATGAACCTGGCTGTTTGTGTCTCATTGATATCCGACCTCATATGACCCTGGCTGTTGGTGTCTCCTTGACATCCGACCTCATATGACCCTGGCTGTTGGTGTCTCCTTGACATCCGACCTCATATGACCCTGGCTGTTGGTGTCTCCTTGTCATCCGACCTCATATGACCCTGGCTGTTGCGAGGACGATAAAGACCTACAATTAAAAACTACTTTTGGGGTTTTCTGATTTTAAGCGCAAGTAACAATATTAACTTATCGACGTCAAAACACTTCTTTAGTACCAATCAGAAATATTACTATCAGTACCGTAAATGACTAAATTATAATAAAATTTAACTGTATTGTATTTGGACTGAGCTAAAGACACACAAGAGATATAAACACATTTTATTTGAGATAAAACCAAAGTAGAATTTTTTAGTATTATTCAGATGTTTCGTCTCTGTAGGACTTGTCAGCGATGCAAAGGCCTTTAGTGTTAATATGTATGAAGCAACGAAGGAACTCGGAAAACGTCAAAATCAGGATGAAGTACAATAGCACCTTAACTCAATCAAATAACCTTCAATAAGGGAGTTCAAGTCGAGTTAAGGTAAATCTCGGGGACGAAAATCTACCGGAAGTGTCTACCATCTTTAATCTCAAAATAATTTACCAAGAGCACATACATTAAAAAGCAGTACCGTAGATTACTAGAATAGAATACAATTCAACTGTACTGTATTTGGACTGAGCTAAAGACATTAAATATATAAGCATATTTCACTTGAGAGTCAGACAGAACCAAAACATGACTGATAATAATTTTACTACACAACTTTCCCTAAATTTGTCATGCTATGTGCTGCTGAGTTATTGAACATGCATGACCACCTGGGCCCAGTTGTTCAAAAGGTGATTAGCTTAATCACTTGATTAGTGAAATCTTCATTTCTCTTTTACTTCAAAATCTCTTTACGTATATTCCTTAAAATGGGCAGGTAGGAATAGATAGACGAGTGTTATACTTTCATAAAATTTTGTCAAGTTAGTTTTAATAGAAATAATTTGATCGGGGTTTTGAAATTGTTAAACTCTGATTAGCCTAATCACCTTTTGAATAACTGGGCGCAGGTAATGAAAGCTGGTGGCGCTATAAAAAAGGCTTTGTCACTTCCAAAAAGTTATTCTAAACAACATTCATTGTAACTAATTGTTTAATGCCACAGTGACAAAAAATGGAATATGTATGAAGACATCAAATCACACTCGATTTAAGCAATTATCGGTGGATGATCTCCCTGTCCTTGCCCGCTTAGGGCCAATATGAAATTATAACACATTCTTACCTATGGAAACACGAGTGCCGACCTCAGTACATTGAAATAAATCATTCACGGTTAAACAACTTTTGTTAGGTTGCATTGATTTGCAACAAACAAGAAAACGTTTATGTTACAATTTCTTTTTAAACTGTTCACAAATACCACATTACAAAAGCTGTCAACTCCTTATACAAAATTTGAGAATCATAGCCACATTTATAATATGAAATTATATGCGTGACTGTTCCTACATACTTCGTTTCTTTGTTGTGTTGTTTTATGACCATATTTTTGCCCTAATGACGTTAAGAGTATTGATTGACCGTAAAGAATGTTATAATTATCTAACATATCTATAAGATAGTAAACATTGATTTTTGTATTGTTAATGCCAAACGATTTAAAAAGTTGTGTTGTCCTTTCTCAAATAATGATCAAATGTCCCGCTCGTTTCATGATATATATATACACTATTGCAGAACACTGAAATATATCAAAAATACCAAAAAAGTCTCGTTTTTCACGAAAATTTTCATTTTTTTTTCTATATCAATATATATAATCGAGAAATATCCTCGTAACATATACCATTTCCAACTTTCATGTAGGTTGTCGCCAACAGATACGACGGATACGTGGACTTCTTCAGAAAATGGAACGATTACAAGGTCGGCTTTGGAAATTTGGAAGGCGATTTCTGGCTAGGTATGTCAACACAATAGTGACCTTGATGTTGACAGTGGCTTACAGGTCTCAGAAATAAGAGCTTTATTTAGTTGTCTCTTGTATGTCCCCTCAGTGGAAGGCAATACAATAACCCCGCAGTTAAACTCTCCGTGCGATTATATATGTAATTGGTTACACAATGTAGCAGGAAATATTCACCCCGCGAATTTAAATCGCTAAACAGGTATTTAATGTATTGGAAAATCACTCAAATATACTAATAAATAACCCCAAAATGATGATGGCTTACTCCAATTTACTGAAAAACCGCACTAATATGATGATAAAATGCTCAAAAAAAGGCTAATAACCTACTACATCATAATAATACATTAATAGCTTCTTCCCATATACTGATAAATAAATCATGAAGATGCATGCAGATAAATTACTTCAACACACTGATAAATTACTCCAGCACACTGATAAATTACTCCAGCACACTGATAAAGTATTCCAATACTCTGATAAAGTATTCCAGCACACTGATAAAGTATTCCAGCACACTGATAAATTACTCCAGCACACTGATAAATTACTCCAGCACACTGATAAATTACTTCAGCACACTGATAAATTATTCCAACACACTGATAAAGTATTCCAACACACTGATACAGTATTCCAATACTCTGATAAAGTATTCCAACACACTGATAAAGTATTACAATACACTGATAAAGTATTCCAACACACTGATAAAGTATTCCAATACTCTGATAAAGTATTCCAATACACTGATAAAGTATTCCAGCACACTGATAAAGTATTCCAGCACACTGATAAATTACTCCAGCACACTGATAAAGTATTCCAGCACACTGATACATTTCTCCGACATACTGATAAATTACTCCGGCACACTGATAAATTACTCCAGCACACTGATAAAGTATTCCAGCACACTGATAAATTACTCCAGCACACTGATAAATTACTCCAGCACACTGATAAATTACTCCAGCACACTGATAAAGTATTCCAATACTCTGATAACGTATTCCAATACTCTGATAAAGTATTCCAATACTCTGATAAAGTACTCCAATACTCTGATAATGTATTCCAATACACTGATAAAGTATTCCAATACACTGATAAAGTATTCCAGCACACTGATAAAGTATTCCAACACACTGATAAAGTACTCCAATACTCTGATAACGTATTCCAATACTCTGATAAAGTATTCCAACACACTAATACATTTCTCCGACATACTGATAAATTACTCCAGCACACTGATAAATTACTCCAGCACACTGATAAATTACTCCAGCACACTGATAAATTACTCCAGCACACTGATAAAGTATTCCAATACTCTGATAAAGTATTCGAATACACTGATAAAGTATTCCAATACTCTGATAAAGTATTCCAATACTCTGATAAATTACTCCAGCACACTGATAAAGTATTCCAATACACTGATAAAGTATTCCAATACACTGATAAAGTATTCCAATACTCTGATAAAGTATTTCAATACACTGATAAAGTATTCCAATATATATACTAATATATGAAATTTAACCGTGGGATTGTTTCTTCTATAAAGATCAGATTGTTATTCAGATACCTTGTCAGGTTAATCACAAAAACGTATGCCATTTTCATTAGGATTCGAGAACCTTCGAGTCTTGCTTGCTCGGGATATGCTGCTTCGGATCGAGATGGAAGCGACGGCCACAGGCATAAAGTATGTGGAGTACAGCACGTTCTACATATCTGACGAGACATCCAAGTACGCGTTGACCATTGGTGGTTTTAGCTCTTCAGACGGACTGTGTAAGTTGACCTCCAAGTTTCATGTCCTAGTTAAGCGTGCTATCAGCACAATTCCCAAACATTATTATACAGGGTGGTTTTAGTTAGCCAGAAAGACCGCCTTTATTTAAGGTTTTCATTCAATACAGTTTTGCATACCATCAAACAAAACCGAGGGAAACATGACACATTAAATAATAAACCTTCATATCACTCTGAGACCATGGTATAAAATCATCCGGCGTACCTAAAAGAGATATGAAAGATGATGATACTTAGCCCACCTTTATTAAATGGATTTTGACTATTGAAGAATGTTATTGCTACATATTGAAAAGTACTGGAGGGATATTCCGCAAACTTCACATATATATATTATCTTGGCCCCTCATTGTACCTCGTCAATTTTGATTTTGAGAGAGAAAAAAATGGCTGATAGGTGGCCATTTGGGATTTTGACGATTGAAAATGGTTGTAGTCATTACTCGAAACTATGATTTACAACTTCATCATTTTATGTAATGTAACCACGTCGCAAATTAATGACCTTATCAAAAGGTTTCACAATACCTTACAATTTGTCTCTTTTTTAAGTATGTGAGAAATATATTCAAGCATAGGCCAGTACCATGGACTAGGATACCTCAACCTTCCTGTTAGGGTTTGGCCGATCCAGCATTGTGTTGATCAGCCAAACTCTTTCACTCGAGTTGAGATATCCCCGAACAAGAAACAGGCCAATGTAAGATTACATCATCCTCAAATTTCGGACATCTTTGATTTAAGGAACTGATTTTTGTATTAGAGTAATGCTTCACAAATTTCCCATGTAGGTTCCTCATTGGTACCTCAGTTTACCGATCCAATTTTGTCATCTTAGATGTTGACAGTTTATGTTCGATATCTCTGCTTCTGTAAGACGCCAGCATAATGTATCCGATAGTTTGTCTGAGAAATTATAATGTTTCATTTACACCGAAACGTAAACATACCACCCGTATTTTACAGTTGACGCCCTTGAATACCACAACGGTTTGCCTTTCTCAACCATCGACATCGACCATGACAACTACCCAGGTAACTGTTCTGGTGTGGCCAAAGGAGCTTGGTGGTATGATTACTGCCTGGACTCCAATCTGTTTGGATTGTTTCAGGCAAGCGACACATACGAATCCATGGTTTGGAAATACTTCTATCAAAATGGCACCAGGTATACAGCCGTAAAAACGGTCAGAATGATGTTGAAGAAACCTTAGAACTGCTGTTGATGCATTCAACCACCGACGATATTAACATCTGTAAGTTGATTAAGGCCCTTCTTCACATGATCACGATTTCCGTGACAGATGCCGACAATTGACAGTGAAATTATCACAACGTTTCGGAAGATGCAAGTATATGGAGACCATGAGGAAGTTTTATGATCGCAATTCGGAATGTTATATATACCATTTATTAAAGGGAGACAACCCCATTCAGAAAATGAAGATTATATGGTTTCCTCAACGGAAATAACGACCTTCGGCCAAGACCTATCTGGAATTTTCTGGAAGAGAGGTGTGTCATAATATTTTGTTCTCAAGTGTTTATTGCCATGTGATTGTTTACAAGAAGCGTGTTGGAGCATTCCAGAAAAGAGATGGTTAAAAAATGTAATTGAAAGTTTTGGCAATATAGTATAGATGTAAATACCACGAGAGGCAAATTGTTATTCGGAACTGACTTTCAAGGAGACTTATATGAATTATGTTGGGTTATTAATTGCCTAAAGATGTGAACTGTTGGATTACTAGAACATTTTTAATTCTGATGAAACGGATAGGAAAGTATTACTCAAGGACGTAGTTTTGTATATATCAATAAATTGTGTTTTGAACATAGCTTCTGGTTTCCATCTCTCTGTTTTTAGTACGAAACAGGAAATAATCTATTTTTTTTTTTTTTTTTTTATAGAATTAAAAGTGTGGTATGCTTGTTCATAAGCCTAATGGCTACGTTATCACCACTCTACCTTTAATTTGATATTGTGACTTAATTTGGTTTGGCCTGGACTTGTATTTGGTTTGGCCTGGACTTGTATTTGGTTTGGCCTGGACTTGTATTTTGTTTGGCCTGGACTTGTATTTGGTTTGGCCTGGACTTGTATTTGGTTTGGCCTGGACTTGTATTTGGTTTGGCCTGGACTTGTATTTGGTTTGACCTGAACTTGTATTTGGTTTGGCCTGGACTTGTATTTGGTTTGGCCTGGACTTGTATTTGGTTTGGCCTGGACTTGTATTGGAAATGTCGGCGATGAAGGAGAAGACGCTTATCTCGCCTGATCACGTGGTCGTATTCGCCTTTAGTATTTTCAATGCAAATCTATGTTTGTAAATGTTTAAAATGTTTTTGAGATGGAATTATAGTTCCGCTATTATGAAGATATTCCTTACTGCTTTCCATTAATGTTAGATTAAGGAAATTGTTTAAAGTTTCCCTTATGAAAGAAGCAGTGGAGCAATTGGAGTAAAAGAAAACAGCTTTAAGGTTAAGGTTAGGGAATGTTTCCTACAACTCTGTAACGCTTTCCTACGGAAAAGGGTAAGTATCTTACCATTCGTTTTGACATCGTCATTTTTGTTCAATTTTATTTTAATGTCGTCTCGTTTTAAACCTTAATAGGGTTTTTTTTTATACTTGACTTATGTCCCTTTCCTGCACCTTCTGCTATGTAATTTTACATCTGAGTTATTGGTGTTCAACACTAGTTACTGTTTCCATGAATTTCGTTCATTCTTCTTGGAAGATAAGTCATCAATCAATACAAACCAACACTGATTTTGTTGTATCACGTCTCGCATCATAATCAGCAACATCTTCACGCACCTGTATGTTATGTAACAGTTCCGCTCGGATGAACAATACCGTCAACTGGAGTTGTCATGTGTATTCATGCCAATAATTAATGTGAAATACCTGTATGTTCAATAACTGCGATAAACCAGTATTATTGTATTGATTCACATGCATAATTAATCCTTCACATAACACATGACGCCGTAATTAGACAGCGCTGTAGTCAAACCTATGGAACCATTATTATTTTTAATGGCTGTAAAGAATATTTCGACACATTAGCCATGCTAAGAACAATACAGGGGATTTTGTTTTTTACACGAGGTCATCTAGTCTATCATTACGGTCATCTTTCACGCTTAATATGGTGTAAACTTTAATCATCCGGCAAGTTACAGGAGCTCGTATATGATAAAAATAACATCACATTAGGCGGGATGTATTGTATG
Source organism: Pecten maximus (assembly GCF_902652985.1). NCBI lineage: Eukaryota > Metazoa > Mollusca > Bivalvia > Pectinida > Pectinidae > Pecten > Pecten maximus. The sequence continues at coordinate 1,888,815 of NC_047033.1, forward strand.
ATGTTCGTTTATTACCTATTTTACTAACACTATTTTGGCCCCAATGACCATAATAGTGTTGATGGGCAATTACGAGTTCATAACCAACTAACTAACGTAACTTTAGATAGATATGGACACCTTAGACTATGAAGTACCGTATCTTATCTCAAACCCTGGTTACAATAAATGCATGATCCATACCGTCTCCAGATAGTACATATTTCCCTTCTTCTGTACCTCAATGATGAAATGTCGGAGATAGATATACATGTATCAAGTAATGCTAAGAAGTAATGGAATCTTACCATGAATTTCAAACAAATTATTAACCTTCCACAAAAAAATCATCTGTATTTGAAAAAAGTTGCGATGTTTGAAAATATGTTAAATATCTTGTTGGTTTTTTTGTTTGTTTTTGTTTGTTTTTTATACATTATGACTTAATCCAACATCGCCAAAGCCAGTAGATAATCATTATCTGACCTGGAAACGCCAGTTACGTGCTTGGTGATTACATCCGTTTTCTCTCATCCCTACCGGTATCATACTGGTCTGTCCAGGTTAATACACCCATGCTTGCTGTGTGTGTATTACCTCGCTTCCGGTTTAGGATAGCCACGCGCGCGCAATGATACAAAAGTAGGTCGCCAAACCGAAAGTAGATCTATCTATAGATTTGTAAACACATCGTCTGCTCCATGTGCTAGGCCAGATCTAATAATTGTTTTTATTTATGATATAAATTATGTAAAAAAAACACGTTCTTTTATTGTTTTTTATTAATAAAACATGGAACTATATTTTCACGCGAAAGGACACACTAGCTTGGCCGACATCAAGTGATTTGGCTTCGCTTGCAATGACAGGGCTGCTGAAACAACGTTAGACTGTGGAAATGAATGGTTTCCTTCGTTTTTAGAAAAGCAAACAAAGTTTGCATATATAGGGTATGGTAAATCGATTGGCGCTGTTCTTTTTTTATTATATGCAGTAGAAAAAAAGTTTGGATTGAGAAAAAATGGCGTCTATCTGAGAAAGCTGTCGACAGATAGTGCCTATTTTTGCATATTTTAGGTTGGGGAATGAGAGAAAAATACTCAATCATATGTGGTTCATGTAGGATAGGGATATTTCACCCTCTGGGTCACAAAATGTGGTAAAACCCTCGGCGGAGCCTCGGGTTTTACCACATTTTGTGACCCCTCGGGTGGAATATCCCTATCCTACATGACCACATATGATAGAGTCTTATAATATCTCTATATGTTGCCTATGCACACAATTATCATACTTAATTAGTTCAGAGCAGTATTTAATTATTCGACACGTATGGGTAATGTACAATCTATTCGTAAATATGTATACATGTATATTTGTTAATGCATCGTTTCCAGGAATGAGACTTGTTCAGATAATGCCTATCGACAATAATTAATTATGCGAGAGTTGCCTCCCATTGGTTAAGGGAAATATTTAGCACATACACGTATCCTATTGTTGCTGCTTGTCTCGGGGTCATAACTTTGAACAATCAACAAAACCGTAATGGAGACAGATCAATATATATGCAACATCCACAAAAGGTCTGTATTATATCAAAGTCATGCTGGTCTTCATTTCAAGATCAAATTATAATTCAGTCCTTAACTTTAACCGTCCATGCAGGAAATACGGTACTCCAACAATGTTAGAGGATAACACGGCGAGAGAATACGGTACTCCAACAATGTTAGAGGATAACACGGCGAGAGAACACGGTACTCCAACAATGTTAGAGGATAACACGGCGAGAGGATACGGTACTCCAACAATGTTAGAGGATAACACGGCGAGAGGATACGGTACTCCAACAATGTTAGAGGATAACACGGCGAGAGAACACGGTACTCCAACAATGTTAGAGGATAACACGGCGAGAGGATACGGTACTCCAACAATGTTAGAGGATAACACGGCGAGAGAACACGGTACTCCGACAATGTTAGAGGATAACACGACGAGAGAATACGGTACTCCAACAATGTTAGAGGATAACACGGCGAGAGAACACGGTACTCCAACAATGTTAGAGGATAACACGGCGAGAGAACACGGTACTCCAACAATGTTAGAGGATAACGAGATAACACGGTACTCCAACAATGTTAGAGGATAACACGGCGAGAGAACACGGTACTCCAACAATGTTACAGGATAACACGGCGAGAGAACACGGTACTCCAACAATGTTATATACAGGATAACACGGCGAGAGAACACGGTACTCCGACAATGTTAGAGGATAACACGGCGAGAGGATACGGTACTCCAACAATGTTAGAGGATAACACGGCGAGAGAATACGGTACTCCAACAATGTTACAGGATAACACGGCGAGAGAAGACGGTACTCCAACAATGTTAGAGGATAACACGGCGAGAGAACACGGTACTCCAACAATGTTACAGGATAACACGGCGAGAGAATACGGTACTCCAACAATGTTACAGGATAACACGGCGAGAGAACACGGTACTCCAACAATGTTATATAGAGGATAACACGGCGAGAGGATACGGTACTACAACAATGTTAGAGGATAACACGGCGAGAGAATACGGTACTCCAACAATGTTACAGGATAACACGGCGAGAGAAGACGGTACTCCAACAATGTTAGAGGATAACACGGCGAGAGAACACGGTACTCCAACAATGTTATATAGAGGATAACACGGCGAGAGAACACGGTACTCCGACAATGTTAGAGGATAACACGGCGAGAGGATACGGTACTACAACAATGTTACAGGATAACACGGCGAGAGGATACGGTACTACAACAATGTTAGAGGATAACACGACGAGAGAACACGGTACTACAACAATGTTAAAGGATAACACGGCGAGAGAACACGGTACTCCAACAATGTTAGAGGATAACACGGCGAGAGGATACGGTACTACAACAATGTTAGAGGATAACACGACGAGAGAACACGGTACTCCAACAATGTTAGAGGATAACACGGCGAGAGGATACGGTACTACAACAATGTTAGAGGATAACACGACGAGAGAACACGGTACTCCAACAATGTTAGAGGATAACACGGCGAGAGAACACGGTACTCCAACAATGTTACAGGATAACACGGCGAGAGAACACGGTACTCCAACAATGTTACAGGATAACACGGCGAGAGAACACGGTACTCCATCAATGTTACAGGATAACACGGCGAGAGAACACGGTACTCCAACAATGTTACAGGATAACACGACGAGAGAACACGGTACTCCGACAATGTTACAGGATAACACGACGAGAGAACACGGTACTCCGACAATGTTACAGGATAACACGACGAGAGAACACGGTACTCCGACAATGTTATATACAGGATAACACGACGAGAGAACACGGTACTCCAACAATGTTAGAGGATAACACGGCGAGAGAACACGGTACTCCAACAATGTTAGAGGATAACACGGCGAGAGGATACGGTACTCCAACAATGTTAGAGGATAACACGGCGAGAGAATACGGTACTCCAACAATGTTAGAGGATAACACGGCGAGAGAATACGGTACTCCAACAATGTTAGAGGATAACACGGCGAGAGAACACGGTACTCCAACAATGTTAGAGGATAACACGGCGAGAGGATACGGTACTCCAACAATGTTAGAGGATAACACGGCGAGAGAATACGGTACTCCAACAATGTTAGAGGATAACACGGCGAGAGAATACGGTACTCCAACAATGTTAGAGGATAACACGGCGAGATAACACGGTACTCCAACAATGTTAGAGGATAACACGGCGAGAGAATACGGTACTCCAACAATGTTAGAGGATAACACGGCGAGAGAACACGGTACTCCAACAATGTTAGAGGATAACACGCGAGATAACACGGTACTCCAACAATGTTAGAGGATAACACGGCGAGAGAACACGGTACTCCAACAATGTTACAGGATAACACGGCGAGAGAACACGGTACTCCAACAATGTTATATACAGGATAACACGGCGAGAGAACACGGTACTCCGACAATGTTAGAGGATAACACGGCGAGAGGATACGGTACTCCAACAATGTTAGAGGATAACACGGCGAGAGAATACGGTACTCCAACAATGTTACAGGATAACACGGCGAGAGAAGACGGTACTCCAACAATGTTAGAGGATAACACGGCGAGAGAACACGGTACTCCAACAATGTTATATAGAGGATAACACGGCGAGAGGATACGGTACTCCGACAATGTTAGAGGATAACACGACGAGAGAACACGGTACTACAACAATGTTAAAGGATAACACGGCGAGAGAACACGGTACTCCAACAATGTTAGAGGATAACACGGCGAGAGGATACGGTACTACAACAATGTTAGAGGATAACACGACGAGAGAACACGGTACTCCAACAATGTTAGAGGATAACACGGCGAGAGAACACGGTACTCCAACAATGTTACAGGATAACACGGCGAGAGAACACGGTACTCCAACAATGTTACAGGATAACACGGCGAGAGAACACGGTACTCCATCAATGTTACAGGATAACACGGCGAGAGAACACGGTACTCCAACAATGTTACAGGATAACACGACGAGAGAACACGGTACTCCGACAATGTTACAGGATAACACGACGAGAGAACACGGTACTCCGACAATGTTACAGGATAACACGACGAGAGAACACGGTACTCCGACAATGTTATATACAGGACAACACGACGAGAGAACACGGTACTCCGACAATGTTAGAGGATAACACGGCGAGAGAACACGGTACTCCGACAATGTTAGAGGATAACACGGCGAGAGGATACGGTACTCCAACAATGTTAGAGGATAACACAGCAAGAGAATACGGTACTCCAACAATGTTAGAGGATAACACGGCGAGAGAACACGGTACTCCAACAATGTTATATAGAGGATAACACGGCGAGAGGATACGGTACTCCGACAATGTTAGAGGATAACACGACGAGAGAATACGGTACTCCAACAATGTTAGAGGATAACACGGCGAGAGAACACGGTACTCCAACAATGTTACAGGATAACACGGCGAGAGGATACGGTACTACAACAATGTTAGAGGATAACACGACGAGAGAACACGGTACTCCAACAATGTTAGAGGATAACACGGCGAGAGAACACGGTACTCCAACAATGTTACAGGATAACACGGCGAGATAACACGCTACTCCAACAATGTTACAGGATAACACGGCGAGAGAACACGGTACTCCAACAATGTTACAGGATAACACGGCGAGAGAACACGGTACTCCAACAATGTTAGAGGATAACACGGCGAGAGAACACGGTACTCCGACAATGTTATATACAGGATAACACGACGAGAGAACAGGGTACTCCGACAATGTTAGAGGATAACACGGCGAGAGAACACGGTACTCCAACAATGTTAGAGGATAACACGGCGAGAGAACACGGTACTCCAACAATGTTAGAGGATAACACGACGAGAGAACACGGTACTCCAACAATGTAAGAGGATAACACGGCGAGAGGATACTGTACTCCAACAATGTTACAGGATAACACGGCGAGAGAACACGGTACTCCAACAATGTTAGAGGATAACACGGCGAGAGAACACGGTACTCCAACAATGTTAGAGGATAACACGGCGAGAGAACACGGTACTCCAACAATGTTAGAGGATAACACGACGAGAGAACACGGTACTCCAACAATGTTAGAGGATAACACGACGAGAGAACACGGTACTCCAACAATGTTAGAGGATAACACGGCGAGAGAATACGGTACTCCAACAATGTTAGAGGATAACACGGCGAGAGGATACGGTACTCCGACAATGTTAGAGGATAACACGGCGAGATAATACGGTACTCCAACAATGTTAGAGGATAATCACGGCGAGAGGACACGGTACTCCAACAATGTTAGAGGATAACACGGCGAGAGAATACGGTACTCCAACAATGTTAGAGGATAACACGGCGAGAGGATACGGTACTCCAACAATGTTAGAGGATAACACGGCGAGATAACACGGTACTCCAACAATATTAGAGGATAACACAGCGAGAGAACACGGTACTCCAACAATGTTAGAGGATAACACGGCGAGAGGATACGGTACTCCAACAATGTTAGAGGATAACACGGCCAGAGAATACGGTACTCCAACAATGTTAGAGGATAACACGGCGAGATAATACAGTACTCCAACAATGTTAGAGGATAACATGGCGAGAGGATACGGTACTCCAACAATGTTAGAGGATAACACGGCGAGAGAACACGGTACTCCAACAATGTTAGAGGATAACACGACGAGAGAACACGGTACTCCAACAATGTTAGAGGATAACACGGCGAGAGAACACGGTACTCCAACAATGTTAGAGGATAACACGGCGAGATAATACGGTACTCCAACAATGTTAGAGGATAACACGGCGAGAGAATACGGTACTCCAACAATGTTAGAGGATAACACGCGAGAGAATACGGTACTCCAACAATGTTAGAGGATAACACGGCGAGAGAATACGGTACTCCAACAATGTTAGAGGATAACACGGCGAGATAGGATACGGTACTCCAACAATGTTAGAGGATAACACGGCGCAGAAATACGGTACTCCAAACAATGTTAGAGGATAACACGGCGAGAGATCACGGTACTCTAACAATGTTAGTGGATAACACGCGCGAGATACACGGTACTCCAACAATGTTAAGGATAACACGGCGAGAGAATACGGTACTCCAACAATGTTAGCAGGATAAACCACGCGAGAGAATACGGTACTCCAGACAATGTTATACAGGATAACACGGCGAGAGAACACGGTACTCCGACAATGTTAGAGGATAACACGGCGAGAAAACACGGTACTCCAACAATGTTACAGGATAACACGGCGAGAGAACACGGTACTCCAACAATGTTAAAGGATAACACGGCGAGAGAATATGGTACTCCAACAATGTTAGAGGATAACACGGCGAGAGAACACGGTACTCCAACAATGTTAAAGGATAACACGGCGAGAGAACACGGTACTCCAACAATGTTAAAGGATAACACGACGAGAGAACACGGTACTCCAACAATGTTAGAGGATAACACGGCGAGAGAACACGGTACTCCAACAATGTTAGAGGATAACACGGCGAGAGAACACGGTACTCCAACAATGTTAGAGGATAACACGGCGAGAGAACACGGTACTCCAACAATGTAAGAGGATAACACGGCGAGATAATACGGTACTCCAACAATGTTAGAGGATAACACGGCGAGAGAACACGGTACTCCAACAATGTTAGAGGATAACACGGCGAGAGAACACGGTACTCCAACAATGTAAGAGGATAACACGGCGAGATAATACGGTACTCCAACAATGTTAGAGGATAACACGGCGAAAGAATACAGTACTCCAACAATGTTAGAGGATAACACGGCGAGATAATACGGTACTCCAACAATGTTAGAGGATAACACGGCGAGAGAACACGGTACTCCAACAATGTTAGAGGATAACACGACGAGAGAACACGGTACTCCAACAATGTTAGAGGATAACACGGCGAGAGAACACGGTACTCCAACAATGTTACAGGATAACACGGCGAGAGAACACGGTACTCCAACAATGTTAGAGGATAACACGACGAGAGAACACGGTACTCCAACAATGTTAGAGGATAACACGGCGAGAGGATACGGTACTCCAACAATGTTAGAGGATAACACGGCGAGAGAACACGGTACTCCAACAATGTTAGAGGATAACACGGCGAGAGAACACGGTACTCCAACAATGTTAGAGGATAACACGGCGAGATAATACGGTGCTCCAACAATGTTAGAGGATAACACGGCGAGAGAATACAGTACTCCAACAATGTTAGAGGATAACACGGCGAGAGAACACGGTACTCCAACAATGTTAGAGGATAACACGGCGAGAGAACACGGTACTCCAACAATGTTAGAGGATAACACGGCGAGATAATACAGTACTCCAACAATGTTAGAGGATAACACGGCGGGAGAATACAGTACTCCAACAATGTTAGAGGATAACACGGCGAGAGAACACGGTACTCCAACAATGTTAGAGGATAACACGGCGAGAGAACACGGTACTCCAACAATGTTAGAGGATAACACGGCGAGAGAACACGGTACTCCAACAATGTTAGAGGATAACACGGCGAGAGAACACGGTACTCCAACAATGTTAGAGGATAACACGGCGAGAGAACACGGTACTCCAACAATGTTAGAGGATAACACGGCGAGAGGATACGGTACTCCAACAATGTTAGAGGATAACTCGGCGAAAAACTTATGACGGGCGCCGTGTAACCTTAAATTTCTCAAGGCGGATTTATACTGTGCAGAATATCAAATTTTCAAATTCAGGATTTAAGTTATATCAAACAGCTAAATTACATTTAAATTTTTAACGGTGTAATTGATTACCTCTTTTTCATGAATCCCTCAATTAATCCACAAGAAAGACACACAATCACGAGTATTTACATTTCTAGGATTTATAAAAAATTCCGGTAACAACTTGGATTGAAAATGGCTGTCCAGTAAATACAAAAAGGGAATATAAATCAAAAACAAAAGAAAAGATCTTTTTTTTTTTTTTTTTTTTTGTACTTTTTAGCCGTTTCGCTTGATACACACATTCCAGATTTTTACAACCAATGCCGCCATGTTCGAAATAATACACTTGAAGAGGTTGAATGAGATGCAGCAAAGTGTCTTGTGTTAAAATATTATTGATTTGGTGTGAATTAGTAATTGGACTGTTTACAAGGGATATACAATACCTAAACTGTAACTACACATCGTTGGTATTACGTTTAGACTTATAAATACTGATATGATTGTCTCAATCACTCCGACCTAAAATTAGGGCGGAACTTGCGCAGTGTAAAATAGGGTTAGATTGCGAAAGGTCGATTGGCATAAGAACAAAAAAACTAGCCAGACATTTAGCTAGCTTAAGTAAGAATACGGATTACATTGACGAAAAGTTTGTACAGAAGACGCAAGATAACAGAAACATTCAAAATAAAATGAGAGTTAGATACAGGGCCCCCACGATTCCCTAAAGAGGACCAAATTTAAGGTATTTACATTTCTTTTGGAACAACATTTTCCCCATCGTGTCGATTGCTACCTCACATATACCGTGTGTTCCTTTATTTGGGTAGAACCAATTGTACTGAATAGGTACAGTAGCATATAATGGAACGCAACGTAATCTCAAGTGAGTTTCCAAGATGGCGGCCGTCTCTACAAAGTATACGCTTCAAAAATAAAAAGCGATTATTTTTTCTTTTTACAAAGTAATGGATGTAAAATCAATACCTGCATAGTTCCGTTATACATTAAAACGTATAATTTATACAATTTCATCGCAAATAAAGATGCCTCGTTTCGTTTTTTAACAATACATGTATTAGTATGACGTATTAGTATCACAGTTCCGCCATCTTGGATCCAAGTGGTGCGTCTCTGGAAACGAACCACGTGAAGCGGTTCGGTTCTAATGGCACGTCGTGCCCTATTACAAGTACGGCAGATCCGTACCGGTACAACTGGTACGAACCCGATAAAGGAAAGCACGGATAGCCTTTTGCTCCTGTTAGAAAGCTTTGGGTTCCGCCCCTGACCGAGACATACCAGAGTCTACAAACGATGCATTTGCATATAAGGTGTTAATTTTTAATAATTTATGATATTGCATGGTTCTGGGTACTGTGGAGTGGCCAAGTAAAAAAAAAAAAAAAAAAAAACATTTTCTCTTTTCATTTTAGTGAAAATCTTAAGATACATGAAGATACAATCCCCTAAGAGAAAAAGAGAAAATAGTGTTAAACGGCTTGCCATTTGAACCGAGAACATACATGTATGAATGAAATGAAGGATGAATCTATGAAAAAATGTACATGGAAATATATCTCGGTATGTAAGCATAAACACATATTGGACATTGCTAAGATATTCAACTAGTTGGAACCCGAAAAAATAACTTATCCTGACATTTTCCATTTTTAATATTAAAGTAATTAAGTGTTATAATTAAAACCAAGATAGAGTACATATTGCATATAAATAACACCATTTTGCCAAAATATGAGATAAAGCACCTTAACATGAATTAAAGCACACTGATAGATTAATGCTTGATTAAAGGCTAAACCGTTAACGATATATTGCTGTATATTTTCATCCCCTAAGGCCAGTTGTTACCCTCTATGCTGCACTTAAAATAATAAACAACCAGAACAACTGTTCTAAGTATAAATGTTGAGTATTAGTTATAAGTATTCTACAGACATTGGTAACATGTATGGCCTGAGTATCGAGCTTACACGTTACCCCTTCCAAGGCCACACCAGGACTGACTCTATCAGGGCCTGTTCATCCAGTCTAAACACACATAGCAATTATAATTATCAAAATGACATGGATGGGATGCCAGCTAATGAGATACTGTGATAAGGGTCCGGCCACATCGGCATGGGACACTTGACATCCGTTGTAACTCAATTTAGCTGTCTGATACAGTACTGGCAGGGATCACCAGACTCTGGTGGTCACAGATAACACCTGACCATGTAAGTAACCCTGTGGTCAATTTCTCCTTATTAACACCAGTGTTCTGACCTCAATGCCAAAAACCAAATAGGTGTAAATGTTTCCAATCTTTGTCCGGACGATAAAAGTTAAACCTTAACCGATAACGTTATAACAGTTGATGAAAACCTTTATCACCTACTGACAATGTGCATTACTCCGTCAATGGATCGGTGCGACGCCGACATCAAGGTCAAATATCGATTGAGTGCAAACAAAACATCAATGTCTATTGGGTAGAAAAGGAGACGTGATTTTGTGAAAGAAAAAGATACCTGTTTTTCTTAGTTTGATCTGCTGACATATAGACCACATAAATACATATAATTACTTCATGAACACCACACACTATCTGTTATCTAATACTGTTATGATGTACACTTAAACTTAATTTGTAGTTTTTGAAATACCCAATCAAAGTTAATTGACTTTTACCATTATTATAAAAAAATAATAATTTTATCATAGGTATTATTTCAATAGATTTTCTTAAATCTGAAAAAAAATAATCATAATTGAATTGTCAGTTGACTATAAGCAGTTGAATCTTATCAAACTAGAGCGGTCGCCGAGGGGGAGACAAGTATATCCCCCGCTTTTCCATGATTGGTTTGGATACTTTGTGAAGCTGGAGGTACAAGTGCATGCAGTCCTTCAACTGTGTAAAAAGTTTCAAGAAAATCCATTGAAAACAAAATAAATCCATAGGGGACAAACTTGTAACCATTTCTTACATAAAGGGTCATTAACTCTGGGTTCTATAGGAAAAAGCTGTTCCTGGCGGCAAAATTCCATGTGTCCTTCAACTCCGTATAATGTTTCAAGAAAATTCATTCAAAACTAAATGTATGTATAGCTCGTTTTTAAAGAAAAAGGGGCATAACTCTATTAGAACTGGTAATTCGGCAAAATCTTTGCATAGAGCTAACCCTCATAGGGTCCTCTAACTACATACCAAATGTTAGTAAAATCCATTGAAAACAAAGCAAATGCATAGCCGGACAAGATAGTAACCATTTTAACATAAAGGGACATAACTCTGTAAAAAGGTTTTTTTTTGGAAGAAGCCGTTACTGGAGACAAAACTCCATGCCATCCTTCAACTCTGTATAAAGTTTCAAGAAAATCCATCAAAAACTAAATGAATGCATAGCCGGACAAAATTATGCACAGTTTGTATGAAAAAGGGGCATAACTCTGTTAAAAAGGGCTAAATCTCAAAATCACTGCAGGGGACACAAGTTCATATGGTCTTCTAACTATATACCAAATTTGTGTGAAATCCATAAAGAAATGAGCGAATGCATAGCCGGACAAATTTTGTGACGGACGGACGGAGGGACGGACGGACAGACGGGTAAGGTGATTCCAGTATCCCCCCCCCCCCCCCCCCCCCCCCCCCCCCCCCCCCCAACTTCGTTGCAGGGGTATAACTATTGTTATATACATGTATCTTAGATGCAGTAACCATCCTAGAAGTCAGATACCCGTTAGTGTCCCTGCATTATTTTAACATTTTAGTCATATATTTATACAGATGGAAAATATTGTATAACCGTACAGGCCCCAGAGGCCTCTTGTTGATACACACGGGTTAGCGACAATATGACTAGTATGTGTGTAGCTGTATCCGTACACTGGCCAGATATAATCAATACTGCCCGGAGTATACACGTTGTCTAGGTTACAGATACATGTATGTAAATGATACACATACATATTTCATTCTAACAATGGATGACCCTTAGCTGAGGAAGGTGTTATACACATCACGTGACCTTTTGTGTACAATAGATATAATTAGCTTCATTATTATAAAAATATATGTATGCACGTGAACAAATCTATAGTCACATGGTATTTAAGTTGTGATGCAAACGCGAAGTGAAAGGTATTACACAAATATGGCATATAGGGAGATACTTCTGAAAACGGGTGTTTTGGTGTTTTTTTCTTCAGAAATCTCTAAATTTTTTAGCTCAAAGTTTGGGATTACCTTTTTTTTTGTAAAATCAGTCTCATTGCTGTGTTCGGACTTTTAAATGATATATAATGATAGAATTTTATATGATTGAACTGCCTCCCTCTGTGTCGTGTGTGATATTATTCATAGCCATCGGTAAAAATGGAATCCATGTCCTCGCTTTTATACCGACATATCCGACCAAACAAGTGTCCCTATTTGCATGTTATAGGCACTATTGGGCATAACGGCCTGTTTTCTGTGTGTGCAATATATGTGTGATCTACTTGAGCTAATTATGTTATCCTGAAATATGCATTTTTTTCTCATATTTTTGCCAGAAACCACAAACACCTTAGCTACAGTAATGACAACAAAATGACTGCGATAAATCGTGATGCATACGTAAAAGATAAAATAATTTTCGTTAAGTATAACAATATTAGCCTTACACATTTTCTAATTATTCTTTATATGCATGGCTTGATAGCTTCTGCTGTCCGCATGGGTGGCAGCCATGTAGAAATATATTGTAAATGCAACGACAAAGATTGTTGTTATATTGGTACCAGAGTCTACTACACAGGCAGTTACATATGAAATGTCATGTCATAAATTCTTAAAATTAACATTGTGTACGTCAGTCCTGTGGCCGACAAACATGTTAGTTACAACACTAATATATTAGAGTGGGGCGATTGATTCGCCCAAAGCTCTTATATACGTATATGGCTTCTATGTTATGTAACAAGAGGAATGGAACTCGAACCAGGGACCTCCGAGCTCAAGGCGGACGCTCTAATCATTTGCACTACACCTTGCCAACGGCGTTTAGCACAAAAGCGTGACACAAAATTTAACAAAATGTTAAAGTTTGATCAATCAGACTTTTTTACAGAAAATATGATTCAAAAGTGTTCAACGATACAAATATTTCACAATTCAAGATCCAGTAAGTACTGTATGTATATATTCCAAGATGTTGATAATTCAAATATCAAAGCAAAACATGATGATTTTCCAGTGCTTAAGTTGTATACACTATTTCTGAAATAATTTGGCAATAATAACAGCTAATGATTACCTAACAGGTGAGTTTATAAACATGTGTCCTGACTTACCACCTGTGTCCTGATTTACCTGTGTTCTTACATGAGAATATTTCTGTAACAGACTATAACTCCCTATCAGCACACCTTAAACCCTATGTAAACACCCCACCCTAACCAGGGTTCGTGTTCTGGGAAGACCCCACTAGGACTCCCTACCAACGTTAACACACCTTAACCCTTACGTAAACACCCCACCCTAGCCAGAGTTGGTGTTCGGGGAAGTCCCTACCAACACACCTTAACCCCTACGTAAACACCCCACCCTGACCAGCGTTGGTGTTCGGGGACCTCCCTACCAACACACCTTAACCCCTATGTAAACACCCCACCCTGACCAGAGTTGGTGTTCGGGGACCTCCCTACCAACACACCTTAACCCCTATGTAAACACCCCACCCTAACCAGAGTTGGTGTTCGGGGAGACTCCTCAGTAACAAACTACTTTAGAGGTTGTAGATTTCACGACCCCTGTACATACAACAAACAATGAACAGAAAATATTTTTCTCTTTAATCAAGGTAAGTTCACTCAAACATTTGAAGCATTCCTTTAAGAGATTACATTGACGTTTCCCTACTGTCAAATAGAAAGATAAAAAAACTGAATTCACACCATGGCCAGCTGTCGCCATTTTTGTAGGCGATTTCCTTAATGGAAATCACTTTCATCTAAAGACGCGTGCTATTTCTGTGTAATCGTAAAATCGACGGTTGCGGAGCTCATGTTAATATATTGACTGACGATAAGGACGGCCGTAGTGTAGTGCGCCTTCCGAACAACGTCTAACCTTCTAGTTAATACCTGTGTTCTGTACCACAGGGGCTTGGCACGATTTTCCAAATGATAGTCTATATATATATGTATATAGTATCAAGGGTAGTAACTACAAAGAGGGGGAAGACCAACGTATTTAAAAAAAAATTATTTGTCGTATTCTGCGGGTCAAAAATCTTAGTGACACATACATTACCTTAAAGAGAAATGTTTTATCTTTCCAATGAGTGTTCGATGAACAAAATTGGCCAAGTATTATCCAAGTTATGACCTGACGAATTCGGAAATAGATGCTGAAATGGCTAGGTCGGAATCTCCCTGTCCGGTTGAATAGTCGCCTCGCCTCTAATGGGTACCTCAATAACCATTCAGAAATCGAAAAATCGACGCTTGCAGCGGTATACAGTAACCATAACTATGTCAATATAGGATGTCGGTTGGTTATGTTATCCGTCATGTGCCGTAGCCAATTCCATATTACATCACCGAGCTTACCGTCTTCAAAAAGAACGGCCATCTTTCCCTAACCTTTCGTGACTTTGTTTATGTCGTTACAGTGGTCGTACAGCCAAGAAGCGTTCCGAATGAAGGGAAAGATGGCCGTTCTTTTTGAAGACGGTAAGCTCGGTGATGTAATATGGAATTGGCTACGGCACATGACGGATAACATAACCAACCGACATCCTATATTGACATAGTTATGGTTACTGTATACCGCTGCAAGCGTCGATTTTTCGATTTCTGAATGGTTATTGAGGTACCCATTAGAGGCGAGGCGACTATTCAACCGGACAGGGAGATTCCGACCTAGCCATTTCAGCATCTATTTCCGAATTCGTCAGGTCATAACTTGGATAATACTTGGCCAATTTTGTTCATCGAACACTCATTGGAAAGATAAAACATTTCTCTTTAAGGTAATGTATGTGTCACTAAGATTTTTGACCCGCAGAATACGACAAATAATTTTTTTTTAAATACGTTGGTCTTCCCCCTCTTTGTAGTTACTACCCTTGATACTATATACATATATATATAGACTATCATTTGGAAAATCGTGCCAAGCCCCTGTGTTCTGTACAGAACATCAAGTGGACATTTCCACCAACCACTAGCGCGCGAGCTCGAGTGTATCCTAACCCGAACAATAGTCATTGTTAGAGGATTAATGAAACAGTTTTGGACTGGGATCACCCAGCATCTACAAAATAAGGTAAGGTTTGTGTGTGTTGTGGATGTTTATCCTTGGCTAGTAAAATGTAAAGACTTGTAATTATACTCTTATTAGGTCCTATACATGCGGATACGATCTACGTTTTCGAGATAGCATTGTGTACTGGTCACAGTACGTTGTAAACATTTGTAATGTCTGGTGTTGTAAACATTTGTAATGTCTGGTGTTGTAAACATGTGTAATGTCTGGTGTTGTAAACATTTGTAATGTCTGGTGTTGTAAACATTTGTAATGTCTGGTGTTGTAAACATTTGTAATGTCTGGTGTTGTAAACATTTGTAATGTCCGGTGTTGTAAACACTTGTAATGTCCCGTGTTGTAAACATTTGTAATGTCCAGTGTTGTAAACATTTGTAATGTCCAATGTTGTAAACATTTGTAATGTCCAATGTTGTAAACATTTGTAATGTCTGGTGTAGTAAACATTTGTAATGTCAATTGCTGTAAACATTTGTAATGTCTGGTGTTGTAAACATTTGTAATGTCTGGTGTTGTAAACATTTGTAATGTCTGGTGTTGTAAACATTTGTAATGTCTGGTGTTGTAAACATTTGTAATGTCTGGTGTTGTAAACATTTGTAATGTCCGGTGTTGTAAACACTTGTAATGTCCCGTGTTGTAAACATTTGTAATGTCCAGTGTTGTAAACATTTGTAATGTCCAATGTTGTAAACATCTGTAATGTCCAATGTTGTAAACATTTGTAATGTCTGGTGTTGTAAACATTTGTAATGTCTGGTGTTGTAAACATCTGTAATGTCTGGTGTTGTAAACATTTGTAATGTCTGGTGTTGTAAACATCTGTAATGTCTAGTGTTGTAAACATTTGTAATGTCTGGTGTTGTAAACATTTGTAATGTCAAGTGTTGTAAACATTTCTAATGTCTAGTGTTGTAAACATTTGTAATGTCTGGTGTTGTAAACATTTGTAATGGCCAGTGTTGTAAACATTTGTAATGTCTGGTGTAGTAAACATTTGTAATGTCAATTGCTGTAAACATTTGTAATGTCTGGTGTTGTAAACATTTGTAATGTCTGGTGTTGTAAACATTTGTAATGTCTGGTGTTGTAAACATTTGTAATTTCCAGTGTTGTAAACATTTGTAATGTCTGGTGTTGTAAACATTTGTAATGTCTGGTGTTGTAAACATTTGTAATGTCAATTGCTGTAAACATTTGTAATGTCTGGTGTTGTAAACATTTGTAATGTCTGGTGTTGTAAACATTTGTAATGTCTGGTGTTGTAAACATCTGTAATGTCTGGTGTTGTAAACATTTGTAATGTCTGGTGTTGTAAACATCTGTAATGTCTAGTGTTGTAAACATTTGTAATGTCTGGTGTTGTAAACATTTGTAATGTCAAGTGTTGTAAACATCTGTAATGTCCAATGTTGTAAACATTTGTAATGTCTGGTGTTGTAAACATTTGTAATGTCTGGTGTTGTAAACATCTCTAATGTCTGGTGTTGTAAACATTTGTAATGTCTGGTGTTGTAAACATCTGTAATGTCAAGTGTTGTAAACATTTGTAATGTCTGGTGTAGTAAACATTTGTAATGTCAATTGCTGTAAACATTTGTAATGTCTGGTGTTGTAAACATTTGTAATGCCCAGTGTTGTAAACATTTGTAATGTCTAGTGTTGTAAACATTTGTAATGCCCAGTGTTGTAAACATCTGTAATGTCCAATGTTGTAAACATTTGTAATATCTGGTGTTGTAAACCTTTGTAATGTCTGGTGTTGTAAACATTTGTAATGCCCAGTGTTGAACAACAGTATGATAAGACACAGGGGCGTTGACACCGTATCGTACAAACACACGAACAATGGGTTTGATTACTGTGATTGATGTACAAAAAGTGAAATTCGTCTATGTTTTTTAAGTATAGCTCTTCTCACTTATTTTTTTTTCAATTTATTTACATTTGATTGTATTATGTTGATGCGTCGACAAAAATGTAATTACAGTAATTTCTTAGAAAATATCAATAGCAATATGAAACTGACGTCCAATGCAGAAAAAAAACATCCAAAGGGATATCCAATAACCTTGCTATTCCATACTGTACAAGTATAGCTGTGCCTTTGAAAAGCCCCTTTAAATCTAAATACGTAAATACATAAATAAATAAATAGATTTAAACAGTGAAAATTGGGATGAACTGGATGGTGAATGAAAAAAATTAATGAACATGTACATTTTCTATGTGTACATCAATATATATTGGGCATTGCTAAGGAACTAAACTTCTCGAACCGGATAAAATGCATATCCGGAAACTTTCCGTTTGCTTGATTTAGTTATACCGTTATTATATTCAATATGTCAAAACAATTACATCAACAGAATGATATGATTTGATAAGTGACAATTACAGTGACCAGTACAGTGACCAGTACAGTGACCAGTACAATGAGTACAGTGACCAATACAGTGACCAATTGACTGACCAGTACTGTGAACAGTACAGTGGACAGTACAGTGACAAGTGACCATAACAGTGACCAGTACAGTGACAAGTACATGTACAGTTACCAGTATAGTGACCAGTACAGTGACCATGTATAGTGACCAGCTGCATAGTGACCAGTACAGTGACCAGTACATGTACAGTTACCAGTATAGTGACCAGTACAGTGACAAGAACAGTTACCAGTATAGTGAACAGCTGTATAGTGACCAGTACAGTGACAAGAACAGTGACCAGTACAGTGACCAGTATAGTGACCGGTACAGTGACCAGAACAGTGACCAGTACAGTGACCAGAACAATAACCAGTAAAGTGACCAGTATAATTACAAGTGACCATTACAGTGACAAGTGACCAGTATAGTGACCAGTACAGTGACCAGTACAGTGACCAGTACAGTAACCAGTACAGTGTCCTGTATAGTGACAAGTGACCAGTACAGTGACAAGAACAGTGACCAGTATAGTGACCAGTACAGTGACCAGTACAGTGACAAGTACAGTGACCAGTACAGTGACCAGTACAGTGACCAGTATAGTGACCAGTACAGTAACCAGTACAGTGACCAGTACAGTGACAAGTACAATAACCAGTACAGTGACCAGTATAGTGACCAGTACAGTGACCAGAACAGTGACCAGTATAGTGACCAGTACAGTGACCAGTACAGTGACCAGTACAGTGACCAGTATAATTACAAGTGACCATTACAGTGACAAGTGACCAGTATAGTGACCAGTACAGTGACCAGTACAGTGACCAGTACAGTAACCAGTACAGTGTCCTGTATAGTGACAAGTGACCAGTACAGTGACTAGTATAGTGACAAGTACAGTGACCAGTATAGTGACCAGTACAGTGACCAGAACAGTGACCAGAACAGTGACCAGTACAGTGACCAGTACAGTGACCAGTACAGTGACCAGTACAGTGACCAGTATAGTGACCAGTATAGTGACCAGTACAGTGACAAGTACAGTGACCAGTACAGTGACCAGTACAGTGACCAGTACAGTGACCAGTAAAGTGACAAGTACAGTGAACAGTATAGTGACAAGTACAGTGACCAGTACAGTAACCAGTATAGTGACCAGTATAGTGACCAGTATAGTGACCAGTACAGTGACCAGTACAGTGACCAGTACAGTGACCAGTACAGTGACCAGTATAGTGAACAGTACAGTGACCAGTACAGTGACCAGTACAGTGACCAGTACAGTGACCAGTATAGTGACAAGTACAGTGAACAGTACAGTGACCAGTATAGTGACCAGTACAGTGACCAGTATAGTGACCAGTACAGTGACCAGTACAGTGACCAGTACAGTGACCAGTACAGTGACCAGTATAGTGACAAGTACAGTGAACAGTACAGTGACCAGTACAGTGACCAGTACAGTAACCAGTATAGTGACCAGTATAGTGACCAGTACAGTGACCAGTACAGTGACCAGTACAGTGAACAGTATAGTGACAAGTACAGTGACCAGTATAGTGACCAGTACAGTGACCAGAACAGTGACCAGTACAGTGACCAGTACAGTGACCAGTACAGTGACCAGTATAGTGACCAGTACAGTGACAAGTACAGTGACCAGTACAGTGACCAGTACAGTGACCAGTACAGTGACCAGTATAGTGACCAGTACATGTACAGTTACCAGTACAGTAACCAGGACAGTGACCAGTATAGTGACCAGTATAGTGACCAGTACAGTGACAAGTACAGTGACCAGTATAGTGACCAGTACATGTACAGTGACCAGTACAGTGACCAGTACAGTGACCAGTATAGTGACCAGTACAGTGACCAGTACAGTGACCAGTACAGTGGCCAGTACAGTGACCAGTATAGTGACCAGTATAGTGACCAGTACAGTGACCAGTACAGTGACCAGTACAGTGACCAGTATAGTGACCAGTACAGTGACAAGTACAGTGACCAGTACAGTGACCAGTATAGTGACCAGTACAGTAACCAGTATAGTGACCAGTACAGTGCCCAGTACAGTGACCAGTACAGTGACCAGTACAGTGACCAGTATAGTGACCAGTACAGTGACCAGTACAGTGGCCAGTACAGTGACCAGTACAGTGAACAGTATAGTGACCAGTACAGTGACCAGTACAGTGACCAGTACAGTGAACAGTATAGTGACCAGTACAGTGACCAGTACAGTGGCCAGTACAGTGGCCAGTATAGTAAAAAAAATACCATTATAGTGACCAGTACAGTGACCAGCTGTATAGTGACCAGTACAGTGGCCAGTACAGTGACCAGCTGTATAGTGACCAGTACAGTGGCCAGTACAGTGACCAGCTGTATAGTGACCAGTACAGTGGCCAGTACAGTGACAAGTACAGTGACAAGTACAGTGACCAGTAAAGTGACAAGTACAGCAACCAGTACAGTTACCAGTACAGTAACCAGGACAGTGACCAGTACAGTGACCAGTACAGTAACCAGTACAGTACAGTGACCAGTACAGTGACCAGTACAGTGACCAGTACAGTGACAAGTGACCCGTGCAGTGTGTAGTTGCTAAATAATTAGTCACGGAGTTTCGGTTATTTCATTAACCAGTTTTCTCGGGACCGTCATTTGTAAACTTCCATATTCAATGTTTATATACATACAGTGTACATTACTGTGTATGTATAAGCATTTAAAGTGAACATCAAATAATATTTTACCATCTAATACTGTTATAGTGTAAATAAAAACAATATATGAATGTGTTGTGCAATGTGCAATCAAAGCTAATTGACTCAAGAAACATTATAAACTTGAATTTAATTCGCTATGTTAAATATACTTTTACCACAGTGTCCTGTCTGACAGAAGACATATACAATGTAAATAGGTCTTCATGATAATCTTTTTAATACACGTGCTATGTCGATCTGTAAATAAAAACACCAGAAAGGTGTCCGCTGACTGTAAGCAGTTTAATCCTATCTCATTACTGTACAAGTACAGTATAATGTAATGTCCCCGGTAGTCAGGTACCCGTAAGTATCCCTATTCTATAAACAGTTAAATCATAGCTACAGCATACTTTAATCATTCTAGTTGCCAGGTACCCGTATGTGTCCCTGCTTTCTATAAATAGTTTAATCACTTCTCAATACTGATACAATGATAAGGTAACCGTTCAGGCCTCTGAGGCCTTTTGATACACAAATGTTGGCGACATCCGAACACAGGCCAGATAATCAATACTGTCCACTTAGTATACACGTACATCTGATACTGTCCACTGATCAGTATACAAGTACATCTGTTGTCCACTGATCAGTATACACGTACATCTGTTGTCCACTGATCAGTATACACGTACATCTGATACTGTCCACTGATCAGTATACTCGTACATCTGATACTGTCCACTGATCAGTATACACGTACATCTGATACTGTCCACTGATCAGTATACTCGTACATCTGATACTGTCCACTGATCAGTATACTCGTACATCTGATACTGTCCACTGATCAGTATACACGTACATCTGTTGTCCACTGATCAGTATACACGTACATCTGTTGTCCACTGATCAGTATACACGTACATCTGTTGTCCACTGATCAGTATACACGTACATCTGTTGTCCACTGATCAGTATACACGTACATCTGTTGTCCACTGATCAGTATACACGTACATCTGTTGTCCACTGATCAGTATACACGTACATCTGATACTGTCCACTGATCAGTATACTCGTACATCTGTTGTCCACTGATCAGTATACACGTACATCTGTTGTCCACTGATCAGTATACACGTACATCTGATACTGTCCACTGATCAGTATACACGTACATCTGATACTGTCCACTGATCAGTATACTCGTACATCTGTTGTCCACTGATCAGTATACACGTACATCTGTTGTCCACTGATCAGTATACACGTACATCTGTTGTCCACTGATCAGTATACACGTACATCTGATACTGTCCACTGATCAGTATACACGTACATCTGATACTGTCCACTGATCAGTATACTCGTACATCTGATACTGTCCACTGATAAGTATACACGTACATCTGTTGTCCACTGATCAGTATACACGTACATCTGTTGTCCACTGATCAGTATACTCGTACATCTGTTGTCCACTGATCAGTATACACGTACATCTGTTGTCCACTGATCAGTAGACACGTACATCTGGATCTGTCCACTGATCAGTATACACGTACATCTGTTGTCCACTGATCAGTATAACATCGTACAATCTGTTGTCCAGCTGATCATTATACACGTCATCTGTTGTCCACCTGATCAGTAAACACGTACAATCTGTTGTCAACTGATGCAGTATACATCGTACAAACAATATGATACTGTGTCCAGCCGTGATCAGTATATACATCGTACATCTGTTGTCCAATGATCAGTATACACGTACATCTGATACTGTCCACGGATCAGTAATACTCGTACCATCGGAATACTGTCCCTGATCAGTATTACACGTACTATCTGTTTGTCCACTGATCAGTATACACGTACATCTGTTGTCCACTGATCATGATACATCGTACATCTGTTGTCCACTGATCAGTATAACAACGTACATCGTTGGCCACTGATCAGTATACACGTACATCTGATCTGTCCACTGATCAGTATACACGTACATCTGTTGTCCACTGATCAGTATAACACGTACATCTGATTGTCCACTGATCAGTATACACGTACATCTGTTGTCCACTGATCAGTATACACGTACATCTGTTGTCCACTGATCAGTATACACGTACATCTGTTGTCCACTGATCAGTATACACGTACATCTGTTGTCCACTGATCAGTATACACGTACATCTGTTGTCCACTGATCAGTATACACGTACATCTGTTGTCCACTGATCAGTATACACGTACATCTGTTGTCCACTGATCAGTATACACGTACATCTGTTGTCCACTGATCAGTATACACGTACATCTGATACTGTCCACTGATCAGTATACACGTACATCTGTTGTCCACTGATCAGTATACACGTACATCTGTTGTCCACTGATCAGTATACACGTACATCTGTTGTCCACTGATCAGTATACACGTACATCTGTTGTCCACTGATCAGTATACTCGTACATCTGATACTGTCCACTGATCAGTATACACGTACATCTGTTGTCCACTGATCAGTATACACGTACATCTGTTGTCCACTGATCAGTATACACGTACATCTGTTGTCCACTGATCAGTATACACGTACATCTGTTGTCCACTGATCAGTATACACGTACATCTGATACTGTCCACTGATCAGTATACACGTACATCTGATACTGTCCACTGATCAGTATACACGTACATCTGATACTGTCCACTGATCAGTATACTCGTACATCTGATACTGTCCACTGATCAGTATACACGTACATCTGTTGTCCACTGATCAGTATACTCGTACATCTGATACTGTCCACTGATCAGTATACACGTACATCTGTTGTTCACTGATCAGTATACACGTACATCTGTTGTCCACTGATCAGTATACACGTACATCTGTTGTCCACTGATCAGTATACACGTACATCTGATACTGTCCACTGATCAGTATACACGTACATCTGATACTGTCCACTGATCTGTATACACGTACATCTGTTGTCCACTGATCAGTGTACACGTACATCTGTTGTCCACTGATCAGTATACACGTACATCTGTTGTCCACTGATCAGTATACTCGTACATCTGTTGTCCACTGATCAGTATACTCGTACATCTGATACTGTCCACTGATCAGTATACTCGTACATCTGATACTGTCCACTGATCAGTATACACGTACATCTGTTGTCCACTGATCAGTATACACGTACATCTGTTGTCCACTGATCAGTATACACGTACATCTGTTGTCCACTGATCAGTATACTCGTACATCTGTTGTCCACTGATCAGTATACACGTACATCTGTTGTCCACTGATCAGTATACACGTACATCTGATACTGTCCACTGATCAGTATACACGTACATCTGTTGTCCACTGATCAGTATACACGTACATCTGTTGTCCACTGATCAGTATACACGTACATCTGATACTGTCCACTGATCAGTATACACGTACATCTGATACTGTCCACTGATCAGTATACACGTACATCTGATACTGTCCACTGATCAGTATACACGTACATCTGTTGTCCACTGATCAGTATACACGTACATCTGATACTGTCCACTGATCAGTATACACGTACATCTGTTGTCAACTGATCAGTATACACGTACATCTGTTGTCCACTGATCAGTATACACGTACATCTGTTACTGTCCACTGATCAGTATACACGTACATCTGATACTGTCCACTGATCAGTATACACGTACATCTGTTGTCCACTGATCAGTATACACGTACATCTGTTGTCCACTGATCAGTATACACGTACATCTGTTGTCCACTGATCAGTATACACGTACATCTGATACTGTCCACTGATCAGTATACACGTACATCTGTTGTCCACTGATCAGTATACACGTACATCTGTTGTCCACTGATCAGTATACACGTACATCTGTTGTCCACTGATCAGTATACACGTACATCTGTTGTCCACTGATCAGTATACACGTACATCTGTTGTCCACTGATCAGTATACACGTACATCTGTTGTCCACTGATCAGTGTACACGTACATCTGTTGTCCACTGATCAGTATACACGTACATCTGATATGTCCACTGATCAGTATACACGTACATCTGTTGTCCACTGATCAGTATACACGTACATCTGTTGTCCACTGATCAGTATACACGTACATCTGTTGTCCACTGATCAGTATACACGTACATCTGTTGTCCACTGATCAGTATACACGTACATCTGTTGTCCACTGATCAGTATACACGTACATCTGTTGTCCACTGATCAGTATACACGTACATCTGTTGTCCACTGATCAGTATACACGTACATATGTTGTCCACTGATCAGTATACACGTACATCTGTTGTCCACTGATCAGTATACTCGTACATCTGTTGTCCACTGATCAGTATACACGTACATCTGATACTGTCCACTGATCAGTATACTCGTACATCTGATACTGTCCACTGATCAGTATACACGTACATCTGTTGTCCACTGATCAGTATACACGTACATCTGTTGTCCACTGATCAGTATACTCGTACATCTGATACTGTCCACTGATCAGTATACACGTACATCTGTTGTCCACTGATCAGTATACACGTACATCTGTTGTCCACTGATCAGTATACACGCACATCTGATACTGTCCACTGATCAGTATACACGTACATCTGATACTGTCCACTGATCAGTATACACGTACATCTGTTGTCCACTGATCAGTATACACGTACATCTGTTGTCCACTGATCAGTATACACGTACATCTGTTGTCCACTGATCAGTATACTCGTACATCTGTTGTCCACTGATCAGTATACACGTACATCTGTTGTCCACTGATCAGTATACACGTACATCTGATACTGTCCACTGATCAGTATACACGTACATCTGTTGTCCACTGATCAGTATACACGTACATCTGATACTGTCCACTGATCAGTATACACGTACATCTGTTGTCCACTGATCAGTATACACGTACATCTGTTGTCCACTGATCAGTATACACGTACATCTGTGTCCACTGATCAGTATACACGTACATCTGTTGTCCACTGATCAGTATACACGTACATCTGTTGTCCACTGATCAGTATACACGTACATCTGATACTGTCCACTGATCAGTATACACGTACATCTGATACTGTCCACTGATCAGTATACACGTACATCTGATACTGTCCACTGATCAGTTACACGTACATCTGTTGTCCACTGATCAGTATACACGTACATCTGTTGTCCACTGATCAGTATACACGTACATCTGTTGTCCACTGATCAGTATACACGTACATCTGTTGTCCACTGATCAGTATACACGTACATCTGTGTCCACTGATCAGTATACACGTACATCTGTTGTCCACTGATCAGTATACACGTACATCTGATACTGTCCACTGATCAGTATACACGTACATCTGATACTGTCCACTGATCAGTATACACGTACATCTGATACTGTCCACTGATCAGTATACACGTACATCTGTTGTCCACTGATCAGTATACACGTACATCTGATACTGTCCACTGATCAGTATACACGTACATCTGTTGTCCACTGATCAGTATACACGTACATCTGTTGTCCACTGATCAGTATACACGTACATCTGTTGTCCACTGATCAGTATACACGTACATCTGTTGTCCACTGATCAGTATACACGTACATCTGATACTGTCCACTGATCAGTATACACGTACATCTGTTGTCCACTGATCAGTATACACGTACATCTGATACTGTCCACTGATCAGTATACACGTACATCTGATACTGTCCACTGATCAGTATACACGTACATCTGTTGTCCACTGATCAGTATACACGTACATCTGTTGTCCACTGATCAGTATACACGTACATCTGTTGTCCACTGATCAGTATACACGTACATCTGTTGTCCACTGATCAGTATACACGTACATCTGTTGTCCACTGATCAGTATACACGTACATCTGTTGTCCACTGATCAGTATACACGTACATCTGTTGTCCACTGATCAGTATACACGTACATCTGTTGTCCACTGATCAGTATACACGTTCATCTGATACTGTCCACTGATCAGTATACACGTACATATGTTGTCCACTGATCAGTATACACGTACATCTGTTGTCCACTGATCAGTATACACGTACATCTGATACTGTCCACTGATCAGTATACACGTACATCTGTTGTCCACTGATCAGTATACACGTACATATGTTGTCCACTGATCAGTATACACGTACATCTGTTGTCCACTGATCAGTATACACGTACATCTGTTGTCCACTGATCAGTATACACGTACATCTGATACTGTCCACTGATCAGTATACACGTACATCTGTTGTCCACTGATCAGTATACACGTACATCTGTGTCCACTGATCAGTATACACGTACATCTGTTGTCCACTGATCAGTATACACGTACATCTGTTGTCCACTGATCAGTATACACGTACATCTGTTGTCCACTGATCAGTATACACGTACATCTGTTGTCCACTGATCAGTATACACGTACATCTGATACTGTCCACTGATCAGTATACACGTACATCTGTTGTCACTGATCAGTATACACGTACATCTGTTGTCCATGATCAGTATACACGTACATCTGTTGTCCACTGATCAGTATACACGTACATCTGTTGTCCACTGATCAGTATACTCGTACATCTGATACTGTCCACTGATCAGTATACACGTACATCTGTTGTCCACTGATCAGTATACACGTACATCTGTTGTCCACTGATCAGTATACACGTACATCTGTTGTCCACTGATCAGTATACACGTACATCTGATACTGTCCACTGATCAGTATACACGTACATCTGTTGTCCACTGATCAGTATACACGTACATCTGTTGTCCACTGATCAGTATACACGTACATCTGTTGTCCACTGATCAGTATACTCGTACATCTGTTGTCCACTGATCAGTATACACGTACATCTGTTGTCCACTGATCAGTATACACGTACATCTGATACTGTCCACTGATCAGTATACACGTACATCTGTTGTCCACTGATCAGTATACACGTACATCTGTTGTCCACTGATCAGTATACACGTACATCTGTTGTCCACTGATCAGTATACACGTACATCTGTTGTCCACTGATCAGTATACACGTACATCTGTTGTCCACTGATCAGTATACACGTACATCTGATACTGTCCACTGATCAGTATACACGTACATCTGTTGTCCACTGATCAGTATACACGTACATCTGTTGCCTATGATACAGATACATGTATATTTTATTCTACTGAAATGAGGAAGGTGTTATACACACCACGTGACATTTTGTGTATAAGGATATAATTCGCTTCAGTATTATGAATATATGTATGCACGTGTACAAATATATCGTCATACGGAATTCATTGTGTGTGATACAAAAGGGCAGTGAAATTATCACACAAATATGGCATATAGGGAGATATAATCAATTATTAAAAATGTTCTTATTATAAACCCATTACTTCGGTCCTCCAATCCAAAATTATCAATGCCTCCCTATGTGTTATAGCTGTGCGATGTTATTCACAGCCACCATTTGCAACAGGTGTCCATTTGGCATGAGTCCGCTAATACAGACATAATCGGCCAAACAAGTGTCCATTTGACATGTTATGGGCAATTGTGAGCGTATTGGCACAGTTGTTTTGCGCAATACATGTGATCCACTTGAGCTAAGTATGTTCTCCTTAAACATACATGTTGTAGATTTTTTTCGAGAAACCACAGCCTAGCTAATTACAAAAGTGATATAGTCTGATAGAAAGATGTGACCACATTGTTAGAAGTCCGTTAGGAAGTGTGTCCGTATGGTAGTTGTCCGATAGGAAGTGTGTCCGTATGTCTAGTTGTCCGATAGGAAGTGTGTTCGTATGTCTAGTTGTCCGATAGGAAGTGCGGCCGTATGGTTAGTTGTCCGATAGGAAGTGTGTCCGTATGGTTAGTTGTCCGATAGGAAGTGTGTCCGTATGTCTAGTTGTCCGATAGGAAGTGTGTCCGTATGGTTAGTTGTCCGATAGGAAGTGTGTCCGTATGGTTAGTTGTCTGATAGGAAGTGTGTCCGTATGGTTAGTTGTCCGATAGGAAGTGTGTCCGTATGGCTAGTTGTCCGATAGGAAGTGTGTCCGTATGGCTAGTTGTCCGATAGGAAGTGTGTCCGTATGGTTAGTTGTCTGATAGGAAGTGTGTCCGTATGGTTAGTTGTCCGATAGGAAGTGTGTCCGTATGGTTAGTTGTCCGATAGGAAGTGTGTCCGTATGGTTAGTTGTCCGATAGGAAGTGTGTCCGTATGGTTAGTTGTCCGATAGGAAGTGTGTCCGTATGGTTAGTTGTCCGATAGGAAGTGTGTCCGTATGGTTAGTTGTCAGACAGGAAGTGTGTCCGTATGGCTAGTTGTCCGTAGGAAGTGTGTCCGTATGGTTAGTTGTCCGATAGGAAGTGTGTCCGTATGGTTAGTTGTCCGTAGGAAGTGTGTCCGTATGGTTAGTTGTCTGATAGGAAGTGTGTCCGTATGGCTAGTTGTCCGATAGGAAGTGTGTCCGTATGGTTAGTTGTCCGATAGGAAGTGTGTCCGTATGGTTAGTTGTCCGATAGGAAGTGTGTCCGTATGGCTAGTTGTCCGATAGGAAGTGTGTCCGTATGGTTAGTTGTCTGATAGGAAGTGTGTCCGTATGGTTAGTTGTCTGATAGGAAGTGTGTCCGTATGGCTGGTTGTCTGATAGGAAGTGTGTCCGTATGGTTAGTTGTCCGATAGGAAGTGTGTCCGTATGGTTAGTTGTCTGATAGGAAGTGTGTCCGTATGGCTAGTTGTCAGATAGGAAGTGTGTCCGTATGGTTAGTTGTCTGATAGGAAGTGTGTCCGTATGGTTAGTTGTCCGATAGGAAGTGTGTCCGTATGGTTAGTTGTCCGATAGGAAGTGTGTCCGTATGGTTAGTTGTCCGATAGGAAGTGTGTCCGTATGGTTAGTTGTCCGATAGGAAGTGTGTCCGTATGGCTAGTTGTCTGATAGGAAGTGTGTCCGTATGGTTAGTTGTCTGATAGGAAGTGTGTCCGTATGGTTAGTTGTCTGATAGGAAGTGTGTCCGTATGGTTAGTTGTCTGATAGGAAGTGTGTCCGTATGGCTAGTTGTCCGATAGGAAGTGTGTCCGTATGGTTAGTTGTCTGATAGGAAGTGTGTCCGTATGGTTAGTTGTCTGATAGGAAGTGTGTCCGTATGGTTAGTTGTCCGATAGGAAGTGTGTCCGTATGGTTAGTTGTCCGATAGGAAGTGTGTCCGTATGGTTAGTTGTCTGATAGGAAGTGTGTCCGTATGGTTAGTTGTCCGATAGGAAGTGTGTCCGTATGGTTAGTTGTCCGATAGGAAGTGTGTCCGTATGGTTAGTTGTCCGATAGGAAGTGTGTCCGTATGGTTAGTTGTCCGATAGGAAGTGTGTCCGTATGGTTAGTTGTCCGATAGGAAGTGTGTCCGTATGGTTAGTTGTCCGATAGGAAGTGTGTCCGTATGGTTAGTTGTCCGATAGGAAGTGTGTCCGTATGGTTAGTTGTCCGATAGGAAGTGTGTCCGTATGGTTAGTTGTCCGATAGGAAGTGTGTCCGTATGGTTAGTTGTCCGATAGGAAGTGTGTCCGTATGGTTAGTTGTCTGATAGGAAGTGTGTCCGTATGATTAGTTGTCCGATAGGAAGTGTGTCCGTATGGTTAGTTGTCAGATAGGAAGTGTGTCCGTATGGCTAGTTGTCCCGTAGGAAGTGTGTCCGTATGGTCTAGTTGTCCGATAGGAAGTGTGTCCGTATGGCTAGTTGTCCGATAGGAAGTGTGTCCGTATGGTTAGTTGTCCGATAGGAAGTGTGTCCGTATGGTTAGTTGTCTGATAGGAAGTGTGTCCGTATGGCTAGTTGTCCGATAGGAAGTGTGTCCGTATGGTTAGTTGTCCGATAGGAAGTGTGTCCGTATGGTTAGTTGTCTGATAGGAAGTGTGTCCGTATGTCTAGTTGTCCGATAGGAAGTGTGTCCGTATGGTTAGTTGTCCGATAGGAAGTGTGTCCGTATGTCTAGTTGTCCGATAGGAAGTGTGTCCGTATGGCTAGTTGTCCGATAGGAAGTGTGTCCGTATGGTTAGTTGTCTGATAGGAAGTGTGTCCGTATGGCTAGTTGTCCGATAGGAAGTGTGTCCGTATGGTTAGTTGTCTGATAGGAAGTGTGTCCGTATGGTTAGTTGTCTGATAGGAAGTGTGTCCGTATGGTTAGTTGTCCGATAGGAAGTGTGTCCGTATGGTTAGTTGTCCGATAGGAAGTGTGTCTGTATGACCAGCAATCTAGCAGACAAGTGTTTTAGGACAGATAGCATACTATTCGAAATGGAATGGGTTAAAAACCCGGTAGAGGTTAGTTTGACTGGTTCAAAAGTATGATAGAAACAATATATTGGCCAGATAAAGTAGGAAAGTAAAGACCAAGACATGTTCAAGTTAAAGCCATCAAAGTCCAGGAGAAAAATATCCTCGGACGAACCCGCTGTTTGTTTTGTACCGGAAAGGATGATATATCAGGGAGGGTGACAGCGGCTAATATTTATATTTTAGGCAGTCTTATTAAAATCCAAATGGTCATTCTCACTAAGTTAGTTCATGTAACGTAGTGGGAATGACCATCTAGATTTTAATTAAATTGTATTTTAGGACAAAGAATCGCTCAGTGATCGTCTCAAGAATAATGATTTAGGAAATGTCAAAGTGTAAATATGAACAAAGAAACCTTTCATAAAACAGGCCCGAAGTGTTGTATATTTCTACCACATTTTAGTAAGGAAAACCTAAATTCGTCGGTTGAATTTGTATTTAGCTGTTAAGTAACGTGAATGCTGTACACGTCTTGTCTAATGGTACTAGAGTTTACTACGGTGTTTCATTAGAAGTGAATGTTGATATTCTTAATTGTTTCTGAAGTGAGCGTTTCCTGGTTTTCGATTATAACAGTGATGCAGTTGCAGGGGAGAATTTGTCTCTTGACCCGGAGTGAAGGGGCTTTATATACATGTATGTATGTGTGTGTACGTGTACATCCTGGTTTCTTCTCTGTGTGTGTATAAGATTAAGGTTTTATTGATTGGTGTATGGACACCTGTCACTGCTAACACGATATCGTAATCTAGAAAATCTCGACATCTTTAATATCGCTAATATTAACGTGGTGAGAGTCGAGAGAGGGCGCGGGCTCGGTCGACCTCCCAGCTAATAAATATTCTTCATACAAAACATGTATATAACGTGATTTACAAAATCCTGACAAAACATACCCACACAAACATACCCCCACAAACGTACCCACACAAACGTACCCACACAAACATACCCACACAAACGTACCCACCAAAACATACCCCACAAACGTACCCACACAAACATACCCACACAAACGTACCCACACAAACATACCCACACAAACATACCCACACAAACGTACCCACACAAACATACCCACACAAACATAACCACACAAACGTACCCACACAAACATACCCACACAGACATACCCACACAAACATACCCACACAAACGTACCCCCACAAAACGTACCCACACAAACATACCCAAACAACAACCACACAAAACAACCGACACAAACAAACACAACAAACGTACCCACCAACAAACAGACACGACAAACTACAAACACAAACAACCAAAAACAGACCCACACAAACAGACCACAACACAAAACAGAACAACACAAAACAGTACCACACAAACACACACAAACGAAAAACACAAAAACACAAACACCAAAAAACACCAACAAACAAAACAAAACCCCACAAAGAAAAACACAAAAAAGACACCACACAAAAAACCCACACAAACAGTACCCACACAAAAGACCAAAAATAAACAGAAAAACACACAACAGAACCACACAAAAATAACCACACAAAATAACCCACAAACAACCAAAAAACACAAAAAACAACCCACCACAAACATACCCAAACACAAAAGACCAACAAAAACAACGAACCACAACAAAACAACAAAACACAAAGAACCAACAAACATACCACCAACATACCCACACAAACATACCCACACAAACATACCACACAAACATACCCACACAAACATACACACAAACACCCACACACAAACATACCACACAAACATACCCAAACAACAAACAGAACAACACACAAAACAGACCACACAAACAACCACAAAACAAAAGTAACAAAACAAATACACCAGAAAACCAGAACCCACACACAACACACACAAAAGGACCAAAAACTAGACAAAACAAAAAAAAGCAAAAAAACCCACAAAGACAAACCACACAAAAGACCACAAAAAAGACCCAAAAAACAACCCAGCAAAACATACAACAAAAGACGACACAAAAAAAAAGGAAACACAAAAAGCAACAACACAAAAACACAAAACCACACAAACAAAACGAAAAAAAACAAACGCACACAAACAAACCAAAAAAGACCACACAAAAACAGACTCACACAAAAAAACCCACAAACAAACAGAAAAACAAAACACAAAAAAAAAATAACACACAAAACAAACAACACAAACAAACAACAAAATACACACAACAACCCACAACAAAATACAAAACATACACACAAACAGTACCACAACAAAACATACCACAACAAAAGTACCCACACAAACATACCACCACAAACAACCCACAAAATACACACAAAATACCACAAAAACAACCAAACAAACATACCCACACAAAAGACCCACAAAAAAATCCCACACAAAATACACACAACATACAAATACAAAAAAGTACCAAAAACACAAACATACCACAAAAACAATACCCACACAAACAAAACAAACATACCAACACAAAACATAACCACACCAACAAACCCACACAAACTACCCACACAAAAACTACACAACAACAACAACAAACAGTACCCACACACAAACCCACACACACAAACATACCCCCACAAACATACCCCCACAAACATACCCACACAAACATACCCACACAAACATACCCACACAAACATACCTACACAAACATACCCCCACAAACATACCCACACAAACATACCCACAAACATACCCACACAAACATACCACACAAACGTACCCACACAAACATACCCCCACACAACTACCCACACAAACTACACACCATCCACAAAACATCCCCACAAAATACCCACCCAACAACAAACAAACAAACCACCCACAAAAAACAAAAAACCAAAAAGGACAAAAAAAAAAAAGAAACAAAAAAAAAAGACAAAAAACAAACAAGAAACAAACAAAACAAAAAACAAAAACAACCAAAAAAAACAAACCAAAAAAACAAAAAACAAACCAAAAAACGAAAAAAAAAAAAGAAACAAAAAAAAAAAACAAAACCCCCAAAAAAAAAAACAAAAAACAAAAACAAAAAAATCAACACAAACATACACAAAACTACCCACAAAAAACCCACAAACATGAAACACCACAAAAAACTCCACACAAATACCCACAAACATACCACACAAAAACAACACACAAACAACCCAACAACAAACATAACACAACAAAACAGACCCACCAAAAAAACCCACAACACATACCCACAAAAAAACCCACAACATACCACACAAACACCACCCAAAACAACCCAACAAAACCCCAAAACTACACAACAACCCAAAAAACCCACACAAACATAATCACACAAACATACCCACACAAACATAATCACACAAACATACCCACACAAACATACCCACACAAACGTACCCACACAAACATACCCACAACATAACATGTAAGCACACACAAACATACCCACACAAACATAATCACACAAACAGACCCACACAAAACATACCACCACACAACACTACCGCACACCAAAACAGCCCCACACAAACATACCCCCACAATAATGAATCACACAAACGTACCCACACAAACATACCCACACAAACATAATCACACAAACGTACCCACACAAACATACCCACACAAACATACCCACACAAACATACCCACACAAACATAATCACACAAACGTACCCACACAAACATACCTACACAAACGTACCCACACAAACATACCCACACAAACGTACCCACACAAACATACCCACACAAACATACCCACACAAACATACCCACACAAACATACCCAAACAAACATACCCACACAAACATACCCACACAAACATACCCACACAAACATACCCCCACAAACGTACCCCCACAAACGTACCCACACAAACGTACCCACCCTAACATACCCACCCTAACATACCCACACAAACGTACCCACACAAACGTACCCACACAAACATACCCACCCTAACATACCCACACAAACGTACCCACACAAACATACCCCCACAAACATACCCACACAAACGTACCCACCCTAACATACCCACACACACATACCCACCCTAACATACCCACCCTAACATATCCACACAGTTTTACACAAACACATCAAACACCTGTTGATAAACGGAGACTCCACTGTGTGCTCGAGACGCTTGAGATAATAAGTCTAGAATAAAATACATCCAACACTTTTAATATTGATGATTAAGCAATTAAAATAAATTTACAAACCTATGCACCGACAAGAAAAAACATTAGAGAATAGCATGTTATGAAAGCTAGACGTACTATATTCTTAAAGCAGCAGAGGAAAATACAACAATCAGACCGAGGTTGTGACCTCCGAACTTTTAATGGACGCTCCACATTATTGATGATGTTACAACGAACATATCAGGATCCTGTGAACACATTGTAATGTTATATTAGCAACAGCAATCTGTAACAACTAATATATATAATTTGTAATGCTGTTCACTTTATATGGTCATCAACCCTATGGGCCTTTTGATATCGTCTAAAAAACAAAGTAGATCAATGATAACATGAAGATATAGCATGCTTTCGTGTGTGTTAAGATAGGAACAGAGTCGTTATCATCAATAATAAACAGGTCGATAAAAAGGTATAGAGACCGGACGGACCTAATTATATTATAGTTGTACTGAGTGGACTACATGGACCGTCTCTCACGGACGGACCTGGTTATATGGGCCTTCTCTCACGGACGGACCTGGTTACGTTATAGTTGTACTGAGTGGACTATATGGACCGACTCTCACGGACGGACCTGGTTACGTTATGGTTGTACTGAGTGGACTATATGGACCGTCTCTCACGGACGGACCTGATTATATGGGCCTTCTCTCACGGACGAACCTGGTTACGTTATAGTTGTACTGAGTGGACTATATGGACCGACTCTCACGGACGGACCTGGTTACGTTATAGTTGTACTGAGTAGACTATATGGACCGACTCTCACGGACGGACCTGATTACGTTATATTTGTACTGAGTAGACTATATGGACCGACTCTCACGGACGGACCTGATTATATGGACCTTCTCTCACGGACGGACCTGGTTACGTTATAGTTGTACTGAGTGGACTATATGGACCGACTCTCACGGACAGACCTGATTACGTTATGGTTGTACTGAGTGGACTATATGGACCTTCTCTCACGGACGGACCTGGTTAATTGACCGACTCTCACGGACCGACCTGATTACGTTATAGTTGTACTGAGTGGACTATATGGACCGTCTCTCACGGACGGACCTGGTTAATGGACCGACTCTCACGGACGGACCTGATTACGTTATAGTTGTACTGAGTGGACTACATGGACCGTCTCTCACGGACGGACCTGGTTAATGGACCGACTCTCACGGACGGACCTGATTAAGTTATAGTTGTACTGAGTGGACTACATGGACCGTCTCTCACGGACGGACCTGATTACGTTATAGTTGTACTGAGTGGACTATATGGACCGTCTCTCACGGACGGACCTGATTACGTTATAGTTGTACTGAGTGGACTATATGGACCTCTCTCACGGACGGACCTGATTACGTTATAGTTGTACTGAGTGGACTATATGGACCGTCTCTCACGGACGGACCTGGTTACGTTATAGTTGTACTGAGTGGACTATATGGACCGTCTCTCACGGACGGACCTGATTACGTTATAGTTGTACTGAGTGGACTACATGGACCGACTCTCACGGACGGACCTGATTATATGGACCTTCTCTCACGGACGGACCTGGTTACGTTATAGTTATACTGAGTGGACTATATGGACCGACTCTCACGGACAGACCTGATTACGTTATGGTTGTACTGAGTGGACTATATGGACCTTCTCTCACGGACGGACCTGGTTAATGGACCGACTCTCACGGACCGACCTGATTACGTTATAGTTGTACTGAGTGGACTATATGGACCGTCTCTCACGGACGGACCTGGTTAATGGACCGACTCTCACGGACGGACCTGATTACGTTATAGTTGTACTGAGTGGACTACATGGACCGTCTCTCACGGACGGACCTGGTTAATGGACCGACTCTCACGGACGGACCTGATTAAGTTATAGTTGTACTGAGTGAACTACATGGACCGTCTCTCACGGACGGACCTGATTACGTTATAGTTGTACTGAGTGGACTATATGGACCGTCTCTCACGGACGGACCTGATTACGTTATAGTTGTACTGAGTGGACTACATGGACCGACTCTCACGGACGGACCTGATTACTTATAGTTGTACTGAGTAGACTATATGGACCGTCTCTCACGGACGGACCTGATTACGTTATAGTTGTACTGAGTGGACTATATGGACCTTCTCTCACGGACGGACCTGGTTAATGGACCGACTCTCACGGACGGACCTGATTACGTTATAGTTGTACTGAGTGGACTATATGGACCGTCTCTCACGGACGGACCTGGTTAATGGACCGACTCTCACGGACGGACCTGATTACGTTATAGTTGTACTGAGTGGACTATATGGACCGTCTCTCACGGACGGACCTGGTTAATGGACCGACTCTCACGGACGGACCTGATTACGTTATAGTTGTACTGAGTGGACTACATGGACCGTCTCTCACGGACGGACCTGATTACGTTATAGTTGTACTGAGTGGACTATATGGACCTCTCTCACGGACGGACCTGATTACGTTATAGTTGTACTGAGTGGACTATATGGACCGTCTCTCACGGACGGACCTGGTTACGTCATAGTTGTACTGAGTGGACTATATGGACCGTCTCTCACGGACGGGCCTGATTACGTTATAGTTGTACTGAGTGGACTACATGGACCGTATCTCACGGACGGACCTGGTTATATGGACCGACTCTTACGGACGGACCTGGTTACGTTATAGTTGTACTGAGTGGACTATATGGACTGTCTCTCACGGACGGACCTGATTGCATTATAGTTGTACTGAGTGGACTATATGGACCTCTCTCACGGACGGACCTGATTGCATTATAGTTGTACTGAGAGGACAATATACATACTAATGTATACATGGACCGTCTCTCGTGTGTACAAACCGTTAACATGCGGTAAGTGACACCCTCGATGTTCGTTATATGTAGACGCTTAAAGGAGTTGGATTGATATTCATTTAAATGTAATACCCCTCGGTGTTCGTTATATGTAGACGTTTTAGGGGGCGAGATCAACATTTTCTTGGTGTTATCTATCTAGCCACCAGGAAAAAAATCTAAAAATGTCTAAACATACATGTACACCAGGAAAGGTTCAAACACCGATAAAGCGCAACAGAGTATCCGGTCCCTGGGATAGTGACTCTGTGTGTGAAGTGAGCCGGATGTTACGTGTGAGATTTAATTAGCACGTGCTCAATTCATTATGGAAACAGAGTATAACGGAGAGAGAATTTCCAGTTAGTTTACGGATTACAAATTGATGTGATAGAATTTAATATTCATACGATGAGGTAAGTACCTCTTATAGATGTACAATGTACGTGTATACTATATAGCTAGGCGTTGTCCTTCGTCATCACATATGGTGACTCACATGTAAAAAACGCCAGAGCACTAGGAACAGGACAAGGAGAAGTCCTAATTTCATTATTATACAGTTTTTCTCTATGATACATTTAGCTTTTCTCTTGTACCCTTGCTATGATTTGCTACTGTTTACATAGCTTTATAAAAACGAGAATTACATGTTGTGTCTGTAGGTCCTAGATTACTACGCTAACAGTGTTGAAACTCACATGCGCATTTTTCTCTCGCTTCTTGTCACTTCAGAGACGTAGATCACATAGACAGGAAACAGTCTCTTACAAAATAACACGCATGCCCGGAAGTAGCTAATGTCCATGGGGTGGCGCGTTCTGATACCCAGGTGACACCGAATTCGCCGCCATATTGGCTACATCGCCTTGTAGGGTTTCGATATACACTGGAATTAAAAACCTATTTTATGGCGAAATAGACCGAAATTAAACGGAAGTTACTCGTTTGATTTCTGGTTTGGTATAATTCAACAAATTTGAGCATAATTTGCGTTATTCTATTGAGGTCATGAGAGTTAAATTTGTCTTTAAAACAAGATCAATAATCAAAATACAAAATGCTCTATTTTTTCTAATGAAGTTTTATCTGTTGAATGATATTTTCCTTGACATTTCTTAATTTCAAACTGATTATTACAAATACATAAATTAGATATTTTTAAAGTTCTCTGGCAGCGGTTCAAAGAAGGAACCTTGCAACTTAACTGTGATAACTTTAATTCACAACTTACCTATGATCAGGTGACATATTGACAAACAGTGATGAATACACAAGCAAATTCTTACATGTTCATACCAGTATTAAATTTAAATTGCATACTAGCTTGTAGCCAATTTAAGGAGGTATCAGACGCTATTTTTATCAGCGGTATTATCAAGGAGGGACATATATGTCTCTGTATCATAAAACGTTAAACTTTTCAGGAAAATTAAATCTAGGAAAAAATCTGTAAAAGAAATATATTAGGAGAAAGACCCAGCGGTTGGTTTTTTGTAAATGTTTGATATTTAAAAAAGACACTTAAAAAAAAAGATTTTAAAAAGTCATCTAAACTTTGTCATAGTAAAAAAATTATCTGTCCGGAAACGTTTTGAACGTTTCTAGATATGACGGTAATTTTTTTCTTTATACCCGGCGATTTTAGGTAAATTTTATCTTATCTAGACAGTTTTTATTAATATTATTTACAGTATTTACGGTCTGTTACTGTGTCAGCTGAGCTGAGCCTTGTTCAAGCACCAGGTTTAGTGTTCAGGCGCGCAGCCAAATCTCGCGATACAAAGTTGCCGATACAGATAATAATTGAGGCATGCAAGATGGAGCGAGACTCATGGTGACATATTTCTGCCACCGACATCATTTCCGCTATAGCTTAATATGAAATTTTGAATTCGCTGATGCCCGAGAAGTTTTAAAAACAAAGTAAAAGTATTTGAAAAAGAAAGGATTGGTGAATAAACCCATGGCCGCAGACGCCGTTTCATATTCAACCTTACTGAAGGCTTTCTCATCAAAATGTTTAAAACATCTGAAATTCCTCTTTCCTTTACTTATTGCTTTACATTTACCTTTGAAAACGGTTTCTTTCATGTGAGGCCCGTCGCTAAGATCACAGTTAAATGCAAATGTATTGAACTAAAAGTACTGTTGGTTAAAATGACATCAACAGAGGAAGGTTGTGGATTTTTCATGAAATGTAGATGATTTGATTGTATATTTTATATAAAAAACATAACAAATATTTGACGAACAATTGACACTAGAATGTATGTCTACATTTGACTCTCCCACGATACAGTCCAGACTCTCCCTGACCTAGAGAATACATTGATCTATAAAAAATAAATTCAAACGAAATCATTCCTAATCATTTAAAAACTACTTCGTCGTTGAGTTACATTTAAGATGTTAAGCATGGATGTGGAGGTAAAGTGTAGATCATGAAATAAAACTGATTGATGCCATCTTAGGCCGATGTTACCATTGTTTACAATTCCACATACACATGTGTGTCCTCACTATGATATCGTGTGATAAGGAAATAAGATTAAAATTGTATCGTGTTTTAAAGCACGTGCCCTCTAGTTATTGGTGTTAACTACATGATTCTGTAAAAAAAAAGTTGGACACGAATATCATAAATACCCATACCACGGTCAATGTGTACCAGCTATGTATGGCTCGTTGGAACCTGTATCAAGTCCGAGTAGGAAATACGTTGAAATTGATGACTACAGTTTATGATAACTGAATCAAGATGTTAAATAACCCTTCACAATCTGTACTCCACAAATGTTTAGTCACGAGCTGTACTCCACAAATGTTTAGTCACGAGCTGTACACCACAAATAATTCGTCACAAATTGTACACCAAACATGAATCGTTACGAATTGTACACCAAAAATGATTCGTCAAAAACTGTACACTAAAAATGATTCGTCAAAAACTGTACACTAAAAATGATTCGTCAAAAACTGTACACCAAAAATGGTGCCTCACAAATTGTACACCAAACATGATTCGTCACAAACTGTACACAAAAAAATGAGCCATCACGAACTGTACAAATGCAAAATTATAACAAAATTCGTTGCGATCCCTGGCATGATTTTGATAGTAGATTTTGAAAAGGCTTTCGACTTTGTGTCTTGGAATTATATCAGAAAAGTTTTTGGATTTTTTGGCTTTGGCAATGACGTTTTAAAATGGTTTGATACATTACACAAAAATGTTACATCAATAATTAATCAAGGTGGGAATCTATCTCCATTTTTTTAAATAAATAGATCTTGTCGTCAAGGTGACCCAATAGCTCCCTATATCTTCATTCTATGTGCCGAAGTCTTAGCAATTCGTTTAAGGAAAAATAGTAATATAAAAGGAATTAAAACAGACAATTTTGAAATTCTTACATCCCAGTATGCTGACGATACATTTCTTGCTTTAGACGGTTCAGAAAAATCACTTCGCGAGACTCTAAAAGAATTAAAAAAAAATTAAAAACATCTCTGGCTTAAAAATGAATGTAGATAAAACTGAAATAATTTGGATTGGAAGTATGAAATATAGTAATGACACCATGATCCCAGAATTCAATCTTAATTGGGGGGAAAGTAAATTTACATTGCTTGGTATTGAATTCGATGTGAACCTAGAAAACATCCCTAAACTGAATTTTGATAAGAAAATAGTCAAATTAAAAAAGTTTAATCCAAACATGGAAACAAAGAAAACTAACTCCTATTGGCAAGATCCACATCATCAAGTCATTAATGATATCCCAATTCAACCACTTATTTATATCTCTTCCTAACCCAAGTGAAAAGGTGACAAAGGAAATAAATTCATTATCATTCGAATTTTTATGGGATAGTAAAACTGATAAAGTTGAAAGAAGCATTGTTGTTCAAGACCATTGTAAAGGAGGTTTGAAAATGATAAATTTATATGCATTTATAAACTCTCTTAAATTGGGGTGGGTCAGAAGACTGTATAACACTGAAGGGAAATGGAAATATATCTTAAAAGAGAATTTTGATATGGATCTTCTATTAAATATTGGTGGGAAATATATATCTCACTGTAGTAAATTATGTACTAATAATTTTTGGAAGGACGTTTTTCATGCCTGGTATAAATTGATTAACTCTATGGAAATTAAAGAACCCCAACAAAATTCATTTTTGACTAAGTGCATTTGGCATAATAAGGACATAACTGTTGCTGGTAAACCCGTGTTTTATAAATCATGGTATAAATCAGGAATACATACAATTGCAGACCTTCTAAAGAGTTCAGAGGACATAACTTTCTATTCATTTGAAGAACTTTCACAAAGATATCATTTACATACAAATTGTCTTCAGGTCCAAGGATTAATATCTGCAGTTCGGAAATGTCTGCCAGATCCTCTACCCCAAAATATCCCACCAGTTATCCGCCCTTTGCTACCTCCTAATACACAGTGTTTTCTCTCAAGTATCAGTGATTCAAAACTTTTTTTATAATATAAACAGACACTGTTGCTACTGGCAAATCAAAATGGAATGAGCAGCGCTTATTTGATGAAGGATAATGGAGTAAAATATACAATATTCCATGTAAAGTAACAAAAAATACTAAACTTCAATGGCTTCAATAACGCATATCTCATTATATTCTTACCACCAATTCTACTTTGTTTAAATATGGTATAGTAAATAGCCCTATGTGCACTTTCTGTAACTCTGAAAGAGAAACAATTATTCACTTGATATGGGAATGCCAGGAAGTGCAAAATCTATTACAAAATTTTGAACCAATGGAAGATGCACTCTATATTCATTTTGAAATAAATAAACAGTCTTTTCTTTTTGGACTCACAAACAATAGTGTTAATGCAACAGTTGATAA
Source organism: Pecten maximus (assembly GCF_902652985.1). NCBI lineage: Eukaryota > Metazoa > Mollusca > Bivalvia > Pectinida > Pectinidae > Pecten > Pecten maximus. Next base: position 1,932,136 of record NC_047033.1, read on the forward strand.
TATAGTAATTCTTATCATCAAACAATACATTTATAGAACGAGGTGTCTTAATAAATCCTTAAATGTCAACGCATTGGCAAACAACATAAAAGATTACTACAATACGCAGAAATTCATATCAAACGGTCAGAACGATTTTTTCAAAGCAAAATTCAAGAATACGTGGTGTAAATGGAAAAACTTCATTCGTCTTGATATTCAATAGCCAAACCTGATTCCTGACAGTTTACAAACACTATATTATTTTTGTAACTAAAGCTATGCCATTATAAATATTATTCCCCACATCTCTACCCTAAAGGAAACTCTTTTGATTTCTATCTCTCTACAGAAATAAATAATTTACTCTATGTACATGTATTCAAATTAACCGCAACTATTCTCCTTGTTTCTATCACCATTTTTTTCTTTCTTTCCTCCTCCCCTTCTTTCCTTCTCTTATTATGTTGTTTCAGTGTGAGAGTGGATAAAATAGTATGTATGCATGGGTGTATGGGTTTAAATGAAACAATAAATGAATATGAATATTGATACAATGGATAAGTGTAAAAATGTTGTATGTGAGGATATATGTGTGTATGTAGAAATATGTATATGTACTCTAGGAGTGAATGAGAATAAAATTGTAAAAATATGAACATTAATGTAATACTGTCGCTGTGTGTTATGTGTATGTGATTATACATGTATATGTATTATACACCATGATTTCAAAATAAAAAATGAATTATAAAAACAAAACAAAAATCGTTGCAATCGACATGATAATGGGCCATGTCCAACTTGCGGTGAGATCTGATATTTACACGACTTATATTAGATTTCTGTATTGCTCATGATGATATGTAATAGTTATATGTTTTTTGTTGTTGCAGCAGTTCGTCCAGGATGAAGTCGGTGTATATAAAGCTGATATCGATTGCTGCTGTAGTGGTGACCGCCTTCCTACTGCTGTCAATCAGCCGTAATAGTCTCACGTTCTCACTAAGAACACCACGCACAAAAAGCATTGACGATCTGAGCCCTGATTTTGTATGTATTCTATAATTTACCTTATCTATCAGCATGTTTTCTATACTAATATTGATTATAATCTCTATTTTTTAATCGACATCATCCCATGATTAACACTGCTGTGAATTCTCCTTAATGTTTTATATACCATTCTACCACATTTGCTATGCAACGCCAGTTTTGATTGGTTTTAAACCGTGTATTATTTGCCAGTAATACACTCTCGTGTCAATAATACACGCTCGTGTCAATAATACACGCTCGTGTCAATAATACACGCTCGTGAATCACGGCTGTCGCATTATTTCCGCTCCAAAATCGTGCATTTGTAAACAAACATGGCGGCGCCAAAACGTTTGAACGTCGGAGACCGTGTATTTTACAACGGAGACATTTGCCAGATTGTTAATTTCTATCCACCCAGAGCAGACTTTGCTAAACAATATGTTGTAAGGTCAATTTCCACAGGTAACTTTTAGAGAGCATTTCTACATGAATTGCTGGCCGACATCTCCGAAAGTTTTCTCGTACCGTTGCCGTTAACTGGCTTGAGATTGACGTCATCTTTTGAATATTCATTAGCACGCGCGCATTATCGTTTCTTGTGAATTGTAACAGCCATGTAGCGACACATTTCCCGGGGTTTATTTGCCGTTTTTCTATTAGGAAAAGGTAGATCTCAGAACTAAACAGTACATGGTAGAATAGAAATAATCAACTTTGACTCGTGTATTGTTGCAGGATATACAACTCGGACTCGGATATTTTGCAATTTTAATTAATAACTCAGGCCTGCAGTCTTCATTATTAATCTAAATGCAAAAATATCCTCGTCCTCGTTGTATATCCTGCAACAATACACGAATCATCGTTAATTATTTCTTAAATAACAAATGATTTTCCGAAGTGTAAAATAGTTAATAGAGTAGAATATATTCTGATCGCACTGAAGCAATTAACGTTAATAATAATTATGTATTACGTACTGTTATTTTCTTTTGTAGTACAGGAATATTCCGGATGATATTTACTCGTGCGTGAAGACAACAAAGACCTACGAATATGATTTTGATAATACCGACCTCTACCTGCTGCCGAGTAAGGAAAACATGTGTGCAATGAAAACAGAAGATTTAGAGAAGCTTTATCAGATGTAAGTCATGTTTATTCATGTATACGTGGTTTATTTCTTTGATGAGAGACGTGTTACCTTTACTCATCATATATAATTACCGTCGCAACTTCATTCGTCAAAATATTTAGATTAACTTCGGCATTTGTCAAAAAATAATTTAATGAGGTACATGTATGGCGTCCTGTTTGGATCTAACGGTAACCGTTTTCAAAATAAAAAAGAATGAATGTTAAAAACAGAATTTTTGCAAAACAGACTTAATATACAACATGTAGCAGATAAATGTTCTTATTTTTGAGAAATGTGCTTTTTTAATACCAGTGGATATTTCATTTAATGACCGTAAAGTTGCATCATCGGGCTATTTCTAACTTTCGAGGGGGTCCGCATACATATGGTAGTAGAAACACCACTTAGCAAACCGACGGTTCTGAATTCGAACCACGAAGATCGATCTTGTTATATTTCTTAATAGGATTTAATTTTCCTTGGTGGTATTTGAAAGATATTTCCAACTTTTAAGACAAATTTGATATAAAGTATACAGTGTAAAGATACAAATATTGAGATGTAAAAATTTCACTTGGATAAAAAAAAACAGATTAAAATAACCGATTTACTCGTATTACTCAAAGGAAAGTGTAAACAAACCGTCATGTCGACAAGAGACATACATGGATGAGTACGCTAATCCTGAATCGCTGGGGTCACGTGATAATTTACCGGTATTTTTAACCCAGACTATCACTGTACATGGTCTAAGTCGGGATAAACGAAAAATGATCATTTCCGATCAATGCTATGCTGACAGTAATGATATATAATAGTTACATATCACAAATTTACATCTCTGTCTTATGAAATGTCGACGGTTATTATATATGATGGTGATATGTCACAAATTTACATCTCTGTCTAATGAAATGTCGACGGTTATGTTATATCTCTGACTAACCTAACGCATTATGCCAGGGCTTATGATACATATATGATGGTGATAGATCACAAGTTTACATCTCTGTCTAATGAAATGATGATGATAATGATATACATGTTGTGTATGATGAGTATAGGTCACAGAGAAGTATGTGTTTTTTCTCGCATCCTGATCTAGGCCACGCACAGCGACAGTCTAAAAATATAGGTAAAATGTTACATGATGCCAGAGATTCCCACAGTACCAAAAATAAAATCACCATGATCCATTTGCGCGCTGTGCGTTGTAAACAGATTATGGAATATATACTCACCATATGAAGTAAAGTTAAACTGGCATGTCAGATAGGAATTTTACACAATCAAAGTTTGTCTGACATATTATTAACGGAGTAAATATTTTTTGTATCCAAGTGAAAATTTTCTATCTCAACCATTTAATCCGCATACTGAATACTTTATATTAATCTTCGTTATTCTAGCTCCGAACCTTCGGGTTGCTAAGCGGTGTTTCTACCATATGAGTTATACAGACTGTTATCACTTATAGCGAGTTTAGATAATTCCAAATTGAAATATTTCATCAACCTCGCTCTGTTAATTTGTTCGATACCAGCGCATCGAAGGACAACTTTTTAAGAATTGGATTTTGATTGTCTTTTGGTGCATAGAATAAAATAAGGCATTGTAGAAGTTGGTCTTCCGATGTGGTCTTTATCAAAAAATGATTTGAATGCGGAAAACCCCTCTCAAAGTTGCAAATAGCCCAATGATGAAAATTTCGTCGTATAATGAATACCTGTAATAAATCAACATTTTTTTTCGCAAATAAGAATATGTATATGTCATAGAATTAAGGTTTGTATTCAGAAAGTCAGTTTTCAAATTGCTTTTTTGAAAATTTTGAAACGATCTCTGTTGATTCGAAACAGGCAATTATCCGGCAAACCTCTTTGAGACCTGTAGTCATCACATACCGATACTGTCATTATTCTATTGTCAGAGATGTAAATTTGTGACCTATCACCGTCATATATGTATATTATAACCGTCGATATTTCGTTAGTTAGAGATGTAAATTTGTGACCTATCACCGTCAAATATTATTACCGTCGACATTTCTTTAGTCATGATGTGCTCATGGTGTGGGTTTAGGGATTATTTCATCAATACTGAATTGATTTTCAGGATTTTTGTTGTTAAATTACAAACGGGGTTTGTAATAGCGTTAAAACAGAGGTACCTTACACCATTTCCTGATCCAAATCAGTCGCGTGTGTGCCCACCACATCCTCAGTCGCGTGTGTGCCCACCACATTCTCAGTCGCTGCTATTACTCTCCTTATCATTGACCCAATCAAGGTGCTTATTGCTTTTGGGGGATATTATTCCACTCCTAAATAAGGGTCTACGTGAGTAATGCGGTGTTATCATCATAGGTCAACGCGCTGTCCTGCTGCTACGTAACGCTACGTTGATGGATAAGAGGAAGAACTTGTGGTCTCAAGATCTCAAACCGATATCTTACTGCTTTAAAAAAACCATTGATAATCACGAGAGATGTCTTCACGCCTTGAAATATCCGTGCCTATATCACCATATCATGACATGCCCTCTTCCAGATCCGTCGTTTTCTCTTGTGAAAGCGTAAAAATATCACTCAGCACGATGTCAAAAGACACCATGTCGTCCATCTTTCATTATTATTATTTTGCTGAAGGTGTTCAAATCAACGGTCGTACACAGAAACGTTGAAGGCTTCGATTGTCTTTCTTTCACATTACTTGGAGGCAAAGGGGAACGATATAGACAAAATTGATAGCTGTCAGCTGGTTGATTGCTTTTTATATTTCACGCTTAAATTCTGAATGAAGATTGATAGGCCCTATAGGTAACAAATTAAAAAAAACAACTTTATATTTCTTCGAACACGAAACTGTGACCCTCCTCAGCGACAAATAATTTGCCAAATTTAATTCCAGCCAATTCATTTTGTCTTGTGAAATATTCCAAATGAAATGTATGTCACAATAAACAGCCTGTATGTATCAATTCACTCGTGAATCTGGCTCCATATCAACCATAAGCCTTTGATTTACAAATATTTTTAAGTTAAACATATCTCTCCGGTCAGTATAGTCCGCGCCTGGGGAAATATGTATGACGAGGGAAAACAGAAACTATACCCCTCAACTCCAATGTTCAATTGTATAATAAACCTTATTATCAAACCTTGTGTAATATGAAATAGGTATGACGAGGGAAAACAGAAACTATACCCGTCAACTCCAATGTTCAATTGTATGATAAACCTTGTTATCAAACCTCGATACTATCAAATAGGTATGACGAGGGGAAACAGAAACTATACCCCTCAACTCCGATCTTTAATTGTATGATAAACCTTATTATCTAACATTGTGTAATAAAAAAAACAGCAAACAAACAAACAAAAAAACTGTGTAATATTTATATCATGAATCACAGGTATTTAGGTACCATCCAGACGATTTGTAAGAGACCCCTGCGGCTTGGTAACAGGATTGATGGTGGATGGGACCTCTGTGTGGAGAAACAGTTCCTCACCCCCGGGGCATGTCAGGTCTACTCGTTCGGGTTAGTAAAACTTTACATACTTCGTGCTTTACATACTATGCTACAAAAGTTTGAAAGTCCATAATTTATTATAACCAATATAAGGTAATTCAATATAAGTAACTCTGATAGATCAGAATGAAGGTAAGATAACTGAAATTCGACAACATCCAAATGTAATTATGAAGAGTTTAAATGCGGATAATTAAATAATCTAATTGCATCTATTCTTATAACGTTTATACAAGTGTATATTCATTTTCTTGTAACTGTGGTAACCATACGGCCCGTCATGTGCAACCGCCAGATAACAGCAGCGAGTACATGTAGGTCATTTAAATCCGTAATATGTCTGCTGTTTAATATGTATTTGAATTTAAATCGTTTGATATGCATAAATCTTACACAAAAGGACCGGACACGGTTTCTCGCCACTTATCGATATCCTATCCATAATACAAGTATACGTATACAAAATGTAGCAATGACTTTAAATACTCAGCGCATAATGTAGTTTAGATTAAAAAGAAATGTTTATAGATGAACAATGGATAAAGTGTTATGAGTATTTAAATATGTCGACATATTGCTGTATTTGTAACTTCACTCCCTAATCAAAGGGACACGAATTCCCAACCGACTGTCCAGATGTGTGCATTATAGCATATATTGTATTCTGTGATACATATATATTAACCGTAGACTGGGATATGGGCCTAAGTCTCTGTATCACTATCATAATCCCCAAGTCAGATTCAAGAGTGTTTATCAGAGGAAATCATACTGATAATTTTTATATTTATTTTTCAGACAAGTGACACAAATGAATTAAACACAATATTTTTAATATTTTACTGTAGATAACATGTTGGTAATTTTTTTAACAAACCTCCTTCAACTTTCGCCATCGATCAGTCTCCTGTCTGATATACAAAAAATGTAGATTACTGCTTGTCCTCCCTTTCCACTTTTCTGGTCTGACTTCTTCCTCTTACGCTTTCTGGCACTTTCTTTGAGGTAACTTCAGGTCCCCGTTCCCTTTATGTGTTTACGTCCTCCATGCTGCTTCTTTCTCGACTTAGACGCATGCGCAGTATCAGGTTAAGAGCGGTATTGTATGAATGAGATCGAGACCGCAATGTTTACATTCTTTATGTTTTAAATATATATTATAAACGGTCTCAATGACTTTTTATTTTTGTAATTAACAGAAAGTGTTAGTTTTAGAAAATACTCATAGAAAATGTAACGTTTTGTATCCTTTTCTCATACCATTTTTTAACCATAAAGCTCATTTAAAAGTTTTTGAATAATGCATCTTATTTTTTTCAGTATTAATTACGATTTCACCTTCGATGACGAGATAGCAAAGGAATTCGACTGTAAGGTCCACTCCTTTGACCCCAGGTAAGGCATGCTTATGATGATCATCTTCATGACGTCACTCAGGTGAACTATTTTAGGTATTTATCAGGTAATGACCAGAGTGTGGAGAAAAGTCCATGACAGAATTATGTGCTGTAAATTGATGAAATGATGATATAGTTAAGGTTGACGGTTAAGAAAAGTCACCAAACATTGCAATCTCGCTCCCATGACATCAAGATGACAGAGCCTGAGAGCGAGATCGCCATCATGCAGAATAGCTATAAACGGTCATCACACACTCCCCGTAAAATGATGTCGACCCGGGCAGTTTCTAATGGTCTTCATTAAACTTCATATCTTGAAATTCTCTTGCAATTTGATTTAAATATGCTGTTACATGGCTACGTTTACTACGTACTACGCCTGAAAGTACTCCGAATATTTACTTTGACTGCTGAACATTAAATCCGAGCGATAGAGGCCCCTAAATGTTATGGACTTTTTTTTCTCAATTTGACAGTATTGCGCTAAATTAAGTGAGGAGTAAATTTCATTGACATTTATCTATCTATTTCTATTTTGTTTTACTTTATTTTGATGATATGACCTTTTTCATATTTTGAAAGTATGGATCAAGAGAGCTACCAACGAAGTAAGAACCCCTTTGTGTACTTTCACGACATTGGTATCGCCAGTAAATCCCAGCAAGTAATCGGAAATAAGGAATGGAGAATGTTAACGATGAAGGATACCATGACAGAATTGGGTCATAAAACTGTAAGCATACCCTCTCTCTCTCTCTCTCTCTCTCTCTCTCTCTCTCTCTCTCTCTCTCTCTCTCTCTCTCTCTCTCTCTCTCTCTCTCTCTCTCTACGGGACGGCCATTTTATATTATACATGTATGCATATGATTCTTATCAGCTTTGAATACCGTTGTCAATTCTCATAGATGTGTTCCGACAATTTGTGTTGCATTTTCAATATGTTTTTTGATACTGATATCTATACTGTAGATTATACTGTTCCTTCCCATGGGAAATTTTAACTTTTTAAGAATATTCGTAACATGACCTCTGGTTATCGATACTGAATACCTTAATCTAAGCTGGCCCAGAGATTCTGTTAGATGTCATCAGTTTGCATAAAATGTGCAAGATATGTAAATGAATGAACTGCATTCATAACAGATATAAATGCAACAACAATGTAGTCCAATACTTATTTCACTTATACTTTACAGATTCCAGATGTTATCAAGATGGATATAGAGTACTGGGAATGGGACGTCCTCCCTAATATACTGTCTAGTAGTCTACTGCCAAAACAGTTCGCTATAGAGTACCATCTTTGGGACGCGAGTTATACAACAAAGAAAGTCGTATGGCTTCATCGCTTGTGGATCCTTAAAGACTTATACGATGCAGGCTACAGGAGTTTCTGGGTCAATAGAAATCTACCATGTACATTCAAATCTGAGTTAACTTTAAAATATATTTATGCTTGCCACGAAGTTTCATATGTAAGAATTGAGAATGACATAAGAACTTAGGAGAACTAAAGAGTTGTGATGCGAGTTACAAAATAACAATAATAATTTTGACTTTTATATACCACTATATCACAGAAACATAGCCGTCAAAGGCCGTTCACAAATTATAATCCGTGGTGATTGGGCCTTTATCAACCACCCAATGTCTTTCTTTCTCAACTTCCTGGGGAGCATACAGCCGGAGCTGCCATTTCGGCGCTTACAGCATTCCTCGTGCTGCTCTACCACGTAGTCATTTACAGCTGAGTCAACTGGAACACAACTGAGTAAAGAATCCTGTTCAAGGATACAACACAGCGCCCGTGCCGGTACTCAAACTAGCGACCACGTAGCTCTTCGTCATACCATTAGGCAATTGTGCATCCGTACATTTGTGCTTGCAAAAGAATCGGTCAACAGGACGCACGGATATTTAAGTCCCGGTACTTCTGCGTTTTTCGCCAGATGCGAGAGTCGTAGAGGCAGTAGAGGTTGAAAGAAGAGCAGTAAATTCAATATGGATGTAAGAACCTAAGTATGTCGTAGTCCTGGGATTGTGTGTTTCGTACAGATGGTAAGAGCTTTTTCCGTATGGAGGCAGTGGTCATATACTGTCTCCTGAGGTGTTTTTATGTGTGTTCCTTCTTGTGACATACTGAACATCCACCTGCGTGCTTACGGACGGCGAAAAACTCAAAAATTCCTAAAAAGATTGTACGAGGCCCGGTTGCCTTCCTGAAGTTTCTACCAACTTCACATTTTATCGGAAATAATGAGGCGTTGGCGTTTTTATCCGCTGTAAAATGGAAATCAGGTTTATCTGCCAGATCACATTGGTTTCCTATTGAGTAACCAGTGTGCTTCACAGGACGTTAATCCGTGGAATCATTGTATCCTTGTTAAACTTATTTGATATTGTTGAAAACTGGGTATGACTTATGTAACGGGAGAGGAAGACTGCAACGACCAGACCGGAACTCGAACCCAGGTTCCATGAACTGTAGACGGACGCTCCAACCATTTTAGTACCTGGTCACCGGAGTTCGGCCCATCCATGTCTCGGTACATTTCTGCCCTCTTCAACAAAATCTTCGACCCCGACGGCACACATGATACCCTATACCACCCTCGTCGGTATTTAGCTGGCGCCAAATGTAACAGAGCGCATGGTTAATTCAATTCAGATAATTAACTTTGCTAGTGATCAAACCTTGGACCTCAGGCTTACAAAGTTATTAACACATGAGTCTTGACGACGGCGATATGTCACACAATAACCTTTCAATGATGTATTTCTTAAATTTGTGAAAAGAAAACAAAAATTATATTCGTATTCATTTCATTTCTTTTGTCACAATATAACGAAATACCCGAGTGTTATAAATGTATGCATTTTATGCCTAAAGTATGTGTTTTCGATTGTTGAACAACATGAAATTATTTCATTACTGTGGTATGTTATACAGTGATACTATAATGCATATAAATCTTCACTGTGAAACACTACCTATGTCCGTGACAAACTGTGGTGATTGTCAACCAAAAAAATAAATATATATTTCATCTAATGTATCTTCATGATTCACCATACATTAATTTAACTAATGCCTTTTTACTTGTAAAATAACAATGTACATTTATATGCTCTCCGTCTGCATGTTGTTTGTCCTTTGTGCTTTTTTTTAAGAAATCTTCATTATTTGGATATGCAAGTCATGTTTAATTTATTACTGATATTTTCAAACCTGAACGTTTTTCGGGCCGTGAACTCTTCAAGATCATTGAGGTTTCATAAATGACAAACACTTTGGCTCAATACTGTGATATCTACTTTTTTTCCAAAATAAGGAGTTTGACGTTAGTCAATTTTTTTTTACACAATAATATTAAAAAATATTTTGTATCCCCAGAACATTAATACATTGGAAGGCTGCCAGGGTTTGAACCTTGGGGTCAGCCTTCATTATATAAAATAAAAATGTCCCCTCGTGGGAGCTCTCACTCATCACACAACTGTCACCTGCGGCATAGTCCATACTCTGTCACAAAAACATTATCACATAACAATGATACATAACTGACACGCATTCTCTTACCCAGTATATTAGTTGACTAGTTCTCTTTTATATTTGAACATATATATATATATATATATATATAAAAGAAAACAAAAACCGAAATCATCAATTATTTTAGCTTAAGAAAAAAATCAGTGTTGATATATACATGTATATACGTCATCTCTGTCCAGAAACTGATTTAAGAGACAGCACCTGTGTTTGCTGTTAGAAATACACAAATACTAATGGAGACCAGTATATGTTGTAAATGTCATTTATTAATGACGTATAAAATTTCAACTTGAATATCAATTACATAATAATGAGTTAATGTTGTACTCAAACAAAGTATACGATGGAAGAAATCAACATTTGCAATTTTACAGCAAAGATGGGGTAAAACATTGGCATTGACGACCCAGTTCAAAATCTGAATAATGTCATTGCCCCATCTACATATACAAGTGCATGTATATGTATATTAACTTCCAACTTTGTTTAAAATATCGTACTTGTGCATTTATGTAGTATTGAATTTTAATGTTAACTAGAAATTATTGAGAAAACATTCGCTGGAAGTCTTTCCATATTTGTATTAAAACGTTTTGTGCAATTGTTTAATTTTATTTTCTGTACATTTTGTTATGAATTCTGTTATTTCTTTGATATGTATGTCTGATATTTTCTTGGTGTAAGATATTTAGTATTTTGAGCAAAGTATTATGAAATTGCTTTGAATATTTTGTTTTTGATCACTTGTAGTGAAATACCGAATAGAATGGCACCCTCCTCCAAGTATCCCATAGGATATGATGGAGGAGGGGCATTCTTTGAACTAAATAGCCCGAGGCTACGAGGGTAACACATAGCATATTCTCGCTTACCAGTGAGAGATCTCCCTTCAAAGAGTTGTTTACCTCATGAATATTCATAATAATGTGTAGCATTTAACGCGTACACGTGCACAAAACGCCATCTTTAAAAGAAAACATATTTTGTTGATAAAATACCCATAATGGCAGGAAATGCAAACAGAATACAATGCATCTAGCAATTGACAATATGGTGGGTAGATACCCTCTTAGCCTCGGGCTATTTAGTTTAAAGAATTCCCCTCCTCCATCATATCATATAGGATACTTGGAGGAGGGGGCCATTCTTATACACCAAGCCCCCAGCTTACGAGGGTATCACATAGCAAGTTTAAAACACTATAAACAAAATAAAACAACAATGCTATCCCAACTTCAACATTTTAATCAACTGAAAATCACTTCTGTGCATCTGAGCCATTCGGGGACAACTTGGTTAGCACTAAACAATCTTGTTACATCATTGTCTCATTCATGTCATTAATGTCAACGGCATAAAACATGCCCGATAAACATGCAGTTGATGTAGAAACACTCCGGTTAGAGTGTGTCTTAAAATGTGCAGTGTCAATACCTTCAGCCAACTGGCAATAGTAGATCTCCTCACAGCTTCTACAGTTTTGAATGATACAAATAACGTGCTGGATTTTTGGTCAACTGTTTTTTAAGATAATTCTTTAAAACTCCGACAACGCATAATCTTTTGTTAACTTGGTAACTGGTAAACTCAAAATGTCTGGCAGGCTTTTCTAATTGGATGTCTTTTCCAGTTCAGCTATTTCAAAAGTAACTTAATTACCAGACATCTTCATTAAATCAAGACCAAGGTAATGCAGTGCTTGGGCTCTGGACGCTGATGTCTTAGCCACTAAAGCAACTAATTTGAGAGTAAGGCATTTTTATAAGAGCTGTTTGAGCGGGTATAATGATCGTAAAAATCCAGTACTACTAACAAATCCTGTGTGTAGGAATACCTAGGTTTAGTTGGTCTTGAGTTGTAAAACCCTCTCATCAATTTCCTCTGGAAGATAAACCTTAAATTGATCAGTATCAATAACAATCCCAAAAAATACAATTATCTGATCTTTCAATATAAACAGTATAACCTAGATTCGTCAATTGATCTACCATTTTTTGTGTATCACTGACTGAACAATTATTACTTGGATTCAACTGCAAAGAATAATCAATGTAATAGACACATCTAATACCTGCTTTCCTGAAGTCAGCATATACAGGTTTCAACACATTTGTGAATACTCTAGGAGCTAAAGACAACCCAAACGTTAAAACTAAAACTCCTGAGGAGTTTACTGATTTCCTTATCAATAATTTAAATATGTGCTCCTGAAAAACATATCTCATTCGGAAATGAAGACTGAAACGGTTTTGCATAAAATTCAATTTTGTATCCAGACATTTATATTTGCATGTGTCTTAAGTTCTCACCTGATCAGGTTCCGGGAGGGTGTGGCATTTTTGTCTTTTTGGGAACACTCCGTTGCCTGGTCATTGATACCTTTAGTACCTGTTGTATCTTTAGCATCCTTGGCCTTAGGGGCGTCTTTGGTACACGTTGTAATCCTTGCTATTATGCCTGCTACTATAAGCGGTATTCCCAGTAATTGGGAGCTTTGCTGTCCCGTTCAACTCTCTGAGCCTTTTAGTTATGTCGTCTCCGAACAAGTGCTGTGCTTAGGCATTCCTGTGAGCAAATGTTTCTGTGCCTCGGATCAAGGGAAGGCCGCAGAGCATATCTCCTTTTCACCGACAAAGAGTACATGGCATATCCCATAATTGCAACAATGTCAGCAATCAAACTCTTGTATTGACTCTTTTACTTCAACTCGTCAGAGAAGGACGTAACCACTTCACCCAGCTTACAGATGGGAGTCAGTCCGTTGTTAGAAGCGTATGCCCGCCCTGAAGGGTAACATCAGATGTCTGTACCCTTTTAGGGAACTGGCCCCATATCTCTGAGTTAAGTCTTGGAACTCCAAATAAATCGGAATTTGCTGGTCTGGGGCATTTTTCATAATCTCTGCTATTTTACCCGAGTCTACTTTACGACTACAGGCTCTATCAACAGCCCTGACCAGAGGTTCAGATATTTAAGGACCCATAATCTCATCATCCTCATTCTGAGGAATGTCCCAATACTCCTCATTACTTTGGGGGGAAAAACGCCCAGGTTTTCATCAGACTCGAAAACACTAAGAGAGTCATTGCCGCCTGCTAGTGAGCTAGTATTACTAAATAACTCAATATCAAACCCCTTGAGAGCTTCTGCCTGCGCTTGTGAACCAACCGCATCATTTCTGACCTCGGGGTTAGTCTGGGTCGCATGCCCCTGTGTCTCATTGTTGACCTTACAAACAGCGGCGCTGTCTCGTGTCTCTGTCACAATATCGACCATATACGAGTTGAGTGAAGCCAACGACTTCTCCAGTTTACCAAGGCCGAGTTGTTGTTTTAATTTGGGCCATTCAGTGAAGAACTGTCGTTCTTGGCGATGCGACGCCTAGTTGTTTTACGTGTGGCATCAACCTTACCACGACTACCACGGCCACGACCACGTTTATAATACGTATTTTGTCGTGATGCTCTGTCATATTCAGGCTCACTGACTTCGTCAGAACTACTTTTGTTTTTCTCTTCGTCTATTGACGATTCATCTGACTGAAATAGCGTCAGGGCATCGTCTTTGTCGGTGAAAATGTCTTACCTGTGGTCGGTAGCACCGACGGAAATAAAAAGCGTGACAGTTGTAACTGACGCTGCTAAATATCTTTAAAAAATGTAAAAACAATAATTTAACTGTCTTGTTGTCACCTATGCAGATTAATTCTGCGATGAACATGTATCGCCGTGTCGTCTCTGATTGCTCAAAATGAAGATGACGATTTATGCACGCGCATGCATTAAATACTTCACATTACTATGAATATTTATGAGGTAAAAACCCCTTTGAATGGAGATCGTCCTCACTAGTCAGCGAGAATATGCTATGTGATACCCTCGTAAGCCGAGGGCTTAGTGTAAAAGAATGTTCTTGATATTTATTGTTTGATTTTTTTTCCAAATACCTAAAGTTCCATGTTCCTCCAAATTGTTTTAACATTCTCGCTAGTCCAAAGTGTTCTATAGTTTCTTTCTGATAATGACAAAATTGCAAGTGTCATTTGTAGTTTTGTTTATTTATCAATTTTAAATAGTAGTTCGTTTGGACTATTCAGTTCTGTAGCCTGAACTGACACCAATGTAAATTTGTATCTTTCGTTGTGGTGAATGGTATTCTATAAAGCTGCTTCTTACCTTGTGATGTGTGTTGTGTTGTTTTTTCCCCATTTTATCTCTGCTGTGTTTCTTGAGATATTTGTTTTAGTAATTGTGTTATACATGTCTTGACTCCCATTTTTGTTTCAAAGTAGTATCTGTATGTGGTAAGGTATAGCTGGTCTATTAGATAGTTCTGTTTGGCATTATTATGTTCTTCATTCTACAGTGATGTTGTATTGCCTGAAAAAGCCCCCTAAACAATAAGAAATTATCTGACTGTATTCTGAATATGTTCTTAAATTCATCAAACGTTTAAAAAATTCTTTTCCAGACATAAGATCACATACTTTGTAAACACCTTTCTCATACCATTCCTTACACAAAACTAATCTTGTACCAACTTGGAATGCCTAATTATGCCATACAAGAGTGCTCATTATATCGGTAAAATTCTATGGCTCAATTATGCTTGTTACATTATTCCAATTTACAAAAGGATCTTTCGCAAAATAGGTTTCTTGTTTTAATTTCTTTTTTACATATTCAAGGCCATTTTTTTCAAACACATTGACCTTTCACTTGCAACTGCTATCTGCAATATACTTGATAATGAAAGGACCCAATTGACACCCAAAGTAGTTGGTAGACGCCCTTATGACTCAAATAACAGCTGAACGTTATTTGGGTTCGTTTGTAGAAGTTTGTATGCATCTGCTTGCTCACCAAGTAAAAGTCGGAATGTGTTTGGTAGCATCATTCGTATGGACATTGACTGGTGAGTATTTTGCCGGTCAGTGAGTGTATTGATACTGCTTTCCCTGGAATTATGGGTCATAGAGCTTCAGGAACTTAATATAAAAAACAGAGATATGATAACATAAGTTAGGTTACACATGTAATAAACGATCACTTTCTACAAGTTATTTTGGGGTTGGTAAATTGACAGCTTGTTTTGGCCATTTTCATCAGCAAATCTGACAACTATATAATTTTGAATTTGGAAGTTTGTATGAACTTAATAATATGCCCTCATCTACTTTCATACGTAATTCATGTAGCCGACAAATATATTTTATTTTAAAAACCATACTTAATGCACATGGTTGGCTGGCCATAATGTATCTTCTTGCAAAATAGCATGTTGCTTACTAAGGGGCAGCAGAAGGACCTTTTTTGGCATCCCTTTTTATTGACGGACGGCTGGACCGACACAGCATTATGATATGGTCGGACTTCTCTTTCAATTCTCATTGGCTGAATCATGGTCACGTTGAGGTCATTATTTTGAAATATTGATCCGATATGTTTTACTTTTAGAAACACTGAGTCAGTGTTGCGTTTTTGACATCATAATGTGATTATAACTTTCCTGTTATTAAGATACATATAATGCAATTCAATCCTATTGCATAATTTTCAAATTTAATGCTAAACATAAGAACGACAACCCTTACAGAAATATAAACCTCTTGCAACCTCATATGTAAATATATTTTTATGGAATCTTCTTGAAAAGAGAAGTGTCATAATGTTTTTTGTTTACAAATGTTTATTGACAAGTGGTTGTTTACATGAAGGGTGTTGGAGAATTCTAGAAAAAGAGATGGTTTTAGAATGTACTTGAAGGATTTGGCAAATAGTATGAATACCATGAGAGACATTGTTATTCAGAACTGGTGTACAATTGTCAAGAAGAGCTATGATATCTATTGATTGCCCGATACAAGGAACTGGTTTATAGCTGTGTGAATTCTGTTAGATAATTAATTGCCTGGAACATTGAACTCTGAGATTTATAAACAGTCTTAATTCTGGAGAAACGGATAGGAAAGGATTACTCAAGGACAGGTGTTTTAAGATAAGTAATTACATTGTTGATTTAATACACCACCTTGTACACCACTTAATTTTAATTGTGAATTATCACTGTACTGTAACGTGCTTAGTTTTGTACATATCATTAAGTTGTGTTTTGAAATTAGCTGCTGGGTTTCATCTTTCTGTTATTATCACGTAACAAATGGTAAAATCCAAATATTGACCTGGGTTAATGATTCTACAAGGTAGGTGTGACACTATATCGACCTCAGTTAGGGACACATAATTGACAAATGTGTCCTTTTTTTGTGGTTGGGATATTACGTAGGATTAAAGTAACTCCTTTTTCGAAAATGCATCACGTTAATTATACTCTGAAAATACAGGTAAACAGTGTAAAGAGATAAACACACGCTTTACTATTTCTGTGAAGTCGTTTCTCATGGTAAAGTTGAGAAACATTCATGATCTGGTAAGAACAACAGAGATTCCATGAAAAATGCAATATATTTTTTATTATTTCAGATGGAAAAGTGCATAATGAACACATACAATTGACCTGGAATGTATGACCAGGTATTCGGAACATAAGAGGGTGATTTCCCACAATTACAAGAGTTATCTCCACTTTAATAACTAAGCTCACGTGTATTGTAAAATATGCACAGCTGTAAAACATGGTAAGCTCATACAATTGTAATTATAACTTACCTTGATTTTAGCGACACAAACCTTTATGTATGATTAGAAATTGTAGAGACAACAATGACATTTATAGCGTAAATCTTGCCGCTTCTTCACTGTTTGCAATTCCGGCAAATTATTCTATACGTCATCTCATTTAAATTGTCTGTTATTCGACATTCTTATTTTATTCCTACATTTTACTGAATAATTAATTTCTATATAATTACATTGTTCGAATATCCCATACCCCAATCTTACAATTACCACAATGGTGGCAGTAAAACATGGTGTTATTTATAGGGTATAATACTGGCGCATTCCAATATTTTTGTTGAACTTGAATTCTATGACCGACAAACTCCGGTCAAAGACAGATGATATAATAGTACGATCACTTGGAATATAAGATAAAAAAACATCAGCAGTAAATGTGTTCACATGATTGAAACTAACATTAGAGCCTGATAAACAATTGTAACACAAATTCCATAGGGCTTATTGATTGCAAAAAATGACTAGGTTATTTGTTAGTTATTTGTATCATTCATTCTTCTCTTAATGATATATGTTGTCAAATGTATCAAAACCAACCTATCTAAACTTTTACAAATGAGGAAAAACGTCTTGTGACCAAATCTAAATAATCTGAAATTCTTAAAATATAAGAGGATAAAAAAGAAGCAAACCTTCAAAAAAACCTTCTGAATAAAAACCCTGGCAAGATACAACAAATCATGCTATTCTCGCATAAGTCCACGCTGATGATACGAAAGGAGAAACTAAATTATCTTTGTTATCCAAACTATTTGATAGTATTGATGCAATCTTGAAGATTTAGGAATTAAATGAGTTCACATTGATCATTCCTGACGATAATGCTTGAACAACCGCAGAATCGATATTTCGCAATTTTACACGATGCTTATAAAGTGTATTGGAGTGAAGATGTCATAGAATTATAGATTTATTTAAAAAAAAACATATATCCACAATATCACTGTTTCATGTTGGCATTTCATTTTATTGAATTATAAATCTAGTTAAAATATAACTGGTTTTATGTTTACCACCTTAGGGTGGTTAATAGAAAAAAATATGACCCTGGTTCATGTATTTAATAAAAACTAAACAATAACCCTCAAAATCTACCCTGTGTCGGCAGGCGTGCTTACCTCAAAATACCAATAACGTGTTGGGTGAAATCTAATTCTACTGCAACTAAAAAATAATAAATAAAATAACAGAAATACAGGAAAAAATAAATCAACAATATAATGGTGAAAGGAAACGCCCTTGTCAATAATTATCACGTATGTACTATAACTAAACTAATTTGGAAATAATGATAACAAAACCTAAAACGCCTACCTTTCTTTGGCAGTTAGAGCACCGTACTTACCATATGATAGAAAAAATCAGCTATACATATTATTCTTAGTTTTTCATGTTCTTTTCTCCCCTGATTCTCCATATTGTCCTCATTTTCCCTAACTTATCTCCCCTTAATATCTGCCCTTCTTTTCTTTTTCTTATCTCCGCATACTCTGTCTGTCCTTATTTCGTCTTACTTACCATCCCCAAATCTGTCATTATTTTTACCTAAAAACGTAAGTAATCTGTTCCTAATCTCATATCATTTAAACTATACCATTTTATTATTGTAAAAATAATAACAAAAAGAAAAATATCGAATAAAAAAAGTTAATATAAGTTCCATTCAGATGCGCGTCATTTGAACATTGGAATAGTTTGGATGTTATCAATGACCCTAATTGACATAGTTAACAATATAATTACCACAATAATCGATTTAGTTCATTAACATATTTCATACAAGTGTAGTCATTTATTTGGTGTACGGGGCAGTTATAAGGAAATAATGAAAGCAATAACTGTACGATTACATTTGAATGATGTTATTCACATAATAAATATATACAAAGTTGGACTAAAGTAATAAACTTAAATGTTTAAAGAATTCGACAAGAACATGAAGTAAGACACCTTTAAAAAAAACTTTACAAAATAATGTCACTTTCATATCACACTTCCGATTGAGCAACTGGAATATCATTTATCAGCTTTACAAATAGAATATTACTTTAGTTTATTATAATGTGTTACATTTAAACAATACTGTGCAAGTAAAATAATTTGAAAGTTTCCCCAACCAAATATATTAACAAATATATATATCAAAATATTGTAAATAATCAATATTTGAAATATACAGATTCCCCAAATTAATGAACAGGAAATTTACACATAAGTAAACATAAATATTTATGAAAATTGGACGGATATAAATATCACAAAAATCAATTCCTTTTTGAAATTGTAATAACGTTAAAATATCACATTTTCAAAATACTTAAAAGTTTCGATAACATTTGATTCAGTAGATTAAAAAAAACAAAACACCCAAACCTTTCATGATAAAACAATCATACTTCAACATTTTTAGTACATCACATGACATCAATTTACAAGTTTTCAATAAATCAGTGAAACCTGTGGATCAAGTGTTTTCACTAAATCAGTGGTTTATAGGCTGTGTCAGTTTATGATTGTTCACGAGTAATACTGATTAAATCAAGGAATGTTATAGCATGTTATCATTAAAGGATTCTTTAAACATAGGATATGTGACATAGGGAGATAGTTTGCTTAGCAAGTAAATTAATAATCAAATGAAGACTACTGGATTATCATAAGTTGGTACTTACTAAATTCAAGGTGATAATTCATTAAATTGTTTATAGTCTAATTCATAAATGAATTTTACCACAGCTATTCCTCTTTTTAGTCAAAAAGGGAAAAACAATTGACAAAGATAAGGACAAATATATATCTGAGTCTTAATTACATTTTCTTTCATGTATTTACCGAGTAGTCTCCCCTCTAAGTAATCTCTCCTGACAGGTATCGCCTGGCAGTTTGTTCTCTTTAGAAGAGATCACTTGGTAATGTGGAAAACCATTTTTTAAATATAAACCGCAAAAGTTAAAGATCTTTCTGGCACTGAACAAAAATGGCGATAGTTTTTCTTTAAAAAAGACGTCTAATGACCAATGATACAGCTGTTACAACATATGTTTTAAACTAAGTTTCAAACCCTAGCAGGAGGAAAATATAGTAATATATAATCATACCTAGCATTATCATATTCTTTATTATTATAACATATATTTACTGGACCTAAAACAACCCGAGTATGTAATGAAGACCTAATACTGGTTGAGTTTGAGCAGCTCAAACTCTGGGATATCAAGTCCAAGCCAAGATAGAAGTTCATAATATGAGAATACAAATGCACGGGTCATACTCTGTGAATGAGTCATGCCAGACGACTCGACCTGTATGGTGTGATTGAACTTGAGGCGAGCTTCCAGCTCTGCTTGTCGACGCGCCATCTCTTCTGCTAACTTCCGAGCTTCCTCCATAGCTTTCTTGGCTTCCTCCTCTCTTTTGATCCTGAAGGCAGAGAAATGGGAGAAGCTTTAAAACTACTGTAGATGACACTTGCTACCGAACCAAACGGAAGATAATTTTCTTAGGTGTAACGCTTGTGCGAATTCCAACGAAATATTGTAATAACTGTCAACAGTATCGAAAGACTAAATTTTGGAAGAGACCACGTGCAACGATTTTGAGGTTTTGACTAGAAATATTTCCTTTTATATTAATCTGGGGGAAAACAAGAAAAAAAGAAGAGAATATGGCCCTAACAACGAAACTATAATCCTAACTTAAAACCGATTGAACGAGGGCAACATATGAAATAAGAAATGTAGTTGTGCATAGACAGATACAGAGCGTACCTAACGTTCATAACCGATATCATTACATTTTTCTTCATTATGAAGAAAGATTTCAAAAAGGATAAATACGACCACTGAAAATATGGATGTTTATTTCTTTCTTGCTCTGCAGTTTTGAATTAAAACTCGTAGTATCATACCATTCACATGCAACGCTGTAATAATGACCGAATATATAATACCTTTCCTCTTCTTCTTTTCTCTTTCTTTCTTCTTCCTCTCTTCTTTTCTTCTCCTCGTATGCTATTCGTTCTTCTTCCGCCATCTTTGCCATCATTTCTTCCTCTGCTAAGCGTCTCTCCTCTTCTTCCTTCATTTTTCTCATCATCTCCTCTATAAAAACAGGAATCGAACAAATGACAAATCATTCAATTATATGCAAAACAATGGCGACTACGATACTTGTAGCCTATATTAAGTATACTTGTACAAAATCAAGTTCAAAATTTAATTTTTGCGCCGGAAGACAATATTTTGTACTTTTTTTAAAAATATTTTCTAAGAGAGATTGAAGAAGTAAATGGTACCTTTATCCACCAACACTGTCTTTATATAACTATTAAATCACTTGCTCCACAGGCAGAAAAACGTCGAATTATATAAATTGAAAATTTATACCAATCCAAACACACTGTACAAATTAAAATGACATAATTATGTACCTTGTCTCTTTTGTTCTTCTATAATCTGTTTCCTCTTCATTTCTTCCAGCTTTCTCTGATATTCCTCTCTCCTTCTCCGCTCTCTTTCTTGTTCTGCCAGTAACTGCTGTTGTCTTTTCTCCTCCTCCAGTAGCTCCTGAGCGTTTTCCTCGGCTTCTAACTCGCGTCGACGTCTGTTTGGCAAGGAAATATAGACAAAATAGTTTAAAGTAAGATAAGAAATGAAAATATGTCATTTTTCTGTCTATGGATTGATGGTTTCATTGGATTCTCTAAGCGGTAGATTTTATCATCACATTTCGTTCTTTGTTTGCTTATAAAACATATAAAAAAAGAAAGAACGCATGAATGCATATATATTCAAATGTAATCTATAAGTACCTCCTATTTTCTTCGTTACGTTTCCTCGCTTCCTCCAGTTCTTGTTTGAGAAGTTCTTGTCGCTCCCATTCCTCTTTCTCGCGTTTAGCCTGCTCGTCGCGCTCTCGACGACGACGATCTACTTCCTGTCGACGTTTCTCTGCCTGTGCAGCACGTTTGGCTGCACGAGCTTCCCTGTTGGAAATTTGTCGGAGTCTGGCGGCTTCGTCCTGTACAACAGACATAAAGATTCAATCAGTTTTCATTGTAAAGAGACTGATAAGTGGTTAAGGTGCAAATGGCAAAAATTGCTTTAATTCTTTTTATCTGTCATTTACTGTATGATATATATGTACTTAACCTTTATTTATCTAATGGGTGTTATTTACCTATTCTTATGCTATTTTTCTATCTTTTACTTCAATAAACAGGACCAAAATAACAGATCAGTACAAATAACGATACTATGAATCTTAATTCGTTGTAATGATTGTATATATCATCTTATAACTTATCTACTTCATCATTACACATTGAAAATATCATGTAAAAATCCTAACTTATCACATCCATTTATTATTTATGAAGCACTGTGATATTTTCTTTGCAACACGTAAAACTAAACAAGAAAATCAAAATAAATAAAATGGTATTAGCGTACAGAATACTGTAGTAATTCACCTTTAAAACTAGAATTTACATATGTTTTAAGCATGTTTTGTGTCAGTATTTGCAGCGAGTGCATTCGGCTCTATTACACAGCTATGCCACATTTTGCACTATGTATATACATTACCGTATACATTACCTAATATAACTAACACTAGTATGCTTTAAATTACAGTGGAATGCTCCACCACGTACTAGTTGATAACTTTATTCAGGGACATGGTACCTTTATACAACACCCTTTAATTAATGAGGTTAATTTGAACTTTTGTTGATTAAAAACCTCGTTAACCATGTATTTACTATAACATATTAAGAAATAGCTGTGACGCACAATCAGCGTGTGAAAGCATTCCTGCTTTCTGCTTATTATACATTTTACAACTGTAGAATTAAATATCAAACTTCAGCCTCGTGGCGATAAAATTGCTAAGCATTCTAGCATTGCAATAAAATCATTGAAGGTCAAGCGATGTTGCAAAAAAAAAAAAAAAAAAATTAACAGTGGACAAAAAGCTTTTATGATAGTGAATGAATTTCCTCGGTTGATGAGGTGAGCTCTTTCACTTTTAAAATGATTAATAAATACATGTGATGGTATCGTCACATTCCAGGTGTCGTAGTCGTCTTCGTCGGTTAACGTGTTGATTTTATCATTTAAAACGAGCGTGACACCTAATGTTCAAGTCAATACCACAATAATTAAATACCTATGTATAAATATAAACAAATGTGCAACGACTGATTATATCAGCAAGGAAGCTTAATGAAATGTGCGTTCTTCAAACTGATACTATCCTTCAAGACTTGCAAGACATTATTACATAAATAAGATGGAAACGTGAATAAAACCCCCAATAATATAGGAATGAAATACCTGACAAAAAGTTATCACCTATGAATTTGTTTTTATAGATATATCGACCAAAAAGTAGGATAATTTTGTTTATTGCATAATGATAAGGACATGGTAAAATACCATACTAATTCAAGAAAACATCTATCCCTGAGTATTTATTAAGGTAGACAGTATCAATACGAATAAATCAAATAACAAATAAAGATAGACAAGATAATAAAATTCATTGATTCTGCTGACTAAATAATGGCTTCTAATGTTTTATGTATTGCTTTAAAGAGTAAATATGGTACATGGTAAGAAATAGATGTATAAGAGACAGTATTACTCAGAAGTGCTGACATATTCAGATTTGCTTTAAAAAAAAACCAGTGATCTAATTCTGAGAAAAACACACATTTTAGCCTTTAAGCTCTGACTCTAAAAAATTAAGTGATATTCAGTGAAGATTTCAAGCAAATTTACCTTCTGCTTCTTAGCCCTCTATATTTAAGGCATTAAAAATAAACAAAACATGCAGGTAAAAAATGCACATAAAAGAAAGAATCCACGGGGTTACGACAAAAGTAAACTTAACAAACATACTAACTGAATCAAAGGGGCAATGACTAAGTTTAAACTACGCACAAATATAAACTTTATCGCAGATTGATTCGAAGTACAATATTTGATTAAAATAAATGCATGACATGTCCAAAGTAATGACAACAAATAATACACATAATTAAATTGATTGTAATTAACACTTGAAATACGCTAGACTTAAAATCTAATATTAATACAACATATAAGATTTTAGTAGATTTATAACGTTTTTAATCGTCTAAACTTATGAAATACATCTTTGCAAATGAAGAATAAAAAAAGGTATACAATGGTGACCAATAAGAAGGAAAACATTAATATCAAATGTTTATGATAAAAAGGTGCTATAATAGATATAATAAGCATCAATGCAAAAAAAAGAAATCCCCTTAATATTGATTTTAATGATTATTTTTAACACTATTATTTCTAAACATCAATACATATTGAGATGACAAAAGCAATGCATAATAATACGGTATAGATGAATGTTGGTAGTTTAACAGAAGAAAAAAAATCATTTTTTAAAGTGATCATGAAAATGGATGTAGTATATCAACAACTAAATACAAAACATTAAGGACTACACGCCCATAAAGCTAGATGTTCTTCAACTACTGGGCGTGGTCGGTCTGGGTATCGGAATACTACGGACTACGTCAGATACCCAAGGAATCATACACATAAGAAACTGGAAACATGATTAAGTGATACGATGTTGGTTTTTATTTCGTTCTTTTGAAATTTGGAAACAGTGTAATCGGTGCATCGGTTTTGAAACTTTATTATATTAAAACGAACATAATGATGTCCCCTGTCTACAACGACCTTCTAAGCGTAAATTTGGAGCTTCTATATACTTATATATGATATACAGGCTTTTTTGACAATCCAGACGTGAACGAAATATCTTCATCATTCATCTGACAACAGTGATGAATGCTATGCAGAAGGCATATATTTTGCTTTACATGATAAAAAAAAATTGCATTACATATAAAATGTTAGAAACCAATCCACCATGATTTCCAAATTCTAAAACGTAAAAACTTAAAATAAAATCAACAAAATAAATAAAATATAGTTTGGAGTACAAACACCTAGAATTTTGCCTGACATAACTGTTCTTGCATATTTTCCAATAATTAGGTGGACAGTACGTATTTAGATAAAAAAAAAAGACAGAACGAAAGTTAAACAAATGTACAATATCTATGTTATGCAGTAATTGTGAAGAAACTTTTAATTTATTAATGATTGTCTCTAAATGAAATATATTAGTGTACATATTTTTTTTATTTCTTCGAAATATTAAAACAATCATATTAAATGTAAAGTCAACTACAAAAACCATTAATTAAAGTTCAGTAGTAATTAAACATAATTAGAATGAACGAACAATTAAAATAAGTTATAATAGAAGCTTGGGGTTCTAAAGATGTTGACAGAAAGATTTCTGAAAAAGAAAGTTAAATCTACAAAAATGAATGACACATTGAATAAGAAACCATGCAATTGAAATAAATATGCATTAACTTGTGAGTTGTTTACCTGTTTCTTCTGTTTCTGTAGCAAGCCGAAGAAACGAAACAATTAATTATTATAAGTACTTCTTAAAGATCCTCAATGGAGTGGCTAGTTAAGGTTTTGACATATATAAGCTCCTTCTGATGTCATGCATTATTTAATTTTTACTTGCTATTATTTTTGTGTCTGCTGTATGCATTCCTGATTGATATCTCGCAAACATGTTGGGTATAGAACTGTTCTTAAATCATTTAACTAAACAAGCAACACAAACAACAAAGAACACCCTAAATTTGCGTTTAAAATAATGATAAGGTGAAAATATCACATGAGCACAGACTTGCACAGGGACCGGATCCATTTGAGGAGAGCCTCGACATGTCCTAACTATTGCTTAGCGTTTCAACACATTTAACTTGGTTACTACGTATAATTAATATGAAGGCTACCAGAGACCCAAACAGTGTTCAGGTAACGACCTTAATTACATTGAAGGGAATTGATAAACAGTATATTATGCACATCTACAAAACACGACAAAATGAAAGACAAAACAGAAAAAAACTTTTTTTTTAATAAATTCAAAAAGTATAAAAATAAAAGACACAAAAAAAAAACTGAAACAGTTATATGCGGAAACTCATGATAATTTCTATTTATTAAAAACTTATAATTGCCTTTATTGGGGAAAAAATTTAAAATTTGCCAAGAAAAAATCAGATACATTACAACAATATTTAGTACGTAATACGAATTACTAATTACTAATTGCTTGAATGATGCCATTAGCGTGTTTTTACCTGAATTGGTATCATAACAGTTTTCGATCAGAATGATAATGGACCTACAGGTAAGCGAGTCACACATCTAATATATCAGGCATGTCAACCGAAAAGCAGATGTATCCTACTTATTCAAGATGTCTAAAAATGAATCATAAAAAAACATCTTACAAGTAGCGATTCTGTATGAAAATGAATCCCTAGTTTCATAGCTTTCAGCAGAAAATACCAACTTAATAAATCAATATAATTGAAAATAAATAAGTAATACTTCGTCTTTAAATATTAGTGTATAATAGGTTGAATATATCCACCCCTTTATTAAGATGTGAAGGACAAATTTAAGTTATCAAAACACAAAATTATTTATTTTTAAATGAGAGAAGTAACATAACATTTCAGTGTTTTTTTTCTGTTTTCATCTGTTTAAATATTTCATTTCAGAACGTTCAGATATTGAAACTAGTAAATACTACAAACGGTAAAAATAATGAATAAGTTTTGGAGTTCTGTTTTTAAATAACCAAAGTCAAAATAACTTTCTAAAACAAATAATATACTGAGGTCAACAACTATATCGTCATAGCAAAAAGACATCAACATCTAGACCAATTAAACGTCTTTTGAGTAGACCAAACTGTAGAGAAAACACTCTAGGCTAGGAAGACTGTTAACATGTGAAAGTCGTGGACATCGTTTACATTGAGGAAAAACAACATGTGAGCGAATATATGAACAGGACGGTGACAGATACCAATCCAGGTCTTAGGTCAACAAATCATACATGTGACATTCTGATGAAATTAACAAATATGGAAAATAACATGGTGGGTGGGTGGATTTCCTCATGTCTACAGTCTAATCAATTTAATATCCAGTTAGATGTACTTAGATATAAACATTAGCATTGCCTATTTTTTCGTTAATGCTATCAGTTACCCTAGGTTTTATTGTGAAGGCTTAATGATTTTTTATTTAAAATAGACTATTTCAATTTGGTATTTTTCGTTAACTTAATAAATATACTATTCATTTTGTGGAAGCTTGTAATATTAACAATTATTTTTTACATGTATTATTTTTCGCATGAATCCTATATAATTTAATTCAATTTTTAATTTTGATGTTTATTTCGCAGGTGTTATAATTCAACCTTAATTTCAGATGTTAACTTCTTTCAAATCTTTTCTATCAATTACCCCCCCCCCCCCCCCCCCCCCCTTCTCAAAAAAAAAAAAAATGTAATGAATTAAAAACTTTTTTCGCATGTAGAATACTACGATTTGAACCTTAATTAACATTTTCTCCGCCAAAAAATTTCAATTGAAAATTAATTTAATAAGTATTTATTTTGAACAAGCCTTTTAGCAGGTAAGTATATAAAACATTAATTTTACAAGTAACTGTCCACACTAATACTTTTATCTTAATATTTTCGCAATCATTATAACTTAAACTTTAATCTAAGCAGTTATTTTTTCAAATGAATTTTATAATTTTTCAAGTTCTACAATCTACCTATTACCTTCACTTCCTATATTTTTCTTTTTAGTAAATAATATGAGGCCTTGATATGATAGATTATTTATTTTGCATGCTCTATGATTTGAATTTACATTTTAAAATTATTTTACGCAATATGACCCTTCCTTTTCAATTTTGAAGATGCTATAATTTCAACCTTGATTTATATTTTCTAGCCTATTCCTGAAGTGTAGTATGTAAACCTTCTTTACTTGTTATTTTTACTTTAATTAAGTGATATCGTGATATTTTATTCAACATACATTTGTTTTTTATCTAATTGATGTCATACTGTCAACTCTTGTTTTTCCATGTTTCTTTCGTGTTTTTTTTTTTGTCATCAACTGTACACATTTATTTTACATGTGTCTTTTAATTAACTCAGATTTTATTAAAATCAATCTCACATATGTGTAGTTTTAATGGTGTAATAACGTACACCTTATTATCAAAGCTTTTTTTTTATTGGAGTATTTTTCCCCCCAATTCATTTGAGTTAATAGTTTTTAAATTTATTTTGAAATTTAAATTGTTTGCTTCATTGTATTTAAATTTATTATTACATAAATTTACAGTTTAATTTATTGGCCAAATACTTTAGTTTACAGTATTATTTTTTTTCTCCATTTTGTTGGAATTTCAAATTTAGGAATTTAAAACTGTAATACCTTTATAAAATATTCTACTGTAGACATGAGTGTTAATATACAGATAGGACTATCACATGTTATTAGGAGTATTACCTTTCCTCTCTGTAAGAAGAAAACAATTTCATCATTAACATGCTATTTACGATATCTTCTGAAAAAAGATCATTAAATGTAAAACATAAAACTGAAGAAACAAGAGGACAAGTGTTCAAACTTTTGCGAACAATTTTTTGTTCTTGTCTTGTTTTATTGTGAAAATACTAAATTTGAGATGCAGTTGCATCAACTTCATATTAACTATTTATAATTTTTGTCTCTCGATCTTTTTATGATCATCAAATTTAAGAGAGATAGCAAATTAGATAAGTAGCAACCTAAGAAATGGCAATGATTTTGGACACTTTCCCTAAAATCTTCATATTTAAAAAAAAAAAAAAAAAATAATGAAAAAGCAAAACAAAACACGTAAGTTTTCTTACTTAAAGCACCCTGAATAAGCTCTGAACGATGGAACATGTTTATTCAGACACATGTGGTAATTTTCTTTCTATTTGATTTGAGAATTAAAATCATTTCACTTTTTTTTTTTTTGTAGAAAAGAATAATCAAAGGTGTCAGAATCAAAGCGGTTTCATCAGTGCAGAGGTTTTCCTGAGCAGTTTCTTAAAGAACGGTTAATAAGTCTATCGTCAGTTTTATTGAATAGAAAGGTTGTTCAAATGAAAAAGACAATTCACATGCCAGACATAAGTTAACCATGCTCTTGCCTGAAAAAGAGACAAATGTTGAAAAAAACCCAACAAAACAAAAACAAAAAACAGTCATGATATTTCCACCACACCCAGCTCCATTGTGGACAAATTACAACAAACATATAATTTCAAATCAAATAAATATATTTCTGATAACAGATCATGCAAATGTAAAAAGTTTAAAACAAAGTTGTTTAAAACTTACATCTTCTTCGTCATCCTCGTTCTCGGTTTCTGTGTTGTCATCGTAAGACGGGAGTGACGGAAGAGATTGTTGGATGGGTTCTGGTGATGGGGAATCACGTACTATGTTGAACTCGAAGTCCGACTCCTCCTCAGACTTGTATGAATCTACGATAGATTCCTGTAAGTCAAAGGTATCATCAATGGGTTAAGGTTTATAGAGTCAAAGGTCATCATCAATGGGTTAAGGTTTATAGAGTCAAAGGTCATCATATATAGTTGTCAATGGGTTAAATTTCATAGAACTAACCGCTAGCAGTTTCATGTATAATAAAATAAAGTCTCATACAGATTATCAATAATTTGTAAAAAGAAAATGAATAAATTAAAAAAAAAATAACAAAAAATTGAAGTACTGTACAGGAAAACTTTCTATTTTTCATCTAGATATAAGATTAGAAAAACAGATTTCCATGGTTATTATCATGTCATATCTTGAAGCTGGAATATTGCTTTATAATTCAATGACCAAACTGTTGATACTAAGTTCAGGGAAATCCTTGTTCTAAAAATAGAAATGTCTTGTGACACTAACGTTGCTGCCAAGTGATAACAAACAAGAAATGCAATGTGACAATTATCGAACACCACTCACAACAAACGCATAGATATTTGATAATTTGTATTAAGAAATGTTGCGTGCATGATATGATACAGTTCATATTATATTGTTCAACCAGCAATAATAAATAAGAATGATTATGGAAGGACGCCATTTTCTCATTGATGAAAATAATAATATTGTGTTCAGCATGTGCACTTGTACATGATAATTCGAAATATATAGTATATAACTAGACAACATCCATCTAGATCTATAAATTTTGGGCATTAAGAGGCGAAAAACTTTCCCAAACTATATACCAAGATTATTTCGAAATTGGTCTTTAAACCTTACAACGAACAAACGGATGACGAATGTGATGATGACGAAGAGTGACTCGCTTTCAGTGAAACGTGTCTGTCTGTGAGATAGACCAACACATACAAACTTGACTTTCAGAATGTGAAACACTTCGACGCTATCAAATCATTACTACCTTTGATTTAACCTTCTTCATCTTCAAATCTAAATTCTTTTGAATAGATTTTCTCTGAAATTAAGATATGACGTGTTTGCATATCAATATTGAGTAAATAATTAAAGAAAAACCTAATCGAAACGGGAACATATCAATGACCAGTTGGAGGTTAAAATCTAAGACTTCTGAACTCTATATAAGCTTTTTCACTATACTGAGCTGGTCACGACAATCATTCCACGCATTCTAGCTTCGTTACAGCCATACATCGGTATTGGTATATTTCAATCTTTATAGAGATGTCCCAAGTTAGCGTGTCTTATTTTATTTTACATAATACTGTAAAAGTATTTATTTTGACACACTCAGCTTTTTTTCTTGTGCATTACATGAAATCAATAGATTGATGCAATGAAGAATGAAGAATGGGCGGACCCGCGTTATTTTCTATAGAAATAGTTATCGGCTTCCAGATATAAGTATACCGCTAAATATGTACATTAAAAGTATCATATATATATTTATATATATATCGCATTTTATAAGCTGACCGAATAATACTGATTTCGTTGCAACAATGTAACATTGGCCACAATAAAAACAGGTATTTCCATTCCATAACGCAAAATGTTAGTCTAAATTCTGAGCATTTTGTAACGGTTTTGATTTCCTTGCAATAGCTTAGGTTAAAAGTTGACTGATGCCAAAGAAACACCAACGGAAGACAAAGGAAAACAATAATGGAAAAATTAACGATCCCAGGTGTTGTAATTATAGAGGGGCGTGCTTTAGTTCCCTTCAATCAACATGCATGATACAGTGTGCCTTTTTCTTTGGCTCTCAAATGTCACTAACAAGACGTTGAAATTACGTTTGATGAAGTAGAAGGGCCCACATTTAATCACACCTTAAGACATGCAGTGAGATAAAGCAGGCAAATTTAATGCCAGCTCCTGTACGGTTTTCATCACTGCTTGTACTTGTTACTTAATCGGAAGGTAGTTCATTAATATTTTTATTGTTAAATACGCTCCTTCCTTGTAATCTTAAGCACCCTACATGACAGAAACTGTGATATGAAAAAATACCAAATAAGTAAATTTGAATGCTATCTGAAAATGTTAAGCATAGTAAGTCAATTTAGGTAGTCAATACTTCCATCATCACAATGGAGAAAAAATAAAAATGTACACCAAGTGTATACAATAAAACTATTACATTATTTTATGTACGAACTCACCCGCACAGACTCGGCATCTTCAGGTTTGACCTCAGGGGCGGGTGGGGGTGGAGTTGGCTCTTTGGGGGGTGGGGGTGTTGGTTCTTTAGGAGGTGGTTCTGGTTCCTTCTCCTCTTCTTTCTTTGCCTTGGCTTTGCCTTTGCCCTTTTTCGCTTTCTCCTTTTGTTTCCTGAGAGGTGGGGATGCTTTTGGTTTCTTGTCTTTTGGTTTTCCTTTAGGAAAAGAGATATCTATCAGGAAATTAATTCATAGTAGAATACTTTCCTTTCTGAGATTAACAGCACGTGGAATATTCAATACTATAAATTATACTGAAACACCATAACATATTTTTTATAATATATATATTTCATGAAAAATTTGAATATACATTCAGCTCAAATAACATTGTGATCAAATCAGTGATTCCCTGAAGGGTAAATCCCCCATAGAATGTATCTAAAATACACCCTCCACAACAAATATATATTCCCTTATGCTCACATAGATACATTTACACACATACAAATCAGTCAGATGATTTATTTGATTACACACACCGACAATCAGAAAGATAAATGAAGATCTACCACAATAGTTGGGTGTTATTCAACTGCCAATTAAGGCTTGAAATAATTCTTATGGCTGTTGAATAACACTCATTTTATACCACCTGTGAAATAAAATCTAAGTGCTTTTGGATTTGTTGGCACGGATATCTTTAACCAGGACCATTTTTTAATCCCGTGATTCAATGCCTTTTGATTGGCTAACGCTTGAAGGCAGCTTCAAGATGTCCCGGAAATGAAGTAGCTCGCAGTTGTTTTGGTTATATTTTTAAAAAATACCAATTTCATGCTTTGTATAAACAACTTGCTTAAAATTTATGATTTGTAATAGATTGTAACATTTCCACATATTACCAAAATTGTCATGTTTGCATATTAATTAGCGGCATTATATTTAAAGGTCATATCCTTATACCGTAACTTATATTGCGAAAAGAAAACATGTTAAATTCAATTTATCATCAAAAGTTTTTTTTTTTCTATTGTGGTAGAAACAGGTCACACAAATCCATGGTTGTTGTGTGTATGGTATTTCTTTCACACTCGCTAGTTACATTTCAAATAATAAGTTACCAAAAACACTCGATAAAGCTTTTGAAATATAACTAGCTCGGTAAAAGAAATACCGTATCCAGCAACCACTCGT
Source organism: Pecten maximus (assembly GCF_902652985.1). Lineage (NCBI taxonomy): Eukaryota > Metazoa > Mollusca > Bivalvia > Pectinida > Pectinidae > Pecten > Pecten maximus. The sequence continues at coordinate 1,965,318 of NC_047033.1, forward strand.
TGCGTAACTTATATATACACATATGATAGTAGAGTTTTTGCTGGAGAAAATTTCATTAAGAATATATATATATATTAATTTAGAACTTGGAAAGGTCAACAGAAGAAAACGCACATTTCATAATTCAGAAATGAAAGATATGTCGACTTAGGACTTGAAAACATCAATAGAAGGAAGCATACAGTCTGTTTTGAGAAATAACTGAAACCATGGTCTATACAAACCCACATCTACCTCAGATTCAGTCAATAGATGCACAAATAGAAAGTTATTTTAGGTATCATAATAGTTTAACAGCTGTTATTGAAACAAAACCTTTTCGCATTATATTTCCTGGAGAAAATATTAAAAATTGTGATCAATAATAAAATGATAGTATTTTTTTTATTATTGTTTTTTTTTTCTCATTCAACAAGAATTTCAAATGGATTTTGAGCTAAGCAGTTTTAAAATCAATAGAGGCCCATTTAAAATTTGACAAATGAGAAAATGGCTTTGACGAGGAAGGATAGAACAGCTGAGATAAAAGAATACAGTAATGTGTTAACACTGTAGTACAAGCAAGTTATTTTTTCAGTTAACAAAAGTATACCAGAAATCTTTGATATTCCAAAACAAGTATATCCCATTCTAAAACAAGTATATTATCCCATTCTAAAACAAGATTATTATCCCATTCTAAAACAAGTAGATTATCCCATTTTAAAACAAGTATATTATCCCATATTAAAACAAGTATATTATCCAAAATTAGACTTAACATCTATTCGGTAATTGATTTTGCATTTTCAATATTGACTTAAAACTAGTTTCAACTACATCAAGTAAATTACAATGATATCAATTGAGAAACTCAAAAAATACATTTAAATCATTATACAGATTTCCGTTTTCTAATAATTTAACTTATAAACACAAGTTACGCCTACTTTTTTAGATGGAAATGCAAAGTAACAGAACATCAAAAGAGTTCATTTCTCTTTCATTTGTAAATATATCCATTGTAATCATTTCAACGAAGAAACGAAACTTTTTACCTCTAGACAACCTACTACATATTTGTTTTTACTAGTAGTTCTTTATTATAATAGATACGATTATGTAGAAGCTCTAAGTAATTACTTTTTAATATTTTAAAGGTAATATCAGAACTTTTTCCTGGTATATGATTAATGAAGAATCAACCTGCTGTACAGTGTAAGTAGATGTGATAGACGTCTTTATAGAAGTGACAGTTAGTCCAGTGCTATACAGCACGCCCCAGTCACAGGCAGTGCTAGAGGTGTCTCACCCTTGTCTTTATTTGCTGGTAACTTTCCAAAGAGTTTTTCCAACTCTCCTTTGAAATTGGGTTTGCCTAAAATATCAAAAAGCTTTACAACTTAAAATCTGGTCTTCATTTAATTATCCGTGTACAGGGAGTTATCTTTCCTTTGTAACGATTTAAAAACAATCTACAGTCATCGTCTCTCATAGAGTTTTCTTTTAAATTTACCAAGCTTGTCCTTAATCAAACATTTCCATAAAATTAATTGCTTCATAAAGTAACTTTACGTCAGTGTCTCTTATACTATTCAGTCCATAATGCTTTCTATTCTGAAAGAAGAAATGTATTCAGAATCACAAAGAAATATACTGATGAATCCTGAAATATAAATTCAAGCATATAAATATTACTAAGCTGATTCAAACATAATGTTCACTGAAAGAGAAGAAACACCAAAACATTTTGTGGTTAGTAAAGAAACTAGAAACAGGCATCTGTTACTGTGAAACGGAAATCAGAATCAATTCTGAAAAACAAACCTAATTAAACAAACTTTTAATAAATTGCCAATTAGGTCATTGGCCAATGGAACGATGTTAAAAACGTAAATAAACAAATAAAACACAAAAAGAACGACACCATCAAATAATTACGGTTAGAATCACAATATCAATATGTTGTATATGACTGTTTGTAATGTAGTCAATACATTAACCAATAATTTTCTAAGGTTGCATTGGTCTGGATCAGTGACCTTCACAATATAACTGGTGTCATCTTTAAAGTTTAAAAAATACAAGTAGTGTTACCATCCAGCTTTGAAAACATCAAACAATCAGAAAATGTGAGGAACATTCCAGTTTTGAAATCAACAACTCAGAAAATGTGAAACATCCAAATTTGCAATCATTAGCCAGTAAAGAGATGTGTAACATCTGAGCTTTGCAGTCAGTATTATTAGCTAATCAGAAAAAGTGACAGCTCAGCTTTGCAATCAGCAGCCAAACACAATCAGGAGCTTTTGCGTGCAAGCTCACCATCCTCAGGAATGGTGGATAACTCCTCTTCCTCTTGTGGCGGATTAACCACAATTTTTTTGGGCTCTTCCTTCTTTTTTGGTGTTTCAGGTGGTTTTTTTGGAGGAATATCGGCTTTTTTACGTGGCATTTCCACTTTCTTTTGAGGCACTAAAAGTTCACCACAAATCATTTGATCAAATACGTACATGATTTTCTACATCATTGATATCACACACATCAAACTTATATTTCGTATACAATAATAACCCAGTTCTTTTTATCATGGCAATATTCCAATCGTAGTTTTTTTTTAAAGTACATACAAAGATAAAACTTTGATTAATAATGACAATAATAATTCACAATAGCTCTACAAAACGAAGCAGACAACATGGTATTCATAGGGAAACGTTGGGAACTGTAGATGTGTAGAAAATGAATACAGTCATGTAAAGAGGGATATGATAATTTCTTCATCAAAATAGCAATTCATTTAACTCAAAACAATCTACCAGAAATAAACTTAAACATGTATTCCTTTTTCAAAAATATGAGTATTTTTTTTACCTTACTTTGGGAAAATATCAAGTAAAAATTAGGAAAGGCAAAATGATAGTCCACAAGTCAGATAATGATCGAGAAAAAAATACAGGTATCTAAAAAATAATGAAATAAACCAAATTAAAACAAGTTTAGAAATTGTGAGGATAAGGAGTTTTGTGGAGAACTGAAGTCTGTGTGTGGAGATAAGTAGTCAACAGTGATTAAGTGATTACAATTTATTTGATAGTAACGGCATACTGTGTGAAGGAAACCTGAATTCCATAGAAATTGTTTTGGATTAAGATTTCATAAGCATTTCGAGGACAATATCAGTGGCTTTATTTTATATCAAAATAAGTTTGAAAGAAATTAACTAGAAATAAATATAAAAAAGTCATGGGCATTTAGACTACATGGCAAGGTTAACATATATGTTAACTTCAGAGTTCAATGTCATGCAGATTAAAAAAGGGCAAATACATGCCCAAGTTGACAAGAGCAATTTGGTTCTACATGGAAAAACTTCCATCGAATTATGATCAATGTCATAAAAAGAAGTCAATTGTTCGATAGTGCACCAGTGAACTGCGACGGCTTTGCATAAAGGCCAAAGGGCAAAGGGCAAATAACATATAATGTCAAGGTACAAGAATACAACAAATCAATGCAGTGTATATTGCACAAACGTGAGCAGTTTATCAGGCCATTTATCACCAAGATCAGTGTCACAATAAAACTGTGGAAATGACAATAGAATACTGGAATACAATGGGGAGTTCACACATACGTAGTATACACCACTTACTCTCTGGGGTTGATTCTTTCTCTTCTGATTTATAAAATTAATACAAAAAATATATGAACAGATAGAAGCTTTGTATAACTTTTTATGTATTCATGTGAAACACAATGTCTGGAGATTATAAAGATAAATGCAAATGTAGAATTCCGATAATTAATAGTCTAGACTAATATCGTATGCACGCAAATATTAAAATTGTATTGACAATGAAAAATGTGCAACAATCAGGAATGCAATGTATAAAAAGCTATCAATTATTCCTTATCTAATGAATATTAAATAATATCCAAACAAAATACACAAACAACAAATTGTATCATATACTAAATTCAAAGTAGTTTTGATTCATTCATCAATATAAGTTAGTAAATTACGGAAGTTAAAACAATGAGTTTAAATACGAGTTAATAGCATACAATTGAAATAATGAAGGATATAATATGATATCAAACATTAAACAACATCTTATATGAAGTGTGAGTAGTGAGCCAGGCAGAATACCACAAAAAAGGGTTATTCTAGACGAGGTAATATTCTTATATTTTGTTAGATTGAAGCAATATATTTGAATCTTAGAGTGCCTAACCTGATCTTAATCAAATAATCATTTAGGTGGAACTGGATAAAATTACATCATAAAACTATGCTTATTGTATTTTAGACAGCTGATTGTGAATGTGACAATTTTCAAAGAATATGTTTGGAATTATTCAAATTATTAAATCTTTATTGGAATCAGTTCCTTTTTTATCTGACCCAAATTTACATTATAGATTGAGAAAAATGCAACAGTATTACGGAGTCCATTACAGTAATTATGACAGTTTGATAACTTTGGTTATTGTAACAGCTTTACCATATATATAATTCATGTTTTGAGTACTACCTTTAACCATCTACCTAAAGATTATCATTTATTCAATTAATTTAATATCTATGAAAGCAAACGTCTGGAAAAGTGGTTGATAACTGTATGTATTAATGTGAAAAATGATATGTCTTATGTTAAAACAAATGTTTGTGTTGAACATTGCATTTGGTAAAAATACAACGGGAACACGATGAATATTGAAAACAAAAACATCGAAACAACAGTTCCCATACAAAAGTAGGCAGACATACATTTTTTGTAGAAGTACAAAACCACACCTTGAACATAGGATGATGTTATAAAAACAAAACATAACACTTATTGGTTGTATTTATTAAACACAAAACATAACACGTATATGTAATGATAGATTGTGACATTATCATATTTTAGCTGTTCACATTTATCTTTCTCAACATTTTACAAATTTTCAGCACTTTTAAGATCAATATTAGCTAAAAACCCTTTTACAAAACAGATAGTTCACTTCTTTTTATACTAATAAGTTTTCATGACGGAAGGAATATACTGATCATTTAATGATAATATGTTATCACGAAGAAAGGGAGATATCTCATTGATTCAATAATAGAAAGTTTTCATGCATGAAAGAATACAACTCATTTCATTTATTGAAAAAGTATATTTTAACATTCATACTTCCAAATCAACTAAAATGTCATAATGTCACAAATAAAATATGTATTACAGTATCAGTAAATTCAGTACACATCACCACAGGTAGATTAACCTCACACACTGTGAGAATGATTCCTCACCAGGTTCGGAGGGTTGTGTTGGCTCTTTAGACGGAGGATCTACGGGGCCGTACAGTTGTTCTAACTCGTTTGTCTGTTTCACTTTTCCTGATAGAATATCAGCGTACATTGGGTTGATACATATACATATACACAGTCTCAGTCAGTGTATATGGCATCTTCAATTAAACACTTGAAATAAAACTGGCGTGCAATCAGTCCTCGTTGGGGCCATCCTACCTTTTTCTTTTCTTTTTTACTCCAGTCTAGGAATATCTTGTTTATAATTTTGAGTTTTCCGTTTGTTAACCTGATATAGATAATATTGACCCCAAAACTTTCGCCACCATTACTGATGAAGAAAATTCAGAAACATAATATTCAGCTTTTTCCAGTTTCCTTAAACCAGGATATTTGTCGCTAAGATGTTTTTGATTGAAAAAAAAAAAATGTCTGCACAAAAAAGTTCATTTTTATGAAATATAGAAGCAATAAAGCATCCAATCACTTTGTGGTCAGAGATATCAAAAGTACACAGCATACAGAAAATAAAACATGATCGAAATAAAATCCATGTAATGTTTCATTAACAATACCGCTACTGCTACAGAGAACACAATAGCAAGACTTAAACTAACCACTACAGACGCAAACATACTATAAACACTATATTTTATAAAGCTTTAATTTACGATATTAATAAATACTATATTTTAAAAAGTTTTTAATACAACCACATTAATTTTGTTTCCTCCATTTTTAGGAAACCTTATAAACGTTCCAAAATGTACCTAGTTAATTCCAAAATTATCAAAACTGTTCAGTTGATACAGTACATAAATACATTAAATGGAATTTATACCAAAATTCAAGTTTATTGAACAATGATATATTCAAAATTTATAATTTGCTATCGCATACATTAAGCTACTATAGTATCAAAACTATTTTAAAAATGATCTTACCCACAACAAACTCATCACGTTTCTCCAGCTCGGATTTGCCTTTCTGTGACGTATCGGACACCTTACTCTTCTTGTCTGAAACACGACTCTTAGCACTCCTAGTGCTCTTCTCGTCCGACTTCTTACTGATGTCGGATTTCTGTTGTTAAGAGGGAAGGTACAAACATATTAAAATTTATCTTATCAAAGGAAAAATGCATTCATCAATTATCAATTTTTTTTTCGTGGGGTTTAAATACAATCATATCAAAATTTCAGTTTTCTTAAAAAAGAAAATAAGTTCAAAATATGTTATATCAAAATTTCCGTTGACCAGAGAGAAACATTAGGACCAATTTGATAAGATATGTATGTTCATTATAATCTTTACAAATTCAATACATTATAAAAAGAACAATTTCCCAATAGTTATATCATGCATTAAAATGGTATTATCTACAAGGAAAACGTAATAACAAAATGCTTACACACAAAGTCCAATCCATCACACAGTACACAAAAGAACATGCACGAGTAATACAATCGTTAAGATGGAGTCTTACAGAAACAAAGTTATGGATTTAGGAATTGCATTATTATTTGTTCGATATATTTAACAACTTATTAAAAAAACAGCTTCTCATGTACAAAAATACCTATTTTCTATAAGACACACCCATTTTAGGCATAGAAACAGCAATGTCCTATAAGACAAACCAGTTTTATAGACAAATTAATCTTTCAGGTTTTGAAACTCAAATTTTCAATTTTCCAACCATCACACAACATGCAAGGTCAGAGGTCATATCAGCAGTAGAGTAAATCTTACAGCATTTCCCTCAATCAGAAGGCAGTCATGCAAAAACCCTTACAAAATGGCTGCACCGACTCTGATGACTTTGGAAACTGTTTCGACTTTGAAGACTTCTGTTGCTTTTCCTACTTCTAGCTCTCTAATTGGTTAATAAAATGTAGCAGTTTCACTTTTTTATTTCAGATTTAAAACTGATTTCTTGATTTTTTTTACAAACGATTTTAAAAGATATTTTTCTGCTGAAAAAACACCTCATATATTTTACGTATTTCTGTTGATGGTGAACATCGGCTTAAAGACATTTCTAAAAAGCCTAAATTCATGATATTTTATGAAAGAAATATAAAAGTTCATATGCAACAAAAAAAAAAAAATTTTGTTTTAGAAATTAATGGAAATCAATGTTTTCACTTTTGAAAACTCATATGAAATCGGACATATGAAATCGGAGCCTTTTTTGGAATTCTTAAGAAACTATTCTTTATAAATCGGAGCCCTTTTTTGGAATTCTTAAGAAACTATTCTTTATATAAAGAATATTTGAAACTCTGAAAGTGTTCCAGGCTATTGATAACGATAACAGTAAAATAGAAAAAAAAATCCTCACTTGTTCATCTGGAAGTTTGGGTTCCTCCTGTATGGGTGGCTCTGGCTCCTGTTTCGTTTGCTGCTCCTCGATTTCCTCAACTGCCTTTTTGAACTCGTCGACTTGGGGCTCAGCTTCTGATTGAAATGATATAGTAGATTTTTTCTCTGCATCGGCCACCTCCGGCGGCTCCTCAACAATGGACTCTCCCATTATCGATGGTGGTTGTGACTTACCAATTTTTTCTGACGGTGCTTTTTCCGATGGAGCTCTCTCTGAAGGAGCTTTTTCGGATATTGCTTTTTCTGACATTGCTTTCTCAGACGGCGCTTTCTCAGAGCCAGACTGAGATGCAGTGCCATACTTTATTACGTCAAACTCGCCAACATCAACATTTGAGGTGCGGTCTACTGGAATAGACCCAGGAGCCTTCTTTCCGTCTGTAGGGAGGAGGACAAATGGAAAGAGAGCAGAGTTAAGCCAAGCAATCTACGCAGCAAACCATTACCACACTAGCTACAGTGGATGATATCCTAGGACACACAGCCAAAATTAAACATATCTTTGTGTTTTTTTAATTCTAAGCTTCAAACTTACCTGTGTTTTCTCAATTACTTGAACACTTTTATTATTATTTTTGGTGAATAATTCAAGAAGAAAAAATAAAACTAAAATACGTGAAATTTTAGCATTACCAAAATTATAAAAGTTATATGGACAAACATGAAATGAATGAATTTGTAATTTTCCCATTAAAATTGACATCTTAGCATTCAATGTTCCATTTTCAGATAACTCTTGAGGCAAAGCACCAAAACAAATCAAGTAAAAAAGAATTTGTGAAAATAATAACCGCTGTGCACACAAAAAAACGTTAATCTACTGTAAATGATACTAATAAATAGTAAAATTTGTAAATAAATAAATTAAATACAAATGAAATCAGAATTGTTATAACATTTTATGTGTATTGAGCTAGCCCACACAAACACACTAGCAAGGTATACACAGTGCTTGATTAAAACCAAATTAAGGTGGTACCCAACCCCCTAAAACTATCACACAAATATATCTAACTGAGTACCACGTTTTTATGTTTTCATCTACGAAGTACTTTCGGTTTTTGTTGTTGTTGTTTTTTTGTAAAAGGACACAAAACACACACAAAATAAATTGAATATCTTCACCCTATTGAGCCCATGCAGTTCTAATGGTATTTATTACAATTGTATCGTATATTTTGTTATATTTAGCATCTACAACAAAATAAAATTGTAACTAAAAGATTTAATTCATGAACATTAAAAATATCTACAAAAGTAACACAGTAACATAAGCAAAAAATAGTTAAAACAAAAATCTTAAAAAAGTTAAAAAAAAAATAATGATAATAATGAAAATAATGATCAGTCAAATAATGAAAAAAATTCCAGTCACCTCTATCTATTCTTAAAGAAGATAAATAAACTGAAAATAAATGTGAATCAATATAAAAACACCCTGTAACCAAAGCTAGCAGCGAGACGTTACCTTCCAACATTGGTTGGGCGAGGGACGAGGAGGAGTGGGAATTCAGGATATATAACCACAAAAAGCCAACAGTACATCGTCAACACATAACATAAATCACGCTATGACAGTAAAACCATTGAAACAGTTTTTATTAAAATTGTATTTCATAAAATCAGCCATTGTAAAATAAATACGGGATATTAAATGGTTTCGTGTTGAATATAACATGTCATTCATGAGTATGGCATAATATCGATAGTTTCACGAGCGCGAAGCACAGGTGAGAAATATTGATATTTTGTTTCATGAGTGAAATATAAATTATATTCAACGGGATACCATTCAATTTTCTTTTTATTGCATTTTTATGCTAAAAAACCAAATCAAAAATATGGAAAAGCAGTGTCAAAAGTACAGAAATCAGTAACATAATTCATGATGTAGTCTATTTCTGACGTAACTCCACTTCAACCTGACGGCGCATGTTTTAAAGGACTGATCAGCGCAATTTAAGCTTTTCTGCTGTTATTGGAGAATCTGTACATGTCAAAAAATTAGGCAATCGGCAAGTTTCAATGAAGTGAATACAAAGGTTCGCTCTGATTGGTCAAAAAACCAAAAAATAACTTTTTTTTTTCAATACAAAATCTTATATTTTCACTGCTTATCGCTTACAGCGAAAATACAGTTATATCATTTTAATAAATTTGTTTATTTCACTTGCAAAAATGCGATATAGGTTAATATTTGAAGATGATGACGATTTCATTATTTTTTTTTAATTATTATTTTTCTGAATAAAACATGAGCATTTGTGATGTTGGTTGTTGCATGTGACTTACTTTTGGACCCGGCGACGTATATATGACCCTGCTTTACTCCTCCCATCGCATTGGCCAGCTGGCTGCGGGATCGGATAACACTCCTACCACTGTCGCTATCATGAACGAGTTCGAGATCATCCGGAGTCAGGGATCCATTTGTGAGAGCCTCGATTACTTCCTGTGTAATTTCTGTATCGTCTGGTATGTTATCATTGAGACCTTGAGCTTTCACTACAAATGTTTAATATTTGTTTTTCTCGTTAAAGCTTAAAATATTTCAAAATTGCCTGTTTACAAGTGTTCCTACTTTCTAAATTTCAAATATCTAAAAAGATTTAAAACTACAGAATCATATTATCTTAATTATACTATATCTTTTTTATCAATAATTAATTGTTCATACTAGCTTGTAATCATCAATACGATGAAAGATTTAGGGGAAACAAATCCACTTTAGATTCAATTTGATTATTTTACGGGAGACAACTCCAACAGAGATTGGATATTTATTACATTTAACGACAATTTTATGGGAGACAACTCCAACAGAGATTAAATATTTAATGTATATCATTTATCATATAATTATAATTTCAGGGGAGACGACTCAAACAGCACCAACACATATCACAGACAGGAAACATTGTATATTAGTATTTGTGGAGTCTGTTGTATTGGTGTAGAGACTTACTGGCAGTGGTAAGGGAATCCTTGATTAATTCTCGGTACTCTCCAGCTGTCGGACCGGCACTCTTCCTTTTCTGTTTCTGCATCTCCATAATCTCATCAATAACCGTCTAAAAAGGGGAGAAAACTCTTGTAAGTAAAAGGAGATGATTGCTTCTAGCTCTGCAATATATGAAACTAGTAGTTATCTTTAGCAAATTAAGATCCTTATCCTAAAATAATAACATGCGAAAAGAATTAAATATTCAAAATTGTAGAAATCACTCAAGTATGTACAATGTAGGTGTAACCTGAAAACAGAAGTTCATTTCTGTAAAATAATCAGAAATTGGTAAGAGAGAAGGAGACGTTTTACAGTTTTTTTTAATATGTATGACTTCTTAAAATATGTCTGACCTAGTATATAATTGAATATGTAGTTATTGCAATTAATGTTCTTTGGACTATAATAATTATATTACAAGTATATAATACAATTCTTGTGACGTGAATGAATACATTGTCCGTTTGTTGTCAATACTAGCTGTGACGTAGAACATCTATAACAAACGTGTATATAATCTGATGTAAAACAAACTTGTATATAATCTGATGTAAAACAAACTTGTATATAATCTGATATAAAACAAACTTGTATATAATCTGGTGTAAAAACAAACTTGTATATAATCTGGTGTAAAAACAAACTTGTATATAATCTGATATAAAACAAACTTGTATATAATCTGATGTAAAAACAAACTTGTATATAATCTGATGTAAAACAACCCTGTATAGAATCTGATGTAAAACAAACTTGTATATAATCTGATGTAAAACAAACTTGTATATAATCTGATATAAAACAAACTTGTATATAATCTGATGTAAAAACAAATTTGTATATAATCTGATGTAATAACAAACTTGTATATAATCTGATATAAAAACATACTTGTATATAATCTGATATAAAACAAACTTGTATATAATCTGATATAAAACAAACTTGTATATAATCTGATATAAAACAAACTTGTATATAATCTGATGTAAAACAAACTTGTATATAATCTGATGTAAAACAAACTTGTATATAATCTGATGTAAAAACAAACTTGTATATAATCTGATGTAAAACAAACTTGTATATAATCTGATGTAAAACAAACTTGTATATAATCTGATGTAAAACAAACTTGTATATAATCTGATGTAAAAACAAATTTGTATATAATCTGATGTAATAACAAACTTGTATATAATCTGATATAAAAACATACTTGTATATAATCTGATGTAAAACAAACTTGTATATAATCTGATATAAAACAAACTTGTATATAATCTGATAGAAAAACAAACTTGTATATAATCTGATGTAAAACAAACTTGTATATACTCTGATATAAAACAAGCTTGTATATAATCTGATATAAAACAAACTTGTATATAATCTGATATAAAACAAACTTGTATATAATCTGATGTAATAACAAACTTGTATATAATCTGATATAATAACAAACTTGTATAAAATCTGATGTAAAACAAACTTGTATATAATATGATGTAACAAACTTGTATATAATCTGATGTAAAAATAAACTTGTATATAATCTGATATAAAACAAACTTGTATATAATCTGATGTAAAAACAAACTTGTATATAATCTGATGTAAAACAAACTTGTATATAATCTGATGTAAAAACAAACTTGTATATAATCTGATGTAAAAACAAACTTGCATATAATCTGATGTAAAACAAACTTGTATATAATCTGATGTAAAAACAGACTTGTATATAATCTGATGTAAAACAAACTTGTATATAATCTGATGTAAAAACAAACTTGTAAATAATCTGATATAAAAACAAGCTTGTATATAATCTGATGTAAAAACAGACTTGTATATAATCTGATGTAAAACAAACTTGTATATAATCTGATGTAAAACAAACTTGTATATAATCTGATGTAAAAACAAACTTGTATAATCTGATGTAAAAACAAACTTGTATAATCTGATGTAAAACAAACTTGTATATAATCTGATGTAAAAACAACTTGTATATAATCTGATGTAAAAACAAACTTGCATATAATCTGATGTAAAACAAACTTGTATATAATCTGATGTAAAAACAAACTTGTATATAATCTGATGTAAAAACAAACTTGTATATAATCTGATGTAAAACAAACTTGTATATAATCTGATGTAATAACAAACTTGTATATAATCTGATGTTAAACAAACTTGTATATAATCTGATGTAAAACAAACTTGTATATAATCTGATGTAAAACAAACTTGTATATAATCTGATGTAAAAACAAACTTGTAAATAATCTGATATAAAAACAAGCTTGTATATAATCTGATGTAAAAACAGACTTGTATATAATCTGATGTAAAAACAGACTTGTATATAATCTGATGTAAAACAAACTTGTATATAATCTGATGTAAAACAAACTTGTATATAATCTGATGTAAAAACAAACTTGTAAATAATCTGATGTAAAACAAACTTGTATATATTCTGATGTAAAACAAACTTGTATATAATCTGATGTAAAAACAAAGAAAATCAAGCATACTTTGTAGCAAATTATTGTGAATGAAATTTCACCACACAGCACACAAACACAAAATTAAATAATTTTCTAGCAAATCTGTAGCTTTCAAACTGATAACAAAAATACAGTACCATCCTTGTCCCGAAACTAAACAAGTTTTATATCAGCTGACAAAAGGCTCCATAATCATGATAATCTACATTAATTATTGCAACTGTTAAACAATTATCTGCTGAATGAGGTAAAATACCCAAAAGATTGCTGGCATATAATTTGTCCAAAATAATAAATCTTATTTCAAATAATGTTGATGTGTTTTGCTACACCAAATACGTACATAGTTTTACTCTTTGTTATTTGATGATAATTTGCACAAAGAGTACATACTGTACAGATCATTTTTAACACAAGGACACTATTTCAGTTATATTAACATTCATGCAGTTGTCTAGTATTATATATGATTGAGTTATTAAGCCAAGGGTTAGGGTTAGGGATAAAACCCTAACCCTAACCCCTAATAATCTAGTAGTAATAGAGAGAAGGAGAGTCCATTAATTTAGTATTAATGAGTGAGTGTTTACCTATCTCTCTTTACTGTACAGAATATCTTACAACATACTATCGGTATATATCCCTTCTCATTATTTTTATATTTTCTCTTCTACTAAAAGGCGAAATATTGGATGTTAAACCTGTTAATGACAATGATACTGTGAATATATCATATATATACATGTATGTGTGTGTGTGTTTTTTACCTCAACCATGCAGACAATTGAGTCTTAAACACTATAGTACCAATGAAGTTGAGCAATATGAACATACCGATCCCTTTGATTTATCAATACTTGGTTGTACTTAATTTCAAGAATATTAAAACTTAATAACTTTCACAAGCATGCGTTTATTAAAAACAAATCATTAAAGATGAATTACTTCATAATTAAACATCGAATTGTAACTTCAAATTACAACTTTTCAAAAGCATGCAGTTCATTCTAATTTCTAGCAAAACAAATTCTTAATTAAATCAGCATTATAAGTTTAATACCAGGAATTCAAGTTTACACCAGATAAGCCAGGGAAACTACAACAAAATAATAAATTACGATAAATTCCACAGATATCTTCAAAAATGTATTTTTGACAGAATCTAAATATGATTTTTTTTGTTTTCAAAACACAGAAAGAAAACTCTGTAAGTTAGAAAATGCAAAAAAAAGATTAAATTTCAAAAAAATCATACCCGAAATATCTTTATTTGAAACCCAAATATTTTTCAGCCGTACATGAATATTATACCTCAAACTCCCCAAATCACTCCAGTTTGTTATGACAACTCATATTTTTTTCTGCCACATATTCTTCTTAACATAGTATATATTACATAAAAATTGCATGTTAAATATAGATCATGATGCATATCTTATTACTTCATCCGTCTAAAAGGGAGGTTTTGAGAGAGGAGTTATGACGAGCAACGGTAAAGAGTTCATGTTCAGGTTTTAGAGGACATATCATACATCTACAGATGGAATATTACGTTAAAGAACTTGTTTATATTGTATTGGGAAGGAAACAGCTAAATATAAAAGGAATACTTCATTTGAAAGTGAACAAAAAGAAATAATGTTGAACGGATGGCAACACAATACGAGTGAAAGATATAGCTTAATTATTGTACTGTCTTGATGTTCATAGATAGTGAACAATTAAGAATGAATTATTGAATATGACATTGGATAGTTATCGAAAGAAACAGATCATATTCTTAGATAGTCTATAGCATTACACAAATGAAAAGCAGTGAACAATGTAAGGACGTTACGGAGGTGTGCAAATAATGCATAATATGGAAATCAAGAGGTAACAAATCATGCATGAAACTAGAAGTAATACCTTGTAAAGAAGGGAGCATACAGAGAACCATTGTTACGTGAATTTAGATTTACTTCGTAAAGAATATAACATATAGAACAATAAAGAAGGAAAATGTACCTTTATTGTATAACTAACAAAGCAGAGAACATCATAGAGAAGGATTATGTAAGTTATGGACGTTTTACTTGTGAATTTATACAGCTAACAGATGATAACGTTAGGATATATACAAATTCTTACACTCTCGTGGTTTTCCTGAATGGATTGACTGCGTGAAATTTGTCGGGGTGGGTGTCTCTCCATCCACATCTCCGCTGCTTGCTGTAAGTGGGTTAGACATCAATATATGTATCACATCAATTTACATATGGTTAATACAGGCAGTATATACGGTATAGGCAAAGACACAAACAGCATGAAATACTCCACTCCAGGAGTCAATTCAAAATCATCATGCGAGATATATACAACATTATAAAATATTGTTGTCAAGCCTTTATTTTAAAAACATTTACTGAGTACAAATTTATAAACATCATTAGTGTCTATATGATGAAAACAAATCAGGCAGCTTATATATGTATCACAACAGCAAAACTACACAGCTTTTGACGTCTGACCTACCCGGACGTCTGCCTCCAGATCCTTGCCTGTTTCAGACTTAGCACTAAGAACACTGGCAGCAACTTGCTGGGCATGCTCAGTGAGAGCATTCACAATGTCCTCCTCGGATATCTGTGATTTCACAGACCCCTCTGAAAATTTAAAAATATTTGGTTTAATAGAAGGTACAGAAAAACTATCTGTCGAGAACAAATCAAAGTTCTGTTGACAGAAATCCTTCCAACAATTTACCAAGTCTACTAAGGCCCTTTGATGTGATAAAACCTGACTTGGCTTTACATAACATTTTCAGATGATATGCATGGATAAATAAAAACACATGTATACAAAATTTATGTTTTGCTTTGAATTAACACTCTTATAATTTTTCTTGCAAAAAAATCAATGAAATTATTATTTTTTTTAAAAAGTTTCCTCCCTTGGCATTGAAAAGGTTTCTTCAATACATAAATTCCTATTGGTAAAATTTATCAATGCTATGATCGAATAGTCAACGGACATGAATCAATACCAAATTGGTCTATCAGCATTAAGTCAAACATTACGTACAACTTTATATATTTTTCTACTCGTTTATGGTTACAAGATGTACCTCTAATACAGAACACTCGTGTTGGATATATGTAACTAAACCTAGTAGTTAGTGGAATGACGTTTTTAAATTTCTCTCTTGTCTAGCTATATTAGGAAAGTGCATGTAAATCTAATTCCAGTTAAGATATTCAGCATCTTGTTATCTGAAATAGAATGACATCTTATCAAACATTTGTACTAAAGCAGAATGCTATCTTATCGTTCATCTATACCAAAACACAATGTTATCTTATCGTTCATCTATACCAAAACACACTGCTATCTTATCGTTCATCTATACCAAAACACAATGTTATCTTATCGTTCATCTATACCAAAACACAATGTCATCTCATTTCACATCTGTGCTAAAACAGAACAATACCTGCCCCAAAATATAACAACTCCGTTGTCGATGCTTGATGTTAAGTGTTATATCATTTTTTAATTAAAAATCAAGTTATATATAAAAATTATGTAGTTATGCCATACACGTTACCACTTCCATTAAAACATGATTTTGTTCATTAAAATATCTAAAACCAGGAATATATTTATATACACGTATTATATTCAGTAAAATCTCGGTATTCAGCGACAAATATAAAGGGAAACAATTTAAGTCTGGGATCAGAGTTTCTAGAACATTTCTAATATAATACATTATCTAACTCCACTTAAATAGAGTGATTTCTACAAATAAACCATAAGTCTTGTGGTAAGTGTTTACAATAGGTCGGTATAGATAGCAATAAAGCATTTGTTCAACAATGTGAAAGTAAACATCTACATAAATATCAATCATTTCACCAAGAGATGTCAATTAGATATAATGACGACTAATGACGAGCATGAATTATCATCCTTCTCATTCTATTCGAAAATACAACTTTAAAAATACTTTCTTCATTGAGAATATCAATAAACTGTAAACTTATCTACAGTAAACACGATTACGAGTCCATGAATTTGACAGGAAGCCAAAGTTACGATTTGGTGTACCGATATACCTCCATAAAAAGTTGACCTATTCCAGTGCATATATCTTACACAGGTGCTCAATCAAAACAAACATCACACAATAATCGGTGAGGTATTAATTAACTAAAGGGATATTCTGCACAAGTTATAAATTCTCTGGCTGTTCTGTACCTTTAAAGAACGCTTCCTAATGAGTTTTAAATTTAGTCATTATCAAAACATCTTTACTGTGATCAGCTTTCCCAAGCAAAACTGATGGGAATATCGGGGGCAATACACAATAAGACCACCTAAATGAGTGTACTAGTAAATCCGGAACTGAAGGGATCATTGACTTTATGCAAAGTAATTGGGTATATATAATGTAAATTTACTATCAGCATGGATCGCAATTCCATTGCTTTGCTATGCCTATTTCTTGTCGATTATTAAAAATGCACTTAAACATTGTTCTAATTAAGCGCAAACCTGTTGTGACACAATCAGGGTCATGTGAATGTTTGAACAAAATTGTATAAAGAAGTTACACAATTTAGATATTGTATGTTTCTTTATATGGTAAACTAAGGTATACGCTTTCAACAAGAGCATGCATAAAAAGATGATTTTGTACAAGGTACCATATGAAATCCTAACTTCTGCAGAATATGCCTTTAAGATAATATTGTTAAACCCTGAGATATATAGACAGCATGCGTTAATTTCGTTAGCAAACAAAAACAGCTATTTCCACGTCCGGTGTGCCGTTCAATGGGTTGTGATTTATTAATTTTCAACAGTTCTGTTGCTAAGATACGTGACTGGAACTCAGTGATGACATAACAAATGTCAGACAAAATTCTACCTCTAGCTGATTCCGGAACACTTTCAGGAACAACTTCCTGCTGTTCTATAACCTCGAGTTCCTCAGCGACAGACTTGACTAATGAGATTCGAGACTGTTGTCTAGATACATGGGGCGTCCTTTCTTTTTCTTTACTTTCTCGTCCTCCTAAATTTTCATCCTCCCCTGTATTTTCATCCCCTCCGGTATTTTCCTCCTCTCTCACTTCTGTGGGTATTTCCACAGGAGTTGACACCTTTGCCGTCTCCACGGAAACTTCATCAACTATCTCAGTTGGAGGGGTGCCAATGTTAGATTTTGCATTCTGAACAAACGTCACCTGGGAAACAGGAGCTGGACCTTCAGCGTTACTACTAACTCGGCTACCATCAGTTACCTTGGATACTGTTCCTTCCCCTCGAGTTTCCTGACCTTCACCTTCCTTCGATTCCTCGTCTATCTTATCTGGATGTGGAGTTTCTATGGCAACAGGAAGAGGTGTACTTTCCACGACACTAACAGATGTAAGTCTGCTAGGAGCAGCAGTTCCCTCCCCTCCCATGGAGGAGTTGAGATTCTCTGTACCAGGAGGTGCTGGGTACCGAGTAGAGAACGTGTCCTGGGCAGGAGTTGGTTCTGCCCGATCGTAATCCTCTGTTTTTTCTGTGGCACGACTTAAAATTGTGATATCTTTAGGCATTCTAAAGTAGACTTCTGAAACAACGAAGCATTTAAGGTCTAGGATTTTGGACTTAAAACTTTACAATTAATCATTTATAGATTTTATGCAAAATTAATTATTGTAGTCAAAAGTAGTTACATTTGACACCATGTCAGATAATGCTCATAAAATATTGGTACAATTTTGTTCCTTTTAACGAAAAAAAGTTACCCCAGATAAGGTATCAAAGGAGGGTTTACATAACAAAATCACAGGAATGACAGTTGATTTAACATGTATGTACATGTATATATACTACAAATACTAAATTATCATAATTCAGGTCTCTTGCATTCATTGATGTGTAACAGTTAAAAGACAATACCAAGTGCCATTTGTGTTCAAGGTCATCTGGCCAAGTCAAAACAATAAAACAGGATGTTTTCCTGAACATGTGCTTGAGTGAGATGTGGGACAAAATGAACAAGGCATCCATTTGAGTGAGATGTGGGAAAAAGTGAACAAGGTATCCATTAGAGTGAGATGTGGGACAAAGTGAACAAGGTATCCACTGGAGTGAGATGTGGGACAAAGTGAACACTGTATGGATTGGTGGTAAAGACCTTGTTTTGTGTTAGTACTGTAAGGATTGGTGGTAAAGACCTTGTTTTGTGTTGGTACTGTACGGATTGGTGGTAAAGACCTTGTTTTGTGTTAGTACTGTACGGATTGGTGGTAAAGACCTTGTTTTGTGTTGGTACTGTACGGATTGGTGGTAAAGACCTTGTTTTGTGTTAGTACTGTATGGATTGGTGGTAAATACCTTGTTTTGTGTTAGTACTGTAAGGATTGGTGTGAACCTTGTTTTGTGTTGGTACTGTACGGATTGGTGTGAACCTTGTTTTGTGTTGGTACTGTACGGATTGGTGGTAAAGACCTTGTTTTGTGTTAGTACTGTACGGATTGGTGGTAAAGACCTTGTTTTGTGTTGGTACTGTACGGATTGGTGTGAACCTTGTTTTGTGTTGGTACTGTACGGATTGGTGGTAAAGACCTTGTTTTGTGTTAGTACTGTACGGATTGGTGGTAAAGACCTTGTTTTGTGTTGGTACTGTAAGGATTGGTGGTAAATATCTTGTTTTGTGTTGGTACTGTTAGGATTGGTGGTAAAGACCTTGTTTTGTGTTGGTACTGTACGGATTGGTGGTAAAGACCTTGTTTTGTGTTAGTACTGTATGGATTGGTGGTAAAGACCTTGTTTTGTGTTAGTACTGTAAGGATTGGTGGTAAAGACCTTGTTTTGTGTTAGTACTGTACGGATTGGTGGTAAAGACCTTGTTTTGTGTTAGTACTGTACGGATTGGTGGTAAAGACCTTGTTTTGTGTTAGTACTGTAAGGATTGGTGGTAAAGACCTTGTTTTGTGTTAGTACTGTACGGATTGGTGGTAAAGACCTTGTTTTGTGTTAGTACTGTACGGATTGGTGGTAAAGACCTTGTTTTGTGTTGGTACTGTACTGATTGGTGGTAAAGACCTTGTTTTGTGTTAGTACTGTATGGATTGGTGGTAAAGACCTTGTTTTGTGTTAGTACTGTATGGATTGGTGGTAAAGACCTTGTTTTGTGTTGGTACTGTAAGGATTGGTGGTAAAGACCTTGTTTTGTGTTAGTACTGTACGGATTGGTGGTAAAGACCTTGTTTTGTGTTGGTACTGTACGGATTGGTGGTAAAGACCTTGTTTTGTGTTAGTACTGTAAGGATTGGTGGTAAAGACCTTGTTTTGTGTTAGTACTGTAAGGATTGGTGGTAAAGACCTTGTTTTGTGTTAGTACTGTAAGGATTGGTGGTAAAGACCTTGTTTTGTGTTAGTACTGTACGGATTGGTGGTAAAGACCATGTTTTGTGTTAGTACTGTAAGGATTGGTGGTAAAGACCTTGTTTTGTGTTAGTACTGTAAGGATTGGTGGTAAAGACCTTGTTTTGTGTTAGTACTGTACGGATTGGTGGTAAAGACCTTGTTTTGTGTTAGTACTGTACGGATTGGTGGTAAAGACCTTGTTTTGTGTTAGTACTGTAAGGATTGGTGGTAAAGACCTTGTTTTGTGTTAGTACTGTATGGATTGGTGGTAAAGACCTTGTTTTGTGTTAGTACTGTAAGGATTGGTGGTAAAGACCTTGTTTTGTGTTAGTACTGTAAGGATTGGTGGTAAAGACCTTGTTTTGTGTTAGTACTGTACAGATTGGTGGTAATGACCTTGTTTTGTGTTAGTACTGTACAGATTGGTGGTAATGACCTTGTTTTGTGTTGGTACTGTACTGATTGGTGGTAAAGACCTTGTTTTGTGTTAGTACTGTATGGATTGGTGGTAAAGACCTTGTTTTGTGTTAGTACTGTACAGATTAGTGGTAATGACCTTGTTTTGTGTTGGTACTGTACTGATTGGTGGTAAAGACCTTGTTTTGTGTTAGTACTGTATGGATTGGTGGTAAAGACCTTGTTTTGCGTTAGTACTGTACAGATTGATGGTAAAGACCTTGTTTTGTGTTGGTACTGTACTGATTGGTGGTAAAGACCTTGTTTTGTGTTGGTACTGTACTGATTGGTGGTAAAGACCTTGTTTTGTGTTAGTACTGTAAGGATTGGTGGTAAAGACCTTGTTTTGTGTTAGTACTGTACGGATTGGTGGTAAAGACCTTGTTTTGTGTTGGTACTGTACAGATAGGTGGTAAATACCTCGTTTTGTGTTAGTACTGTAACGATTGGTGGTAAAGACCTCGTTTTGTGTTGGTACTGTACGGATTGGTGGTGAAGATCTTGTTTTGTGTTAGTACTGTAAGGATTGGTGGTAAAGACCTTGTTTTGTGTTAGTACTGTAAGGATTGGTGGTAAAGACCTTGTTTTGTGTTGGTACTTTACGGATTGGTGTAAAAGACCTTGTTTTGTGTTAGTACTGTACGGATTGGTGGTAAAGACCTTGTTTTGTGTTGGTACTGTATGGATTGGTGGTAAAGACCTTGTTTGGTGTTGGTACTGTACGGATTGGTGTGAACCTTGTTTTGTGTTAGTACTGTAAGGATAGGTGGTAAAGACCTTGTTTTGTGTTAGTACTGTAAGGATTGGTGGTAAAGACCTCGTTTTGTGTTAGTACTGTATGGATTGGTGGTAAAGACCTTGTTTTGTGTTAGTACTGTAAGGATAGGTGGTAAAGACCTTGTTTTGTGTTAGTACTGTAAGGATTGGTGGTAAAGACCTTGTTTTGTGTTAGTACTGTACTGATTGGTGGTAAAGACCTTGTTTTGTGTTAGTACTGTAAGGATTGGTGGTAAAGACCTTGTTTTGTGTTAGTACTGTACGGATTGGTGGTAAAGACCTTGTTTTGTGTTAGTACTGAACGGATTGGTGGTAAAGACCTTGTTTTGTGTTGGTACTGTACTGATTGGTGGTAAAGACCTCGTTTTGTGTTGGTACTGTAAGGATTGGTGGTAAAGACCTTGTTTTGTGTTGGTACTGTATGGATTGGTGGTAAAGACCTTGTTTTGTGTTAGTACTGTACAGATGGTGGTAAATACCTTGTTTTGTGTTAGTACTGTACGGATTGGTGGTAAAGACCTTGTTTTGTGTTGGTACTGTACTGATTGGTGGTAAAGACCTTGTTTTGTGTTAGTACTGTATGGATTGGTGGTAAAGACCTTGTTTTGTGTTAGTACTGTACGGATTGGTGGTAAAGACCTTGTTTTGTGTTGGTACTGTACGGATTGGTGTGAAAGATCTTGTTTTGTGTTAGTACTGTAAGGATTGGTGGTAAAGACCTTGTTTTGTGTTAGTACTGTACAGATTGGTGGTAAAGACCTTGTTTTGTGTTAGTACTGTACGGATTGGTGGTAAAGACCTTGTTTTGTGTTAGTACTGTACGGATTGGTGGTAAAGACCTTGTTTTGTGTTGGTACTGTAAGGATTGGTGGTAAAGACATTGTTTTGTGTTGGTACTGTAAGGATTGGTGGTAAAGACCTTGTTTTGTGTTGGTACTGTAAGGATTGGCGGTAAAGACCTTGTTTTGTGTTGGTACTGTACAGATTGGTGGTAAAGACCTTGTTTTGTGTTGGTACTGTACGGATTGGTGGTAAAGACCTTGTTTTGTGTTAGTACTGTACGGATTGGTGGTAAAGACCTCATTTTGTGTTGGTACTGTAAGGATTGGCGGTAAAGACCTTGTTTTGTGTTAGTACTGTACAGATTGGTGGTAAAGACCTTGTTTTGTGTTAGTACTGTACGGATTGGTGGTAAAGACCTTGTTTTGTGTTAGTACTGTACAGATTGGTGGTAAAGACCTCGTTTTGTGTTGGTACTGTAGGGATTGGTGGTAAAGACCTTGTTTTGTGTTGGTACTGTAAGGATTGGTGGTAAAGACCTTGTTTTATGTTAGTACTGTAAGGATTGGTGGTAAAGACCTTGTTTTGTGTTAGTACTGTACTGATTGGTGGTAAAGACCTTGTTTTGTGTTAGTACTGTATGGATTGGTGGTAAATACCTTGTTTTGTGTTAGTACTGTATGGATTGGTGGTAAAGACCTTGTTTTGTGTTAGTACTGTACTGATTGGTGGTAAAGACCTTGTTTTGTGTTAGTACTGTATGGATTGGTGGTAAAGACCTTGTTTTGTGTTAGTACTGTATGGATTGGTGGTAAAGACCTTGTTTTGTGTTGGTACTGTACGGATTGGTGGTAAAGACCTTGTTTTGTGTTAGTACTGTATGGATTGGTGGTAAAGACCTTGTTTTGTGTTAGTACTGTACTGATTGGTGGTAAAGACCTTGTTTTGTGTTAGTACTGTACGGATTGGTGGTAAAGACCTTGTTTTGTGTTAGTACTGTACTGATTGGTGGTAAAGACCTTGTTTTGTGTTAGTACTGTATGGATTGGTGGTAAAGACCTTGTTTTGTGTTGGTACTGTACGGATTGGTGGTAAAGACCTTGTTTTGTGTTAGTACTGTATGGATTGGTGGTAAAGACCTTGTTTTGTGTTAGTACTGTACTGATTGGTGGTAAAGACCTTGTTTTGTGTTAGTACTGAACGGATTGGTGGTAAAGACCTTGTTTTGTGTTAGTACTGTAAGGATTGGTGGTAAAGACCTTGTTTGGTGTTAGTACTGTATGGATTGGTGGTAAAGACCTTGTTTTGTGTTAGTACTGTACTGATTGGTGGTAAAGACCTTGTTTTGTGTTAGTACTGTATGGATTGGTGGTAAAGACCTTGTTTTGTGTTAGTACTGTACTGATTGGTGGTAAAGACCTTGTTTTGTGTTGGTACTGTACGGATTGGTGGTAAAGACCTTGTTTTGTGTTAGTACTGTACTGATTGGTGGTAAAGACCTTGTTTTGTGTTGGTACTGTACGGATTGGTGGTAAAGACCTTGTTTTGTGTTAGTACTGTATGGATTGGTGGTAAAGACCTTGTTTTGTGTTGGTACTGTACGGATTGGTGGTAAAGACCTTGTTTTGTGTTAGTACTGTACGGATTGGTGGTAAAGACCTTGTTTTGTGTTAGTACTGTACTGATTGGTGGTAAAGACCTTGTTTTGTGTTAGTACTGTACGGATTGGTGGTAAAGACCTTGTTTTGTGTTGGTACTGTACGGATTGGTGGTAAAGACCTTGTTTTGTGTTAGTACTGTAAGGATTGGTGGTAAAGACCTTGTTTTGTGTTGGTACTGTACGGATTGGTGGTAAAGACCTTGTTTTGTGTTAGTAGTGTATGGATTGGTGGATGAACATCGGGGTGCCAAACAAAAGTCACTCTGATCTTGATCTTGTTTAATCAAGGTTGGATGTGAGGAGACAGGCAGAGGGAAACTGTTAGCAACACAGTGGTTCCGGGACACGCTCCGTTGGTTACCTTGCTCCTTGGTACTAGCAAGACCTTCGGGCAGACTCTTACACTTAGCCACTACATCCATGATTTCTGTGTCATTGTCACGTGACATGTAGCTCCATGATTTCATTGACCGAGTGGCGTCAATATCGCCCGAAGTATAGTCGATCTCTGATAGGTCAAATGGTATGCATGTAAAGAGTGTTACTTCCTTTCAGAATTATTATGATCTACATTCATTTGTGTAGCTTGGTTAAAGGCAAAAATTCTATGATGCTTCAAAATATTAGCAAGGATCAAGCATAATTTGTATGATAATCTGATGAGATATGAAATTTGAATTCCAGCATAAAAAAGTTCCATATTGTTTTAAAGGAGAATTCAACTTATCATTTTAGTTGTATAGTATGTACACTGAAAAATGTACAATTAAAAATATATTTTAGTGGAATCAAGTTTCAAATCAATTTGATTAATGGTATGTTTTTATTTTAAGACATTTTAAAAACCACAAAATTTTTTCATAAATTGAATAAAAAGGATTCGAAGAATATACAGTAGTTGAAAAATTTTGAATCACGATCTCCAAATAAAAGAAGTATGGCGCATTCATGGACAAATTAAGCTTTGGAAAACATTGTATCATGTTCCTTTGTTGTAAAACATGGTATCAGTAAGGGACACTGTTGATGTCGTCTAGATGATGTTTTTTAATCAGATCTAGAAAACTAAAACGGAAGCTCATCAATCCTGAACATCTCAATAAATAAACATTTTTTAGTTA
Organism: Pecten maximus; assembly: GCF_902652985.1. Taxonomy (NCBI): domain Eukaryota; kingdom Metazoa; phylum Mollusca; class Bivalvia; order Pectinida; family Pectinidae; genus Pecten; species Pecten maximus. The sequence goes on from NC_047033.1 coordinate 1,990,711, forward strand.
AAACATCTAGTTTAAAACAAAATCCAGTGTAGTCAAGATCTCAACAGTGAAAAATATATAACAAAAAAACAGATTTAAAATTTAAACATCTAGCAAAACAAGCTGTTGCATTTCGTGTATTTGAAATATTTCACCAACAAGCAATAAACAACAAATTTCATTCAACATAGGGATTTATCACTGTGTTTTGAGAATCTGCTTTACAAAAAAAATAAAAAATCTGACTAATTTTATTCATTAATTGAATGACACAATTACTGAATTATTAATAAATTAAAACTTAACTTTACAATTTGAAAAAAAAAACCAGGGTATACTTGTTTAATGGACGTCAGAAAAAGGTTGGTAATGAACAGGGTTGTGTGTTTGGGAGATAAATCCCTTGTAATATCAAATCCCTAAAAAGTGACAGAACGTAAGTAACTGGTTTCTTGTTTATACATACACTGTATGTCAAGTAAGAACCCAGATACTTATATCATTATCAACTGATGTAACAAAACATTTAAACATTCCAAAATAAAACAGTAAAACACACCATGGACTGTGTGGTATACCTGTATACTGTAAAACATGTCAGAATCCTCCACTGTTATGGCAAACATCACATAGCATTCATTAGCAATGATATAGAAGAAAAACTCTTATCAACTCTTTTTTCTTTCTAACATCATATATTAAATATTCATTACTGATAACTAATGTTAAAAAAAATTCTGTTATCTTTTTTTTTTTGTCCAAAGGCTTTTCTTTCTAGAAAAATCATCCCTCAGATTTCTAGTCCAGAACACAGATTATAAAACAAAGCTGTTTGAAATGTGTTTTCATAATCAAATACACTTTTCTTACACTTTCTCATTAGAAAACTGCTTTAGCATTAAACAAATTAATTTAATTTAATCTGATTGGCCATGTCAATTTCAGTAAAAAAAACACTTGAGTAAGAAACCAATTATAATGTCCCCCTGGGGTATGATGACATTTTAAATTGGCTGCTCTTTTTCCAATAACGAAAGAAAAAGAAAACAGAAATACATGTCTAAATATATTATGATAAACATGTTCCAGAAAAAATGAGAAATTAGTTACAAGTAACGAACAACCCTGTAAAATGAACAGATACATTGTACATACTAGCATACATATATAATTATCGTAATCTAAACCTACCTCGCCTCATCACTTCCCGCCGACGAAGCGCTTTACTATGCTTCCATTCTTCTGGTTCGTCATCAGATTCATCACTTGCAAGATCTACACAAAATAGACACCATTTACAATAAACATCCAAATAATTACAGACTTTTATTTCACAAAAGTTATCTAATCATAATAAATTAGTAATGATTATCAGAGTTACTTCCCTTCAACCATCCAAGTTTATGGGAAAATTGTCATGCTGGTTATTTTAATGTTATGCTGATGAAACAGATTTTATGATTACTTCAAAAAGAAATACATTTTTGAAAAACTGAAGTGATATATTAACAATTGATGGGCATGAAACAAGAATGAAATCATGGTGTTATCATAATATGATAAATTGTCATTTAATTCAAAATTGATATTCCAAGACAAAATAGGTAGTTTATCAGAACAGTTTCACCGGGAAAACAAATATTTGTTGAAGGATGTAGAATGATCCAGTCAACTCTGATGAAGAATGAGGAATTATATGATAACGGGAAAACATAAAATATGACACGTATTACTGCTTCATGTATGTCATACATAATAGAAAGTACAAGCTAGAGAATGAGCTTAATATAGTCTATAGAATAATATCATTTCTATGTTTATATAATGAACGTAATATGTAGTCAATGATATGATATAATTTCTACGTTTATATAATGAGCATAATAGTCTATGGAATAATATCATTTCTACGTTTATATAACAAGCATAATATAATCTATGGAATAATATTATTTCTACGTTTATATAACAAGCATAATATAGTCTATGGAAAAATATTATTTCTACGTTGATATAAAGAGAATAATATTATCTAGTCTATGAAATTATATTATTATAGTGTTCCCCGTCTACTGGAAATATAATTAAGGGTTTATCGTCTTTCGAGTACTTGCATGCTCTTAAATGCCATTACACCCATACAATAACATCAATTTTCAGGAAGCAAAAACTTAAAGCTTTCTTTTTTTTTTTTTTTTTTAATAATTTTTTTAATAAATGAGCATTAACTTAGTGAATGGAGTCACTGATAATAACATACATGTATATAGTAAATTAATAAGTTGTGTGAGGCCTGAAATGATACAATCTTTATGTTTATATAGCAAATAGGGTTTAATACATGTATGGGTAACCTGTAAGAAATAATGTAGACATAGCAGTTTGTTAGTTAATGTTTTTAGCCTCTCAAATTACGGAGTCTGCACCTAATATGGCGGCCCAGCTGGCTACCCAAGGTAAATCTGGTGTTATATAGCCATCTCTCAGCCTACCAAAAACTCCACCAACATATATATATATTATACCAGATATCACCACCCTCTCGTACCAAAAGTAAATCTATTAAACTTATAGTTCAATATTAAAGCTGTTAAAGTGAAATTTCCCATCAGCCCTTTCTGTTTGATATTGAATGATGTCATTAGTAGCACTCTCTACCATCATAGTGTCACAAACAAAGTCCCATGAACCTTCTGTTTGATGTTAAATGAGGTATTTAGAAGCTCCCTCTACCATCTCAGTGTCACATAAAAAATTACCATCAATCAATCAACCATTCCATTACCAGAACATAATAAAGGATTTAGTATACCAATCTTCTGACCACTTTATTCTATAACGTACCATACATACGGAGAAACGGCAGATCTATTGTCAAAGATCCTAATATTACATCTGTAGAGGTCATAAGGTCAAAGTTAACATTAGGCATTAAAGTAGAAAAAACATTTACAAAAACGAATGTACAGATTATTTTTAAGGCAGACATTCATTTTTAAAAAATTATAACAGAAAATTCCCAAAATCGAGGTTGTGTCTCAGTTTATGTAAAATATTTGTTGGATTTGTAGATAAAAAATACATGGATTTAAGAAAAGACAAATTCTTTCTTTGGCTCTATTTGAAAGCATCCATTTGATTGGTCAGCTTTTTTAACGATAGATTACAGGGCTTTTTCTAAATATCTATTTTAATTAAAGCATTCACATTATATCACATTCTTTGTATTTTAAGCATTGATCATGCAAACTACTCATTACACATCTACATGTATAATTAAATCTTATTGTAATAATAATATGAGTTATACAACAATTGAAATCCTGTTAAACTTAGGATCACAAATTAGTTAACAAATTAAGTCAGCTGAGACCTACCTAGGAGATCTCCTATACACAATTCACTTTATGTTTTTAATTTACTTATAAAACAAATAAAACCCTGTTATTTACTGGAGATTCCATCGATAACATTCATTTTAATGTGTAACATTGGCCTCAATACCTGGAATTATACCCCAAACCACATGCCGGTGAAGTATGATTAATCTAAGATAGCCTACATAACTACTAACCTACAAAGGACGGGTTATCATGCAGGAAAATAAACTTGGGTGTACAGTACTGTACAGTAATTAAGTCTCAGATCTTAAAAGCTTAAATAATTAGAGTCAACCAAATGTCTTAAATGAATAAAAAAAGCATTTGATGTGCAAATCAGAAATATTCAATGGAATTATGATTAAGTGAACAAAATTTTTAAAAATTGATAAAAAAAAAGTGGCTGTCCAAAAATTTGTGTGGAAAATTAATAAAATTTATGTAAACTTTAAAATAGTTGTAGGCAAAACCTGATGTCTTTAACCTAAATACATGTATTTTGTACTTTATACACAACAATTTAAACTTTGAGCTTCAATCAAGATAAAAATATTGTCATAGTCTGAAACACAAAGAGGATAATTCTACCCAAAGGCAAGGTCATGAACCAGTTTACACATTCTTAGTTCCCAAAGGGGAAATCTCCGAAAGGAATGATGACGTCTATATAAGGAGGGAGTATGACTGGGACATGTCTATATAAGGAGGGAATATGATTGGGACATGTCTATATAAGGGAGTATGACTGGGACATATCTACATAATGTATATAAGGCAGTATGACTGGATCATGTCTATATAAGGAGGGAGTATGATTGGGACATGTCTATATAAGGGAATATGACTGGGATATGTCTATATAATGAGGGAGTATAGATGGGACATGTCTACATAATGTATATAAGGCAGTATGACTGGGACATGTCTATATAAGGAGGGAATATGATTGGGACATGTCTATATAAGGGAATATGACTGGGACATGTCTATATAAGGAGGGAATATGACTGGGACATGTCTATATAAGGGAGTATGACTGGGACATGTTTATAAAAGGAGGGAGTATGACTGGGACATGTTTATAAAAGGAGGGAGTATGACTGGGACATGTCTATATATGGGAATATGACTGGGACATGTCTATATAAGGAGGGAGTATGATTGGGACATGTCTATATAAGGGAATATGACTGGGATATGTCTATATAATGAGGGAGTATAGCTGGGACATGTCTATATAAGGAGGGAATATGATTGCAGGGACATGTCTATATAAGGGAATATGACTGGGACATGTCTATATAAGGGAGTATGACTGGGACATGTCTATATAAGGGAGAATGACAGGGACATGTTTATAAAAGGAGGGAGTATGATTGGGACATGTCTATATAAGGAGGGAGTATGATTGGGACATGTCTATATAAGGGAATATGACTGGGACATGTTTATATAAGGAGGGAGTATAGCTGGGACATGTCTATATAAGGAGGGAGTATGACCAGGACATGTCTATATAAGGAGGGAGTATGACTGGGACATGTCTATATAAGGAGTATGACAGGGACATGTCTATATAAGGAGATGAGATGTCTATATAAGGAGATGTCTTTATAAGGCGATGTCTCTATAAGGAGGGAGTATGACTGGGACATGTCTATATAATGAGATGTCTATATAATGAGATGTCTATATAAGAAGGGAGCATGCCTATAGTACTAATTGAGTTACCTTTACTTATAGGAGCTGGCTTTTTGATACCTAGAAAATTCAACATTGGCATTCATGTAGTTTAAGTCAGAAAGGATATTTATTATATCTGCACCTTAATGGTTTCTAGACAGACAGAAACACCAAATCGATGAAAATTTTAACAGCTGAAAAAAAACTGTAAACATGAATTTTTTTACAATAATGAAAACTGGTCGGAGTGATGTCCCTTACCTTTCCCAAAGATGCGGTTGGCATCCGTTACCTGGTCAATCATCCCTGTAGCCTCTATACGGGGCGAGGGTTGGATAGCCCCTCCAACACTTATCACCTGACCGTCCGGTCCAAATATCACACTGCCTTTGAGTGACCCATCGTCCCCACTTCCTGTTAAGTTATGATAAAATAAAATTGACAGCAATCAGAAATAATAAAATACTATCATTATTAAACTTTCAAATAGTTAATTCATATTTCTATTAGGACAGAGGAAACAGATTGTTCATACAATGTATCCCTTTAATAAAACAGAAAAAAAGTTCTGATGTATAAATATATTAGATAATATCAAAGTTCAGTTTAAGATTTTCTATAATTCTAAAAAATCTTGTTTCTATTGCATGAAGATGATTATATGTGATGAAATAAGATGATAATGGTTTGAACTTAAAACCTTACTAATGAACTATCAGTAAATACAGCTTACTTATAAAACATTAAACTACATTTAACAGGACAGCTTTATACCAAGTACAGTGGAACTTCGTTAACTCGAAGTCGACGGGACCACGAAAAAACTTCGAGTTATCCGAGTGTTCGAATTAAGTGAGTTATCGTTTTTGGTGAAAAGTTTGGTCAATATTTGTCAACATTATATAATCATTATAACTTCGCTCTGTCGCTCATCAGTTTAGTGTGAAGACTGGTCAATACATGTAAATATATATGTAATGTTTCGTTATGTCACTTGTAATTTGGTGTAGTTTTGCCGATATACAGTCACGATAAAGTTTCTTTCACTTAGTCACTTTAATAACGATCTGATGTGCAAGTCATGTTTGCAAAAGGTAAACGATAAAACGGAATTCGACAAAATAACAAGTTATTAATGTCAAAACAAATAACCGTTTAAGTTTAACACAGATTGCATACAAAACGTAACAGAACCATTACATTTTATTGGACATATATAAAATACTGTTTGATCGGCCTACTTACTTTTTATTGATAACCACGCCATTTCCATGTGTATTAGCACCGGAAGTTGGGCTGCGCATGTGCGTATAAAATGTTACTGTAACTGAGTTGGCGTTTTATCCGATTTAATAGACAGCACTGACCGTTACAGTTGTACTCTGAACACCTCGGCAGTAATTACGCTATTGTTTCAGCAGTTTAAAGATTTAATAGGCGCCGGTGACTGTGTCATTTCTACACCTGTAAAAACATCAGCCGGGTAGATCTACCGGTGTGTCAGAGATTAGTTCCGCTTGAGCGAACGGGTAGATGAGTTGTTGACTATCGTGTGTACTGATATCGGCGACCGCCTTGGGAAATTACCTGATGTAAGTAAAGCAGTACTTTTTATCACCAAGACTTGTTGTTATAAGATTCAACCGACAATTTCTTTTATGAATTTATGAAACACTTATAATAGCATGTAGGTTAGTAGTGCCGATATGTTCAGTATTACAAACGGAATTTAGCTGTTAAAAAATGTCGGCGTTTGCCATCGATCGACGAAAATTATACTTCGAGTTATTCGAACATTTCAAGTAGGATTTTTATTGTTGGGACCAAATTTTTACTTCGTATTATCCGAGTTTTTCGATTTATCCGAATTCGAATTTTCCGAGTTTTTTTTACCAAGATAAAGAGAGAATTCGGCCGGGACCGGCGAGGTACTTCGAGTTAAGCGGGGTATTCGAGTTATCCGAGTTCGAGTTAACGAAGTTCCACTGTACATGTACTTGTATTAATGTCAGCACAAAAAAATTGCACCAATGAGACAAATTTAAAAACATTTTTTATTTGAAATATGATATTTATTAAATGTTTTATAATAAAGAAACAGGAATCAGTTGTCACTATGTAGTTGGATTTGGAAAATAATTTCACAAAATTACAGCGGAAAAGCTGAATGGTTTGGTTGATACATACATTAAGATTTTATAAGGATACATTAATCCACTATTAAAACTTATCTTCCATACACAACGGTTAAGAGAGGAAAAATTATACATTTCTATAGAACACCAAATTTGATATTGACATGCACATATAATTACCATTTGGATTGGAACTCCTCGGGGAATCTAGTATTATGTATTTTGGTGACAATACCCAATGAGTTCAGAATGTATAAGCCATTTACCATTGATAGAGGATGTACATAATCGACGACACTCACCATACAAATCTAAGTCAAAATGACAACATCCCCAATATACATATCTACATCAAATCGACAACACCCACAATAATATCTAAGTCAAATCGATGACACCCCCCGTACATATCTAAGTCAAATCGAAACCCCCCCACCCGTACATATCTAAGTCAAATCGATGACACCCCCCATACATATCTAAGTCAAATCGATGACACCCCCCGTACATATCTAAGTCAAATCGAAACCCCTCCCCCCCCGTACATATCTAAGTCAAATCGACGACACCCCCTGTACATATCTAAGTCAAATCGATGACACCCCCCCTACATATCCAAGTCAAATCGACGACACCCCCCGTAAATATCTAAGTCAAATCGACGACACCCCCGTACATATCTAAGTCAAATCGACGACACCCCCTGTACATATCTAAGTCAAATCGACGACACCCCCCGTACATATCTAAGTCAAATCGACGACACCCCCCGTACATATCTAAGTCAAATCGACGACACCCCCGTACATATCTAAGTCAAATCGACGACACCCCCGTACATATCTAAGTCAAATCGAAAACACCCCCCGTACATATCTAAGTCAAATCGACGACACCCCTCGTACATATCTAAGTCAAATCGACGACACCCCCCGTACATATCTAAGTCAAATCGACGACACCCCCATATACATATCTAATTATGTAAAATTGACAACACCCACCATACAAATCTAAGTCAAATCGAGGTCACTCTACATACAAATGTAGGCCAAATCGAGGACACTCTACATACAAATCTAAGTCAAATCGAGGACACTCTACATACAAATCTAAGTCAAATCGAGGACACTCTACATACAAATGTAGGCCAAATCTGGGTAAAACAGTTAACAACTATCTGTGGTACCTCAGGTAACATAAGTAAGTTTGATATTCTTACAAAGTTACACTTTTATACCGAGAGTTGTACAAAAATGGTATAAATGTTCCATAAAATATTCATTAATTATCACAAAATTAATTAATGAATTAACAAATAAACCAATCTTACACTGAAATCTACCTATAAAATGTATGATATTTACAAAGTGAATCTTTCTATTGGTGCCTGTATGATATGTGTAAAGTTAAATGTGATTCAGGTGAACAACAATTAGGTTAACGATTATATTGTATGTACATTATATATTAACAGTAATAAATATAAAATATATATATCCAAGTCCATCAAGCAAATGTCCGATATTCCCCGTATTAGATACGATATTTAGGCCTGTGACGTGATGAAGCACTGTGTAGTACATTATTGTATATATATATCAAGTGTCAGTAGATTTTGTACGCGTGTGATTTCCTACCACACAGAACAATCATACGATACAATAATCACAAACCCGTCCGTACCAGGTAAGAAATTAAGTGAGAAAAAATATAAAACAACCTTTAGTTGAAGACAGTTTAATCTAATCTACTGAAAAGTACAATTCTAACATTGATGAGGCATGAATAATGGACAAATTTCCCCAAGAAATCATGTAAAGTACTTGATTTGAACTTAAATTGATGAATAAAACAAAAATTTGTGTTGATATTAATATTCAATTTTGTTTTGTTTCTCTATTTGTTTTAATTATTTGCCAAAAGAAATCAACAAATTAGTAATTAAATCATTCTTGAGGATATTTCTATTGAATGAACATTCTAAACACATCCAAACATTGAGCTAGACGACAACACTTATTACACAAAATTAGATGACATGATTTTAGATGATTAATGATCAAGTCACACTGACAAAAGAAGCTCCGATATGATTATAATCAATTAAGCAGCAATACGCTATGACATTAAATACATTTATATAAATTTATCTTAGTTCAACCTTTTCCCATATAACAAATAGTCTTGTAAAAGGTGTTTACCACTCCAGTCGAGCTATGGTGGAAAGTAGAAGGGGGATAGAATAAACAACTAGGGAAAGATAACTCTATTGTGATATCACAGTTGTCTTCTCCTGTTGTAATGAGTAACCACAGTATATCTCACACCAAAAATAAAAGAACCCATTTCCATATGATAAAAATTCATTTAAGAAATAAAACTGTATCAAATTTCATATTTCTTGAAAATTATATATTATTTAATGTTCTTAAAATTGAACCTGATCAAATATTAATTTTGATTTTATCACAAATTAATACTATAAATAACAAAACCACTTCATATATGTATAATAATGATATTAACTGTAATTAAATTAAATGTAATTAACAAAAGTCTAAAAACAAATCAAAATATTTCCTTGTATCATGTTGTTTCATCAGCTAATGAGTTATCTCCCCTACTTTATTTCTCCCCTGTGTTATATAATTCTGTTAAAAAAAAATAGAATTAATTCTATGATATGTATTTAAGAGAAATTTTTTTAAAAAACTCAGTAAAAATTTACGATGCAAACTTAGTATGTATTATACAATGCTAACAAGTAAAATATTTCCTATGTTCTGAGGAAAAGGTGTAACAATTTACAACCCTATATCTATAAGAGTACAAAATAACAAACACATGAAGAAATAAACAAAATCTGAAACCAAGTGCTAAAAAAAAGAAAAGCAAAAGAAAGTAGATATATATTGCAAACTTTTAGCTTGTACCACAAAGACCAAAAGAGGAATAATATACATCTGTAATATACATAACAAGTAGATACAATTACTGAGAGAACGGAAATGTACCAATTATACAAACTGATCTACAGATAGACAAAAACGCAAAAAGGAAATTTACGATCGTCAATTTCGTTTTCTGGTGATTTATGTCCTTCACTGTCAGCTGTAAAACAAGTCAGTAACAACAAATTTAAATCTGGGAATTCTAATGTCTATAAATTATTCTGTATAATCCTAGAAATTTAAATGTTCATAAATTATTCTGTAAAACCTGGAAATTTTAATATCTATAAATCAATCTGTAAAACCTGGAAATTTTAATATCTATCAATTATTCTGTATAAACCTGGAACTTTTAATGTCTATAGATTATTCTGTATAAACCTGGAACTTTTAATGTCCATAAATTATTCTGTAAAAAAAACCCTAGATATCTTAATGTCTATACATATTTTTGTAAAGACTTGAAAGTTTTAATGTCTATGAATTATTCGGAGAAAACCTGGAAATTTGAATGTCTATAAAATATTCTGTAAAACCTGAAGGTTTTAATGTCTATAAATCATTCTGTATAAACCTGGAAATTTCAATGTCTATAAATTATTCTGTATAATCAAGAAATTTTAATGTCTATCAATTATTCTGTATAATCTGGAAAATTTAATGTCTATAGATAATTCTGTAAAAAACTTTGAAATTTCAATATCTATAAATTATTCTGTAAAAACCTTGGAATTTTAATGTCTATAAATTATTCTGTAAAATCTGGAAATTTTAATGTTGATTAATTATTCTGTATACTTATAGACGTTGAAATTTCAATATCTATAAATTATTCTGTAAAAACCTTGGAATTTTAATGTCTATAAATTATTCTGTAAAATCTGGAAATTTTAATGTTTATTAATTATTCTGTATAAACCTGGAAATTTTAATGTTGATTAATCATTCTGTATACTTATAGACGTTGAAATTTTAATGTCTATCAATTTTTCGGTGTAAACCTAGAAATGCTAATTTTTTATAAATCATTCCAAGTAAACAGAACATTATGATGATTATAAAATACTGTTTTCATTCTCTTAAAGCTAGAATTTTGGAAACGCTGTTTTATGCATTACATTTGAAATTTAAACTTCATTTAAACAAAATTATAAAATGATAGGTATTTACAATTAATAGCCATAACTTCTAAAATGCTGATTATGCTAAAGCATGTAAACAATTCTCAAACAATTTCTTTGTAGGAAATTAATTCTAATTGATGTTAAATTGTTATTGTTTAATTTTCCACATTTTTTTCTTTAAATACATTGACTTTGTAGTAGAATTTGGCAGTGAATGTTGAATTATGACACATTTGAAGAAGCAAACATATATTGATTGTGTTTAACAGCCCATCAACAACTACGGTCATTTTGGGCCAAACCATACTGAGCTGGGGTATATAAGAATCACATCTATAAATAACGAAAAAAGTAATGAATAATTACATTAGTAGGTAAACAATCAGGAATTGCAGGTAAGTTAATTAAGCTTTCAATAAAAAAAGTTTTTAATTCACAATATCTCAGTATAGATATAGTTCACAATGCAATAGAACTTCCCAACAAAATTAAACATATCATCCATGATAAAAAACACAACTGACATGGATGTTGATTCTATAGTCTTATCTCTGTCATGTATAACATACCTTAAGCATTATTTATTGTTTATCAGAAAAAAATGCATATCTGAGTATTAATGTGTTTGGGTTAACTTAATCAACCTACTCTGAAATTATTGTCTGTAACTTAATATACAATTTAATGAATTAAATATATGTAGATAAATATAAGATATATAACTGACAAAATTAAATAATGATTTTATCAAAGGTTGCCATACAATGTAACTTAAAGTATTTACCCCAAAGTTACAGCTCACTGATTCTTTAAAGTGGTTGGTTTCTATTTATGTCACATACTCTGAGTTTAAAGTTTTGTGTCCACACTTGAATTGACATGCACAGTTTAAAATGTTGATGCAGATTTTTTTTTTTTTTTTTTTGAGTAATAAGTTTCTGGATCTCACAACATGTAGGTTAAAACATAATTCAATTTTCTATACCAGTTGAAATTTAAATAAATTTTCTTCTAACCTAACATGTACCTACCAGAATAACCTCTCTATACCTATAATTTCTGACTAATATAGTCTCTATATATATACGTATTATTTCTGACTAATAGAGTCTCTATACCTATAATTTCTGACTAACAGAGTTACCTACCTTTCTTTGAGCCAATACTACGGAGGCTTTGGTTACTGCCCTTCCAGTTGGTACGTATAGGCCTGGCCACAGGGATAGACGATGTACTACCAGCTCCGAGGCTCTCACTGCTGCTCTGGAGGTAGGAACCCCCGGATACCGTGGGACCTACGGGGGAGACAGTACAAATCTTAGCGTGTGGATCAGGGGAGACAGTACAAATCTTAGCGTGTGGATCAGGGGAGACAGTACAAATCTTAGTGTGTGGATCAGGGGAGACAGTACAAATCTTAGTGTGTGGATCAGGGGAGACAGTACAAATCTTAGTGTGTGGATCAGGGGAGACCGTACAAATCTTAGTGTGTGGATCAGGGGAGACCGTACAAATCTTAGTGTGTGGATCAGGGGAGACCGTACAAATCTTAGCGTGTGGATCAGGGGAGACAGTACAAATCTTAGTGTGTGGATCAGGGGAGACAGTACAAATCTTAGTGTGTGGAGCAGGGGAGACAGTACAAATCTTAGTGTGTGGATCAACAGTGTAAATGGAAAAGGGGGGGGGGGGGGGGGGGGATGATATATCAGTAAAGTGTGTGTGATTACACTAAATTACCTTTAGTTTTGGAGGAGGAACCATGAAATATACTCCCTCCCATTATATCAGTGAAGTGTTTGTGATTACACAAATACACCAACTACCTGTAGAGGAGGAAGATAAATATACCCCCTCCCATCATACACTAACTACCTTTAGTTTTGGAGGAGGAACATGTATACCCCCTCCCATCATACAATAACTACCTTTAGTTTTGGAGGAGGAACATGTATACCCCCTCCCATCATACACTAACTACCTTTAGTTTTGGAGGAGGAACATATACTCCCTCCCATCATACACTAACTACCTTTAGTTTTGGAGGAGGAACATATACCCCTCCCATCATACACTAACTACCTTTAGTTTTGGAGGAGGAACATAAATATACTCCCTCCCATCATACAATAACTACCTTTAGTTTTGGAGGAGGAACATATACCCCTCCCATCATACACTAACTACCTTTAGTTTTGGAGGAGGAACATAAATATACTCCCTCCCATCATACAATAACTACCTTTAGTTTTGGAGGAGGAACATATACTCCCTCCCATCATACACTAACTACCTTTAGTTTTGGAGGAGGAACATATACTCCCTCCCATCATACACTAACTACCTTTAGTTTTGGAGGAGGAACATAAATATACTCCCTCCCATCATACACTAACTACCTTTAGTTTTGGAGGAGGAACATATACCCCTCCCATCATACACTAACTACCTTTAGTTTTGGAGGAGGAACATAAATATACTCCCTCCCATCATACAATAACTACCTTTAGTTTTGGAGGAGGAACATATACCCCTCCCATCATACACTAACTACCTTTAGTTTTGGAGGAGGAACATAAATATACTCCCTCCCATCATACAATAACTACCTTTAGTTTTGGAGGAGGAACATATACTCCCTCCCATCATACACTAACTACCTTTAGTTTTGGAGGAGGAACATATACTCCCTCCCATCATACACTAAATACCTTTAGTTTTGGAGGAGGAACATCAATATACTCCCTCCCATCATACACTAACTACCTTTAGTTTTGGAGGGGGAACATGTATACTCCCTCCCATCATACACTAACTACCTTTAGTTTTGGAGGAGGAACATGTATACCCCCTCCCATCATACACTAACTACCTTTAGTTTTGGAGGAGGAACATGTATACCCCCTCCCATCATACACTAACTACCTTTAGTTTTGGAGGAGGAACATATACCCCCTCCCATCATACACTAACTACCTTTAGTTTTGGAGGAGGAACATGTATACCCCCTCCCATCATACACTAACTACCTTTAGTTTTGGAGGAGGAACATGTATACCCCCTCCCATCATACACTAACTACCTTTAGTTTTGGAGGAGGAACATGTATACTCTCTCCCATCATACACTAACTACCTTTAGTTTTGGAGGAGGAACATATACCCCCTCCCATCATACACTAACTACCTTTAGTTTTGGAGGAGGAACATATACTCCCTCCCATCATACACTAACTACCTTTAGTTTTGGAGGAGGAACATATACTCCCTCCCATCATACACTAACTACCTTTAGTTTTGGAGGAGGAACATGTATACCCCCTCCCATCATACACTAACTACCTTTAGTTTTGGAGGAGGAACATATACTCCCTCCCATCATACACTAACTACCTTTAGGTTTGGAGGAGGAACATATACTCCCTCCCATCATTCACTAACTACCTTTAGTTTTGGAGGAGGAACATATACTCCCTCCCATCATACACTAACTACCTTTAGTTTTGGAGGAGGAACATATACCCCCTCCCATCATACACTAACTACCTTTAGTTTTGGAGGAGGAACATATACTCCCTCCCATCATACACTAACTACCTTTAGTTTTGGAGGAGGAACATATACCCCCTCCCATCATACACTAACTACCTTTAGTTTTGGAGGAGGAACATATACCCCCTCCCATCATACACTAACTACCTTTAGTTTTGGAGGAGGAACATGTATACCCCCTCCCATCATACACTAACTACCTTTAGTTTTGGAGGAGGAACATGTACATCCTCCCATCATACACTAACTACCTTTAGTTTTGGAGGAGGAACATATACTCCCTCCCATCATACACTAACTACCTTTAGTTTTGGAGGAGGAACATGTATACCCCCTCCCATCATACACTAACTACCTTTAGTTTTGGAGGAGGAACATCTATACCCCCTCCCATCATACACTAACTACCTTTAGTTTTGGAGGAGGAACATATACTCCCTCCCATCATACACTAACTACCTTTAGTTTTGGAGGAGGAACATGTATACCCCCTCCCATCATACACTAACTACCTTTAGGTTTGGAGGAGGAACATGTATACCCCCTCCCATCATACACTTACTACCTTTAGTTTTGGAGGAGGAACATGTTTACTCCCTCCCATCATACACTAACTACCTTTAGTTTTGGAGGAGGAACATGTATACCCCCTCCCATCATACACTAACTACCTTTAGGTTTGGAGGAGGAACATGTATCCCCCTCCCATCATACACTAACTACCTTTAGTTTTGGAGGAGGAACATATACTCCCTCCCATCATACAGTAACTACCTTTAGTTTTGGAGGAGGAACATGTATACCCCCTCCCATCATACACTAACTACCTTTAGGTTTGGAGGAGGAACATGTATACCCCCTCCCATCATACACTAACTACCTTTAGTTTTGGAGGGGGAACATATACCCCCTCCCATCATACAGTAACTACCTTTAGTTTTGGAGGAGGAACATGTATACTATACTCCCTCCCATCATACACTAACTACCTTTAGTTTTGGAGGAGGAACATGTATACCCCCTCCCATCATACACTAACTACCTTTAGTTTTGGAGGAGGAACATAAATATACTCTCTCCCATCATACACTAACTACCTTTAGTTTTGGAGGAGGAACATGTATACCCCCTCCCATCATACACTAACTACCTTTAGTTTTGGAGGAGGAACATCTATACCCCCTCCCATCATACACTAACTACCTTTAGTTTTGGAGGGGGAACATATACCCCCTCCCATCATACAGTAACTACCTTTAGTTTTGGAGGAGGAACATGTATACTATACTCCCTCCCATCATACACTAACTACCTTTAGTTTTGGAGGAGGAACATGTATACCCCCTCCCATCATACACTAACTACCTTTAGTTTTGGAGGAGGAACATAAATATACTCTCTCCCATCATACACTAACTACCTTTAGTTTTGGAGGAGGAACATATACTCCCTCCCATCATACACTAACTACCTTTAGTTTTGGAGGAGGAACATATACCCCCTCCCATCATACACTAACTACCTTTAGTTTTGGAGGAGGAACATATACTCCCTCCCATCATACACTAACTACCTTTAGTTTTGGAGGGGGAACATGTACCCCCTTCCATCATACACTAACTACCTTTAGTTTTGGAGGAGGAACATAAATATACTCTCTCCCATCATACACTAACTACCTTTAGTTTTGGAGGAGGAACATGTATACCCCCTCCCATCATACACTAACTACCTTTAGTTTTGGAGGAGGAACATGTACTCCCTCCCATCATACACTAACTACCTTTAGTTTTGGAGGAGGAACATCAATATACTCTCTCCCATCATACACTAACTACCTTTAGTTTTGGAGGGGAACATATACCCCTCCCATCATACACTAACTACCTTTAGTTTTGGAGGAGGAACATATACTCCCTCCCATCATACACTAACTACCTTTAGTTTTGGAGGAGGAACATATACTCCCTCCCATCATACACTAACTACCTTTAGTTTTGGAGGAGGAACATGTATACCCCCTCCCATCATACACTAACTACCTTTAGTTTTGGAGGAGGAACATAAATATACTCTCTCCCATCATACACTAACTACCTTTAGTTTTGGAGGAGGAACATATACTCCCTCCCATCATACATTAACTACCTTTAGTTTTGGAGGAGGAACATATACCCCCTCCCATCATACACTAACTACCTTTAGTTTTGGAGGATGAACATATACTCCCTCCCATCATACACTAACTACCTTTAGTTTTGGAGGAGGAACATAAATATACCCCCTCCCATCATACACTAACTACCTTTAGTTTTGGAGGAGGAACATAAATATACTCTCTCCCATCATACACTAACTACCTTTAGTTTTGGAGGAGGAACATATACTCCCTCCCATCATACATTAACTACCTTTAGTTTTGGAGGAGGAACATATACCCCCTCCCATCATACACTAACTACCTTTAGTTTTGGAGGAGGAACATATACTCACTCCCATCATACACTAACTACCTTTAGTTTTGGAGGAGGAACATAAATATACTCTCTCCCATCATACACTAACTACCTTTAGTTTTGGAGGAGGAACATGTATACCCCCTCCCATCATACACTAACTACCTTTAGGTTTGGAGGAGGAACATGTATCCCCCTCCCATCATACACTAACTACCTTTAGTTTTGGAGGAGGAACATATACTCCCTCCCATCATACAGTAACTACCTTTAGTTTTGGAGGAGGAACATGTATACCCCCTCCCATCATACACTAACTACCTTTAGGTTTGGAGGAGGAACATGTATACCCCCTCCCATCATACACTAACTACCTTTAGTTTTGGAGGGGGAACATATACCCCCTCCCATCATACAGTAACTACCTTTAGTTTTGAAGGAGGAACATGTATACTATACTCCCTCCCATCATACACTAACTACCTTTAGTTTTGGAGGAGGAACATGTATACCCCCTCCCATCATACACTAACTACCTTTAGTTTTGGAGGAGGAACATAAATATACTCTCTCCCATCATACACTAACTACCTTTAGTTTTGGAGGAGGAACATGTATACCCCCTCCCATCATACACTAACTACCTTTAGTTTTGGAGGAGGAACATCTATACCCCCTCCCATCATACACTAACTACCTTTAGTTTTGGAGGGGGAACATATACCCCCTCCCATCATACAGTAACTACCTTTAGTTTTGGAGGAGGAACATGTATACTACTCCCTCCCATCATACACTAACTACCTTTAGTTTTGGAGGAGGAACATGTATACCCCCTCCCATCATACACTAACTACCTTTAGTTTTGGAGGAGGAACATAATATACTCTCTCCCATCATACACTAACTACCTTTAGTTTTGGAGGAGGAACATATACTCCCTCCCATCATACACTAACTACCTTTAGTTTTGGAGGAGGAACATATACCCCCTCCCATCATACACTAACTACCTTTAGTTTTGGAGGAGGAACATATACTCCCTCCCATCATACACTAACTACCTTTAGTTTTGGAGGGGGAACATGTACCCCCTTCCATCATACACTAACTACCTTTAGTTTTGGAGGAGGAACATAAATATACTCTCTCCCATCATACACTAACTACCTTTAGTTTTGGAGGAGGAACATGTATACCCCCTCCCATCATACACTAACTACCTTTAGTTTTGGAGGAGGAACATGTACTCCCTCCCATCATACACTAACTACCTTTAGTTTTGGAGGAGGAACATCAATATACTCTCTCCCATCATACACTAACTACCTTTAGTTTTGGAGGGGGAACATATACCCCTCCCATCATACACTAACTACCTTTAGTTTTGGAGGAGGAACATATACTCCCTCCCATCATACACTAACTACCTTTAGTTTTGGAGGAGGAACATATACTCCCTCCCATCATACACTAACTACCTTTAGTTTTGGAGGAGGAACATGTATACCCCCTCCCATCATACACTAACTACCTTTAGTTTTGGAGGAGGAACATATACTCTCTCCCATCATACACTAACTACCTTTAGTTTTGAAGGAGGAACATATACTCCCTCCCATCATACATTAACTACCTTTAGTTTTGGAGGAGGAACATATACCCCCTCCCATCATACACTAACTACCTTTAGTTTTGGAGGAGGAACATATACTCCCTCCCATCATACACTAACTACCTTTAGTTTTGGAGGAGGAACATAAATATACCCCCTCCCATCATACACTAACTACCTTTAGTTTTGGAGGAGGAACATAAATATACTCTCTCCCATCATACACTAACTACCTTTAGTTTTGGAGGAGGAACATATACTCCCTCCCATCATACATTAACTACCTTTAGTTTTGGAGGAGGAACATATACCCCCTCCCATCATACACTAACTACCTTTAGTTTTGGAGGAGGAACATATACTCTCTCCCATCATACACTAACTACCTTTAGTTTTGGAGGAGGAACATATACTCTCTCCCATCATACACTAACTACCTTTAGTTTTGGAGGAGGAACATGTATACTCCCTCCCATCATACACTAACTACCTTTAGTTTTGGAGGAGGAACATATACTCCCTCCCATCATACACTAACTACCTTTAGGTTTGGAGGAGGAACATGTATACTCCCTCCCATCATACACTAACTACCTTTAGTTTTGGAGGAGGAACATATACTCCCTCCCATCATACACTAACTACCTTTAGTTTTGGAGGAGGAACATCAATATACTCCCTCCCATCATACACTAACTACCTTTAGTTTTGGAGGAGGAACATATACTCCCTCCCATCATACACTAACTACCTTTAGTTTTGGAGGAGGAACATCAATATACTCTCTCCCATCATACACTAACTACCTTTAGTTTTGGAGGGGGAACATGTATACTCCCTCCCATCATACACTAACTACCTTTAGTTTTGGAGGGGGAACATGTATACTCCCTCCCATCATACACTAACTACCTTTAGTTTTGGAGGAGGAACATGTATACACCCTCCCATCATACACTAACTACCTTTAGTTTTGGAGGAGGAACATGTATACTCCCTCCCATCATACACTAACTACCTTTAGTTTTGGAGGAGGAACATGTATACTCCCTCCCATCATACACTAACTACCTTTAGTTTTGGAGGAGGAACATGTATACTCCCTCCCATCATACACTAACTACCTTTAGTTTTGGAGGAGGAACATGTATACCCCCTCCCATCATACACTAACTACCTTTAGTTTTGGAGGAGGAACATGTATACCCCCTCCCATCATACACTAACTACCTTTAGTTTTGGAGGAGGAACATCAATATACTCTCTCCCATCATACACTAACTACCTTTAGTTTTGGAGGAGGAACATGTATACCCCCTCCCATCATACACTAACTACCTTTAGTTTTGGAGGAGGAACATCAATATACTCCCTCCCATCATACACTAACTACCTTTAGTTTTGGAGGAGGAACATATACCCCCTCCCATCATACACTAACTACCTTTAGTTTTGGAGGAGGAACATATACTCCCTCCCATCATACACTAACTACCTTTAGTTTTGGAGGAGGAACATATACCCCCTCCCATCATACACTAACTACCTTTAGTTTTGGAGGAGGAACATGTATACTCCCTCCCATCATACACTAACTACCTTTAGTTTTGGAGGAGGAACATGTATACCCCCTCCCATCATACACTAACTACCTTTAGTTTTGAAGGAGGAACATGTATACTCCCTCCCATCATACACTAACTACCTTTAGTTTTGGAGGAGGAACATATACTCCCTCCCATCATACACTAACTACCTTTAGGTTTGGAGGAGGAACATGTATACCCCCTCCCATCATACACTAACTACCTTTAGTTTTGGAGGAGGAACATGTATACCCCCTCCCATCATACACTAACTACCTTTAGTTTTGGAGGAGGAACATGTACTCCCTCCCATCATACACTAACTACCTTTAGTTTTGGAGGAGGAACATATACTCCCTCCCATCATACACTAACTACCTTTAGTTTTGGAGGAGGAACATGTATACCCCCTCCCATCATACACTAACTACCTTTAGTTTTGGAGGAGGAACATATACTCCCTCCCATCATACACTAACTACCTTTAGTGTTGGAGGAGGAACATATACTCCCTCCCATCATACACTAACTACCTTTAGTTTTGGAGGAGGAACATGTATACCCCCTCCCATCATACACTAACTACCTTTAGTTTTGGAGGAGGAACATGTATACTCCCTCCCATCATACACTAACTACCTTTAGTTTTGGAGGAGGAACATATACTCCCTCCCATCATACACTAACTACCTTTAGGTTTGGAGGAGGAACATGTATACCCCCTCCCATCATACACTAACTACCTTTAGTTTTGGAGGAGGAACATGTATACCCCCTCCCATCATACACTAACTACCTTTAGTTTTGGAGGAGGAACATGTACTCCCTCCCATCATACACTAACTACCTTTAGTTTTGGAGGAGGAACATATACTCCCTCCCATCATACACTAACTACCTTTAGTTTTGGAGGAGGAACATGTATACCCCCTCCCATCATACACTAACTACCTTTAGTTTTGGAGGAGGAACATATACTCCCTCCCATCATACACTAACTACCTTTAGTTTTGGAGGAGGAACATATACTCCCTCCCATCATACACTAACTACCTTTAGTTTTGGAGGAGGAACATGTATACCCCCTCCCATCATACACTAACTACCTTTAGTTTTGGAGGAGGAACATGTATACTCCCTCCCATCATACACTAACTACCTTTAGTTTTGGAGGAGGAACATATACTCCCTCCCATCATACACTAACTACCTTTAGTTTTGGAGGAGGAACATGTATACTCCCTCCCATCATACACTAACTACCTTTAGTTTTGGAGGAGGAACATATACTCCCTCCCATCATACACTAACTACCTTTAGGTTTGGAGGAGGAACATGTATACCCCCTCCCATCATACACTAACTACCTTTAGTTTTGGAGGAGGAACATGTATACCCCCTCCCATCATACACTAACTACCTTTAGTTTTGGAGGAGGAACATGTACTCCCTCCCATCATACACTAACTACCTTTAGTTTTGGAGGAGGAACATATACCCCCTCCCATCATACACTAACTACCTTTAGTTTTGGAGGAGGAACATGTATACCCCCTCCCATCATACACTAACTACCTTTAGTTTTGGAGGAGGAACATATACTCCCTCCCATCATACACTAACTACCTTTAGTGTTGGAGGAGGAACATATACTCCCTCCCATCATACACTAACTACCTTTAGTTTTGGAGGAGGAACATGTATACCCCCTCCCATCATACACTAACTACCTTTAGTTTTGGAGGAGGAACATGTATACTCCCTCCCATCATACACTAACTACCTTTAGTTTTGGAGGAGGAACATATACTCCCTCCCATCATACACTAACTACCTTTAGTTTTGGAGGAGGAACATATACTCCCTCCCATCATACACTAACTACCTTTAGTTTTGGAGGAGGAACATATACTCCCTCTCATCATACACTAACTACCTTTAGTTTTGGAGGGGGAACATGTATACCCCCTCCCATCATACACTAACTACTTTTAGTTTTGGAGGAGGAACATGTATACCCCCTCCCATCATACACTAACTACCTTTAGTTTTGGAGGAGGAACATGTATACTCCCTCCCATCATACACTAACTACCTTTAGTTTTGGAGGAGGAACATGTATACCCCCTCCCATCATACACTAACTACCTTTAGTTTTGGAGGAGGAACATATACCCCCTCCCATCATACACTAACTACCTTTAGTTTTGGAGGAGGAACATGTATACCCCCTCCCATCATACACTAACTACCTTTAGTTTTGGAGGAGGAACATGTATACTCCCTCCCATCATACACTAACTACCTTTAGTTTTGGAGGAGGAACATATACCCCCTCCCATCATACACTAACTACCTTTAATTTTGGAGGAGGAACATGTATACCCCCTCCCATCATACACTAACTACCTTTAGTTTTGGAGGAGGAACATGTATACCCCCTCCCATCATACACTAACTACCTTTAGTTTTGGAGGAGGAACATGTATACACCCTCCCATCATACACTAACTACCTTTAGTTCTGGAGGAGGAACATATACCCCCTCCCATCATACACTAACTACCTTTAGTTTTGGAGGAGGAACATATACTCCCTCCCATCATACACTAACTACCTTTAGTTTTGGAGGAGGTAACATATACTCCCTCCCATCATACACTAACTACCTTTAGTTTTTCCTTTAAAAGTGGTCAGTCATGATCTTTGACCAACAAATGATTGGAGCTTTTCTAACTTACTTGGTTTCATCAGGTCAATGTGATATTGTCCTCATCCTTTGAACAGGATAAAGGGATTGGAAGCTGATCAAATCAAAATAATATTTCAATATAACGTTACCTTCTCCACGCTTCCGTCGGAGTTTTTCTTCCTTACGACGGCGTTCCTGTTCCATGGCCCTCTGTCTGAGGGTCTCTGTATCCCCCATACCCCAGGCCCCATCTGTCTGATCTGTTTAACAGATACCATACCAGTTAATATTGAAAAAACAGCCTTTGGGTCAGAGACTCATAATAAATATTAAAATAAGATCATATTTCTGTGATCAAAATACCTAAACCATTTTAAATAGTATACATAAAGTAGATAATTGGTGAGTTTAATTGTAATACATTGATTCGAGAGTG
The DNA here is from genome assembly GCF_902652985.1 of Pecten maximus. Classification (NCBI taxonomy): domain Eukaryota; kingdom Metazoa; phylum Mollusca; class Bivalvia; order Pectinida; family Pectinidae; genus Pecten; species Pecten maximus. Next base: position 2,014,302 of record NC_047033.1, read on the forward strand.
CCTCCACTTTCCTATATTACAGGCCCTGAAAATTATTTTCTAGCTATTAAATGTACACTCTCAGTAAATGCTTTTAAACGATATTAGATTATGGTCCTGATGTTAGAGCGTTTTTATTGTTATTCTGAGTTAGATATGATCCAGGCTTTATATCAGAAAACAGTACAATAAATATCACATTAACATTGGCATTAATTTGTACCAGGCAATATATAGACCAAAGGCCTAACAGTCTTTATATATATAAAAATTTCATTGTTATTACTTGACATGGGGAAATCATAGCAACATCCCTCATTCACATGTAAATATAACAATTATGAATTTGTCAATAACATGACAGTCACAGTACTCAGTACCATGACTTTAAACTTCCAAAAAGAACAATGTATAACTATACCTACATCTACATACAGACTCAAAGTTCAGGAGCTTTAATTGTATCATATCTGGGTGTGAAGAAGACATGAAATTTTAGCCACTTTGATCCAACGTGGGTGGGTCAATGTACAAATGAGTCAAGGTCAAAATGAGTAGGAGGTCAAATGAGTCAAGGTCAAAATGACTCAATTTCAAAATGAGTCAGCGGCCAAATGAGTCAAGGTCAAAATGAGGTGGAGGACCAAATGAGTCAAGGTCAAAATGAGGTGGAGGACCAAATGAGTACACAGGGTCAAATTGATAAAAGTTCAAGCCTCCAATTAAGTCAAGAACTATAAATGTTTTAACAAAGAACTATAAATGTTTTAACAAAGAACCATAAATGTTTTAACAAAGAACTATAAATGTTATATAACCTGGAGAGGAAAAAATAAACAAAGGGTCAAAACTCAAAAAAGTTTGGTACAAGAGTTGATTTCTGTGAATGATACTCAGCCTTTCCAATGTAAAGATACACACATTAAGTTGTAGCAAAATTTGTGGGTGTATTAACTGGGGTAATCTTAACCATCAAAATTATACTCCGAAAAAAACAACATCATAACTCAACTGCAATTCTAACCATAATTGATAAAATATCAACTGCAATTAATTCTAACCTAAAATGATAAAATAAGCGCAACATACAATTGAGAAATACAGATTTGTATAAAATCCTAAAGTACAAGGAGAGGTGGACCAGGTGTTCCTGAGAGTGAGCATCCTCTCCTTTTTTAAAATTACCCACCATGTAAAATTCAGGACAAAAATATTTAAGTCATATTCTCAAAATGAACCACTAGACATATCAACAGACATCAAACTTATTTAATATCACACAAGGAAATCATGTGTTGATACCATGTGTTGATAAAGTAGATGGACATGTATTACATGTCTTACATTAAGTACCCCGGTACTCCCTTAGTACATGAGTAGTAAGATAATTGTCTTACATAAAGTACCCCAGTACTCCCCTATAGTACATGAGTAGTAAGATAATTGTCTTACATAAAGTACCCCGGTACTCCTCTATAGTACTGAGTAGTAAGATAATTGTCTTACATAAAGTACACTAAGTACTCCCCTATAGTACTGAGTAGTAAGATAATTGTCTTACATAAAGTACCCCGGTACTGCCCTATAGTACTGAGTAGTAAGATAATTGTCTTACATAAAGTACCCCAGTACTCCCCTATAGTACTGAGTAGTAAGATAATTGTCTTACATAAAGTACCCCAGTACTCCCCTAAGTACTGAGTAGTAAGATAATTGTCTTACATAAAGTACCCCAGTACTCCCCTAAGTACTGAGTAGTAAGATAATTGTCTTACATAAAGTACCCTGGTACTCCACTATAGTACTGAGTAGTAAGATAATTGTCTTACATAAAGTACCCCAGTACTCCCCTATAGTACTGAGTAGTAAGATAATTGTCTTACATAAAGTACCCCGGTACTCCCCTATAGTACTGAGTAGTAAGATAATTGTCTTACATAAAGTACCCCAGTACTCCTCTATAGTACTGAGTAGTAAGATAATTGTCTTACATAAAGTACCCCAGTACTCCTCTATAGTACTGAGTAGTAAGATAATTGTCTTACATAAAGTACCCTGGTACTCCCCTATAGTACTGAGTAGTAAGATAATTGTCTTACATAAAGTACCCTGGTACTCCCCTTTAGTACTGAGTAGTAAGATAATTGTCTTACATAAAGTACCCCAGTACTCCCCTATAGTACTGAGTAGTAAGATAATTGTCTTACATAAAGTACCCCAGTACTCCCCTATAGTACTGAGTAGTAAGATAATTGTCTTACATAAAGTACCCCAGTACTCCCCTATAGTACTGAGTAGTAAGATAATTGTCTTACATAAAGTACCCCGGTACTCCCCTATAATACTGAGTAGTAAGATAATTGTCTTACATAAAGTACCCCGGTACTCCCTTAGTACTGAGTACATATATGTAGTAAGCTAACCAAGCTTCTTTAGTTTAAGAACTATCATTATTATTACTTTTACACAGTGTACAATGTAAAGATAAAAGTCCAATAACATCTGATTTTTAATCTGGAATACTGTTAATCTATACATTTCAAAATACATAGGCCGAAGGTAATAAAAGTATTGAATACTTAAAAAATTGACACAGCTAGGAACAAAAAGTTCATAAAAAAATAGAAATTCTAATCAAAATGATTATAAGATGTATTTTTGAAGTTTTTTTTTTATATCCTATTAAATATGTTATTGAATTGTTAAGCTGTCAATACTTAAAACAACACTGACAAGTGTTTATTTCAGTGTTGATTTGTTTATTGTTTGTTGTATATACATGGTCTCCTGGTTACCTGAGAGGAAAACATGAATAAATTGTGTGAAAGCATCGATAACTATCTCTGGTAATTGTCAAGAATGTCTATATTGATCTGTGAGGTGTATTAGATACTTAAAGTCACAGTAAGTGTGGTATATTGTGAGGAGTATTAAATACTTAAGTGTGGTTTATTGATACTAACACTGAGTTTATACATGGAATAATGTGTTACAATACCTAAATGGCTTCGTTTGATTTGTTTAAAAATTGCCATCAGGGTAAATAGATAAACAAGAGGCCCATGTGGCCTACTCTGATTATATAGTATTGTATTTTCAACAATCAAAACCATAATCTACATGTAGTAATTATTAGAAATAAGGTAGAATAATGAGGCAGTAAATTGGAACAACTGGAATAGAAGGATGACACCAGCAGGTCTGATGAAAAATGATGGCTATATTGATGGTCATCCTGTATTGTACAGAATTATACAATATGATTGACAAAAGGATAAATCATTATTGTAATAAACTGAATCTGTATTTTTAGATATGAGGGCTGATTGATATTAGTTATGAGCGTTGTTTTGAAGGATTGAAGGACATATTGGATTATTTTTCAACATAATTTCCTTCAGTATATATATACTTTTACCAGCAGTGTTTTAAGGGCCTCAATGCCTCTTTTATTAAACCCCTTTTCTTAATTGGCTGCATGTTCAGAAAGTCATCCACTACACGTTAGGGTTAGGGTTAGGAGTGTAGGACGAAGGACAAGTGTAGGACGAAGGACAAGTGTAGGACGAAGGACAAAGTCTTTGTAATGTAGGTTAAATGTCAAAATGTAGGTTAGGGTGATCTACTTTTGATACAAGACACATAGGTGAACCCATGCATGGCCAAAGTACGAAGATCCAGTGACAAGCAGTGTAGGATATAGAGCCAGGACAATTTTTTGTCTTTGATGTAGGTCAAAAGTCAAAATGCAGGTCAGAGTAGGTTTGGGTAAATGAGTGTAGGAGATAAAGTCTGGAGGATGAAAAGATAGGGGAGGGAATAATTAGTCCACTGCTGATCAACTAGTTATAAGTCAGCCTGGTCATGAGTACTTTTTTCAGTCAGTAATAATATTGTCTGATGTTTTTCTGTAAAAACTACTGAAAGTTTTCACTTCAAAGTTGATCAAGGTCATAAAACTTTAGAATTATTTACAAACTGACTTTTTTTTCTGTTGTTCAAATCAAATATCTTCATTTAAAAAACTTCATTCAAAAACAAACATTCGCAAATCACCAAAATAAACAATAAAAATCATATTTCAGTAATCTATTCAAAAAATCAGATTTCAATTAAAACATAAAAAATCTGAAAATTAAAAGTACATAATTACAAAGCAACAGAGTTATCTGCCCATGTTTGTTACCTTGCGGATCCTCCTCCGCCTGCGTGTTGAGACTTGGCTCCTGAGCTCCGTGTGTGGAGAGGAATGTGTGCTGTGGGGTAGGTGGCTGTATGCTCACTAGAGGGACTAAACAAGACACATAGGCGTGTAACACGGTTAGGCACAAGCTGGGGTCAAAGGTCAGTTCTCTTACCAAAGTGTTCTCATCTGCTAAACCAATTAGGTCGAAAAATAAGCCCCCAGATATACCTTTAAAATTGTTTAACTAAACCCCCAGATATTAACCGTTAATAATCTAAAACAATTTCTTTAGCAAAAATGTTTAAAAATGATAAGTTTTCCAAATTATTCTTAGGAATATTTTTATATGGACCTCCAGTACAATTAAGTCAAAACTTGATCCCTAAAGTCTGAAAAAAATAATATACCTTCCATTAATTGTTGTTTTTCATGGCAAGTATGACATAAAGCTACCAAATATTGATAAGTTACTTTCGACAAAAAACCTTTTTCCTACTCAAAATTTTTATTTTATTTAATAAGATAAATCAATTCAAACCTTAATTCTTTTGTTAAAGAAATTCTGTGAAAAAATATCAATAAACAAATTATGTAGTTGTAAGAGCAAAATGCCATGAAAAGAAAACTTGACTGTTTTTTTTTTTTTATTTGTAGAAATGGATCCTGAAAACTATCTCTGATTTCTAACTGGACAGCAGATAAGACCACTTGTAGAGAACCACTTTTTCATGCGTAGCACTAATTAACAGCAGGGTGATTCAGCATTGCAAACACTGTGTACAGATCTGTATATTCCTTACAACACAGAAGCCAAGCTTAATGAGTCATCAAATTGTGTTTAAATTTCTTAGCATGGAGCTTGTCTTTCGACAGAAAGTTTACTTTATATTCAGGGAGCAATATACCCTTAACAGTTCATAATATATATGAATTGTTTTAAGTTCAATATTCAATTAAAATTTCAATGTATATGTATGACCCTTGTCTTCTGTGCACAATGCAAAACATCAGATCGTTTTTCTATAATGAATAACTTATGTGTATATCAAGATCAAAGAGTAAATTTTTTTTTAAGTATTTTTTCAATTAAATTTAAAATTTTAAATGAATCACTGACAGAAAGAATATGGTGAAAATAACATCCTTTGCTAAAAATTAACCAGCATCTCTTTGATATTGATAATAAATTTAATGCAGCATCCATATACATGTAGCTTTTTATAGTTCTTGTTTCATTTATTCCAAAGCAAGGAGGACCTATCGTGATATCTACTCTCATGCACTTACTACATGCATACACAAAAAATATTTTTAATTATAATGAAGAAATTTATAAAAAAAAATTGAAAGACTAAAGATCTACAAAATGTATAAGAAATGGAAACTAGTATATCATAATATAAATATATAAGTTAAAAGTAAGAAAGGAAGAAAGATCTACAACACTGTACTACTGTACAAACAGAAAATAAAACCCAACACCATTTTTTTTAAATTTCAATTAAATTGATCCCAAAACCAATAAGAACTTTTCTGCATGTTAAGTAAAGAGGACATACAATTGAATTGATATAATTTGACTCAATATCCATAGATAAATGGCAAACCAGCCACCATATTAATACATGTATGATATAAACAAAAATCATTGATGAAAAATAACCTATCTAAAGTTAAACACTTCAAAAAAAAAATTAATAAAATTTCCTCTAGTTAACATTGAATTTTATTTTAATTTTTTTGGGGGGATTTCAAAATAAATTTTGAATTGAATCTGTACATATTGAAAATTGCTTTACCTTAATCACATTTTTAACCTTCATGTATACATCCTTTTTTTACCAGTTTATTTTCTCTTTTTCTAAAATAGATTTATAAGAAATTTATCTATATTACTCTTTTTTTTTACCTGTAAAACTCTTTTTTTTCTTTCTCAATGGTATGATTTTTGTTTTACCGGTATGATTTATTTTACTAGTATAAATTTGTCTTTTTACCTGTATGAATCTCTTTCTTTACCTGTACATTTTTTTTAACTGTACAGATCTTTTTTTTTTAACTCAATAAATCTTTCTTTTATCTGTATGATTTATTTACCTGCTTTTTTTATCTGTATAAATCTTTTTTTATCTGTATAATTTTTCGTTTTTCCTGTATGATTTTCTTTTTTACCTGAAAAAATCTTTTTTTTTTCTTACCTGTATAAATCAATTTTTAACCATATATTTTTTATCTGTATAATTTTCATAACGTGTTTTATTTTTACCTGTATATTTTTTTGACCCATATTAATCTTTTTTATCTGTATGCATCTTTATTTTTATCTGTGTATTTTGTTTTATCTGTATATTTGTTTTTAATTGTGTCAATAATCTTTTTATCTGCACAAATCTTTTTTTTTTTTTGTTAGTAATAATCTTTTTCTTTTTTATACATCTTTTTTTTACCTGTTTAACTTTTTTTATACTTCAGAAATTGTCTTTTTTTGTTTTGCATGTTATAAATCTTTATTTACCAGTATCATTTATATACCAGTATCATTTTTATTAAATGTATTAATATTTCTTTTTTTTTCTGACCTTTATCAATTTTTTTTCTTACTTGTATGATTTTTTCCACCTGTATAATCATTTTTTACCTGTAAAACTTTTTTTTAAGACATATCAGTCTTTTTTATCTGTATACCTCTTTTTTCAGAAGTAGTAATTACGTTTACTTGTATCCTTTTTTTACCTGTATAGTTTTTTTATCTATATCTTTATTACCTGTATGATTCTTTTTATCTGCATTTATCTTTTTTATCCTGTAAAAATCTTTCTTTTTACCTGTATAATTTTTCTTTACTTGTATAATTGTACCTTGCATATTTTTATCTGAATTTTTCTTAACTTGTTTAAATCTTTTTTTACCATTATAAATCTTTCTTTTCACCTGTACAATTTTTTTTACATGTGTAAATCTTAATGGGTATTAGAAAGTTTAACTTCCTTGTAATAATCTATAGACCTACTGAATTTCAGTATCACCTGTTCAACTCTATAAATTCTGGTCTTACATATATTTGGATTAATTGCCAGTCAGGGTAAGGTAGAGAGGGCGGTGCTGAGGGTGGGGTAGGCTGAGGGTGGGGTAGGCTGAGGGTGGGGTAGGTTTTAGCAATCAATATATATGTTAAGACAATAAACAGTTATACCAGATTAAAATGTTTAAGGCCAGCAGGTTATTAGGGGTTTTCCATAACCAGGTTAAAATATTCATAACAAGGATGGGGTTATCCATAACCAGGTTAATTAGTTTATAAGCCGTTTTAGTGTTCCCGTCACCGAAGCCTGATCCCAATTCACCAATCAGCATGGACAGATTTAGGACAACGAAACATGTCTGTTATGGTATCTTCAAATCATCATTTAAAATGTAACAAAAAATATAATGAAATCATTGTTAACTTTTTCATCATACAATCAAAATAATATTAGTTTTTTTGTTCAATTTCAATTTAAGCAGCAATTGTGAAATTGTACTAGCGGAGAAATTTTAGTAATCATAGTACCAGCATGACCCAATGATGCCAGTGCAATTTAGATTTAAAACTTCCTCATTGAAATTTTTTTCTTATCTGATTTATTGTTTATATTTTAAATGAAAGAAATATGAAGATACCTTTTAAACAAACTGACCAAAGCAGGAAATAAAATGAAATACAGAAATAAAAGAAAAAAAGAGATAGAGAATTAATGTCTACATTAATATAACTGTACTTTATATAATTTGTACAATTCAGTACAAGAGTTGTCTTACCTGCTTCCGTGCCTATAGGTGGCAGCACCACTGGTGGGATGCTAGTCTGTTCACGGCTTGCTTCCCCGATTGGTGGGAGGGGCAGGGTTCCAGGGATGAGTGGGAGAGTGGTTGGAGACGAAGCACCTGAACGCATTGCCACAACCGGTACATTTCCGACATACTCCTTGTCATCCCGGGAGGAAGACAGAGACTCTTCAAACAAAGAGGTTAAAGGTTACATACAAATACAGGGGTCAAAGGTTACTTTAAAATGTACAAGGGGTCAAAGGTAACACATGCAATAAAGTCCTAGGTGATATTCAAATATAGGGGTCAATAGAAGGTCATATACGAAAACAGAGTCAAAGGTAAATATGCAAAAACAGAAACAAAAACAGTCCTCTTGACTGTTCTAACACCATCTATATGAAGAAAACAGATGCAATGAATCAGACTCAAAAGGCTATGTTTTAAAACAATCTTGTAAATTATTCCTTGAAAAAAAATAGGTTTAATAGACTGTACTGAAAATACAGCAAAGCTTCATCTCTTTTTTTTATGCCTCCTAGAACTTACTTTTGCCCTTGCTGCCCTTTGACCTTCTGGCCTTGCCCTTGAACGACCCAGAATGCTCAGAGGACTTGTCATCGATGAAGTCTGTGTCTAGTAAGACTTTCTTCTTCTGTCCATCCAGTAACGACTAAAACAATGTCAGGACACCAAAATAAACGCTTGTGACATCGGACAACCACAGAACAGAGAGCTGAAGCTGTCCTGTGTGTGATAATACACTTAGATGTTGGTGATCATTATAGGGAAAACAATTTTTATTTTAATAAAAATTCCTATATTGTGATCATCTCTCAAGAAATGATCTCAAAATGTAATTACTGTCAGGATGTGATCTCTCAAGATTTGATCTCTCAAGGTAGGAACTTGACGATATCTCAAGATTTTTCCCTGATGTAACCTCTCAAGATGTAATCTAGCTGTAAAGATGTGCTCTCTCCAGCTGAGTTCATGATATTACAATTTATCAGAATGGAAATCTCTAATTAAATCGAACTTGATTTAAATTATTTCCAAGGCTACAAATATAGGGCCACATTTATTAACCTAGAATTCTGAAAATAGTTGGATATTTTATTTACTCACAGAAATTACAATGGAATCATTCAATATTTACTCTGAAAACAGAAAGGTTAATCTACATGTACTTAATATTCATAAATTACTATAGCAGAACTGAATTTTACAAATTATTGCAATTGGCACGGAGAGCCAACTTACTCTTAGTTTGGCCTGTGACCTCAGTATCTTGAGGATGATCACATGACGTCTGTAAACACGAGCCTTGGCATAAGTTAGGTCTCCCGGAGGGAATAACCCGATCCTCAAATCACGGTAATACATCGTAAGGTTGTAAAGTACCTCCGATTTACACCTTTACACTAGCTACATCTCTGACAGGTACAAACGGTCAACTAATGTACCCCAATGTATTCAGTATCTCAGCTAATTAATCTAACTATGAAGTTGTCAGTATTATATAAACATCCAACTTTTAATAGTAGATTGATTAAAACATTTTGATTGGCAGTAAAACACTGTTATCGTCTAATGAACGAACAACTCCAGCCATATCTAACTGGTCAGTTTTTCAAAACTAAATAAATTACTAATATTTCAGATGATGAACATCTTTACCAATTAAACATTTTTTTTTAATGAGTAAATAATTTCACTCATTAAATGAAGCATAAAAACTTCAACTATGCCTCAAGAAGGCAGCCATTTTGTATGTTGTCATGGTTACACAATTGCAACACAAAGATGTGCGAAAATCAAAATTTCACATTTTATCCAGCACTTTATCCAGTTATGAGAGATGTGTTAAGGATTATCATCCTCAAAGATATCCTATTTGTAGACTGTATCCTTCATAACACGTACCACTGTACTCCTTCAATTAACTCAATCCCCAATTTTGGAGTACATTTGTATTACATATAAACAATCATATTCCTTATCAAATGAAATATCCTTATAATCCACAGGAGGCGTTCACTATATTTCCATAGCAACACGTATCATCCACGGTGATATAGTGATACAATCAGAATGTAGCACCAAACTTTTTGAAAAAGTTTCTTATACTGTTCTATATTGGAACACCTGAACAATTTTAAACGCAGGTTGACGTCAAATTCGGGCAACGTGCCTTCAAATCTGACATGACTTAAACATGTTAGCTTCATCACAAAATTTTGGAAATCTTCAAAATCACACTGAAAATATTTTGGCAGCAAATATAACATTTCAAATATATGTTGTAAATTACTTACATTTTTAACTCAAACTTCACTTATCTACAACTATCAACATCCTATAAAGCATGACAATATTTTAACTCCATTTAGAATTAAATTTCTGTAAAGTTAACTATTCTTTAAATCAAACAGACCCTGGAGGTTCTACCATATAAGACATTTACACATTCAATTAATGAACATTTATTCATTACCAGCATTGTCCAGAAATTGACCACTTAAAAGCAAAATTTGTTTTCAAAGTGGTCTACATGTCTTTGTGGAGATGAATATAGATGGCCTGAAAGCTCTCTCTACCTTTACAAAGATAAATGTTCCTTTGATACACAATATGTACAGGTGAAAAAGCTGACTTCCTTCAGGAACAGTCTGGCACATCAAACTCAAACAAACTTTTGTTGATTAATTTTCCTTAAAATACCTGTGATGTTGACTTAATTTTTGTGAAGAGAGAATGAAAGGAAAACTTGTTTTCTTTAAATCAAAGTTGCCGCTTTATAAAAACGTTTGCTTGAGAAAGCAAATAATTTTTTTGGTACACACAGCCCAAGTCTTAAGATTTAAGTTCACATTTTCTTGTTTTTTTCGAGACAGAAAAATAAATGTACAGCAACCTTACCACACCAACAAACAATGGAAAGTTGTGGAGAAATCACACAAATGTTGTATCCCTATATCAACCATGCTGTTTATATACTGGTGGGTATTATAACATATATATATACTGTGTATATACTGGTGTATATTATACCATATACATGTAATACTTCAAGTAATGGAAAGTTTGTGATAAAACCACATGAACATTGTATCCCTATATAAAACACGCTGTATATATATTGTGTATACATGTATATAACACTACAATATCAAATCAATGGAACATAAGAAAAAAGACCGAACTCTTCTGGGTTACAAAGAGAACACACGACAGAGTGGATTAACTACGGCAGGGGCAACAAAAAATACAGGGGAGACAATTAACACATAACCGTTAACTTTATAAATATGACCCCACTTTAATATTTAACACAAACCATCCACTCTAAACACAATCAATTCCTACAAAAAAAATCCAGGCCCACTTTTAAATTACACTTAAAATTTGTAGCGTTTTACTGAATATATATATATTTATAATTAGATGTGATCGAGCATCGAAATGCTGCAGTCACTATTATTTAATACCATGTGATTTTCATTTCAACAAACATGATCAAGATCTCTCTCTATATCTAAATATCTTTAAAGACAATGGGGATCATATATCACCAATGTTTACAAATATATAGTCTATAGAAAATCACAATCATCAAACTTTTGTTTACATTTCATAAAACTTTGGTATGAAAACTTTGAAAAATAGTTTAATAATTGGACTTCAATATATTTACTGATCGTAGTGACGGTAGTGACACCTGTTGTCAATCTAATTTATTTCTGAATATCTTTATATTTTTAAATATCCCATCATGGTCTCAAAATGAAATTAAATGCTTGTACAAGACACCTCAATGATTCTCAATGAACAAGAACAAATCTATTAGATCTAGTTGTCCAGGAAAATAGGAGTTTTTTGATAAACATAGCCAAGCTCTTCATTTCGTGACCGAGATATCAACAGTTACTAACAACAACACACAGCTAAATCTCTGTTATGTACCAAACATCTGTCTATATTATACTGATGATCATGTGTGTCTGTCTGTTATGTACCAAACATCTGTCTATATCATACTGATGATCATGTGTGTCTGTCTGTTATGTACCAAACATCTGTCTATATTATACTGATGATCATGAGTGTCTGTCTGTTATGTACCAAACATCTGTCTATATCATACTGATGATCATGTGTGTCTGTCTGTTATGTACCAAACATCTGTCTATATTATACTGATGATCATGAGTGTCTGTCTGTTATGTACCAAACATCTGTCTATATCATACTGATGATCATGTGTGTCTGTCTGTTATGTACCAAACATCTGTCTATATCATACTGATCATCATGCGTGTCTGTCTATTATGTACCAAACATCTGTCTATTATACTGATAATCATGTGTGTCTGTCTGTTATGTACCAAACATCTGTCTATATTATACTGATCATCATGCGTGTCTGTCTATTATGTACCAAACATCTGTCTATTATACTGATGATCATGCGTGTCTGTCTGTTATGTACCAAACATCTGTCTATATCATACTGATGATCATGTGTGTCTGTCTGTTATGTACCAAACATCTGTCTATATTATACTGACTATCATGCGTGTCTGTCTGTTATGACATTGATCAAACCACAATTTAAGGTTATATATATAAATGCTCCTATTTTTCTCTATATCTTAGGTTAATGTTGTATATATATTTACCTCAGAATGATAATGACACCTCATTCAAAACAGAAAATTAAAACATTCATAAACAGTTATGTACACCAAGAGTACAAATATGAGAGTAACTACACCAAGTCCAACAGTATAGCGGGAATCAAGGCCTGTTTCAAATCGGTTTTAAGTCTTGTGATATTTAAGTCATATCGTAACTATCTCGTAAATTTTTTTAAATAAATTGCTGTAAAAGTGATCCATTTTCACACATCAACTATATTATGAAATAAATATATGGTACGTGCATGTTTGCTGGGATTATTGCTCTGTGAGCAGTCTGTAATATTATGAGGCAGACCTGTCTCCTTGTAGTAGCTGGTGGCTACCTCACTGAACATTTTACAGGAGGCCCATCAAATTTAATCAAGATATTCTCCATCAGACATAATGATGACAGCATATATAGTATTATTGATCAAACAAAAGTTGGCTGATTGACATAACCAACTTTCCCTTGCCCCATAATCAACCAACCATACAGTGTATATCTTTTACTACACATATATGACCTATCATGACCTTACCAGCATGTGTGTCAGTATATGGCTGTCGACTACAACTGGAGGCAGAAGACCGGAGCCAAGACGCCTCAATTTCTGACGGTCTTCAAGGTCTGCACTGTATTTCAAAAACACATTACGACACTGACGTCGTTTTTCTTTGGCACGTTGGAGAAGAACGTTTCTGGGACGACGTCTTTGTTGTCGACCAAAACGTTGTTGAACAAGTTTGAAGTAGTCCCTGCTTTCATTGTTTATTTCTGATCTTTGTAAGAGAAGACCGTTATTTCTCTGGTGTAAAGTTTCTCTGGCGTCCCCTAACTGAGACCTTTTACTATTGTCGAGTTGATGAGTACAGTTACCGAGTGAGTTGTTTTGTCCAGGGTAAATGTCAGGCAGTTTATTTTCATAATCAGCACTATCAGTTTGATAACTGGAATGTGCAGTTGACTGATGATTAGATTCATATTTAGAAAACGTTCGATGATGATGAAGTTTACGGTCATCTGTGTCATCGCTATATTTAGAGTACACAGTTCGCAAACGATAATTTCCTATGCGGTCATCCCGTTCATCACTATATTTAGAATACACATTTCGGAGCGGATGTTTTCCAATGTGGTCATCCCGCTTGTCGTTATATTTAGGATGCACATTATGGATTCGATGACTTCTGATGCGGTCATCAAGTTCATCACTATATTTTGATCGGACATTACGGAAAGATTGGTTTCCAATCTTGTTATCACTTCCATCGCTATATTTAGAATGCACATTACGGAAATGGTGTAATCCAATACGGTCGTCTGTTTCATCACTATATTTAGATTGCACACTTCGGTGAGCTAGACTACGGTCTTCCCGTTCCTCGCTGGTTAGAGACGCCACACTGTGGCGGCGAAATATTTCTTCCTTGTCATTATTAATATCCGGCAGTTTTGTACAACTTGAAAGAAAGCTTTTCTCTCGTTTTGAAACGACCTTTCGATGTCCTTTCCGACCATCAAACTTTCTATAGGAATCTTTTGGACGGTTTTCTTCTTCCTCATGACGACGACTTAGTCGCTCATGTTTCTCCTCTTTTTCAACCTTTGAGAGGACAATAGAATGTTGCCTTTGTAGGCGTTTTAATTGTCTATGTAGAATGTTTGACCCCTTGGGACGTGATGCTCTGTGATCCTCTAATGGATCAAATGACCCTGGTTGATAGGTCGGTTTTGGCAGAACCGGAAACTGGTCATCCGAAATACGAGTGTTGATGGCAACCATTTTCATATACCTACATATCTATATATAAATACTAGCTTATCCCTGTGATCACATTTCATAATAATTCTTCGCTGAGACTAACTTCAAATCCTTGTAAAGCATCTGTTAAATGATAGATCTTTAATCTTTGCTGAAGTCATGTCACATCCATATTTCAATAAAAAAATCATCGAGTAGCAGTGTCTACAGTAAATTGATCCAGTAAACATTTACACCTTCCAACTCAACACAGGATTCAAAAGTTAGTCATGTATATATAATCCACATCCTTATATGACACTTCGGACTCACACCAAGTACTCTTCTTACTGAAAAATCAACTCATTAACAGCATATTTTCTCACCTCTGACAATTCTTTTAAAAACTTGTCAAAGGGAGATAACTAGGAAATAAATAGAAGGGTATTTGAAGGAAATTTCAGAATTTAACCAGAGCCCGGGTCTAAGTATGGAGCCTTGAGTCTTTTCAGTAAATATTTATTTTGAAAATTCTTTATTTATCACATCCTATTTGTTTAACAAATTGTACATTAGCTGTTGAAATCTCGGTAAACAAGCCCCAAACTTGTAACTTGAGATATCTACCTAAGCTACAACAACTCAATTAGCCTGATCAACACTTTGTTCTGAGGTCGTCAGTACATGTAAGGTACCAAAGTTCAAGTGACTTATCAATCTGAATGATCTAACTCAATCTAATGCCTATATTTAAATTTGCATTGCTTCATAACTCTAATACTGATCAATGACTGTCAATAAAAATTTTGCCAGAATTTTTTCTGCTAGTTGGAAAATAATATTTTAGGGAAAAAATCAAGTTTTTATTGCTTAAAAAAAAAAGTAAAAATTAAACAGGTCCAAATTAACCTGGTATTAAAATTCTAGGAAATAAACATTAGGACCAGCTTGTTATGAAAAACATGTTGTAATTAAAGGTAAATCCTTGAATATTTCATTGTACAAAATCAATTTCCTCCTAAGTAGTGATACATGTATTCAGATGACCTAACATGTCAGATCATTAAGATATGGAGTTTATCCCCTAGACTTCATACAAAACCCCTAACGAGTAGTCACTGCATTATTCAATGATTATCCCTCAGGTACCTCAAATGTATGTTCTGATTCTTTATATTTTTCCCATGAAATCCCAGACAAAAATGTCCAGCGATAATCATGTGACCATGGACATTATGTGACCGTACATTAACATATCTTTTTCAGATTTTAAACTGAACTTATTTCCTTCATACTGTCAAAAACAGAACCGCTTTGTATTTAAATGTTATATGACGTATATAACACTTGGATTGTATGATTTAAGTTTCAAGTTATAATGAGACCAATTTTATTCAATCACAATTTTCATCAATTTCTTCCACAAAATATATATTGTATAACATGAAATTAACATATCTTTACTCTGGTGACATTATCAGGTGACAGCTAAATAACGACTCGTTTATAACACGACTCCGTGTAAGTTAACGTAGCATGAAGGTTTACAATCTACGCTAGGTCTCTTTTGTGAGTGACAAACAGTTTCAATTTACCTACAATAGTCTGTTTGTATATCTATTTGGTTTGTTTTTAGATTTGTTGATTTTTGCCAACAATTGAAATCAAAAGAGGGTTTAAAGTTGCCAGGTAAATAAGGCGTGTATAGTTTCTCGGGCCTCAAACCTGGTCACATAATATCCCAGTTTATTTATATCATTATACATATAGATCTTGGCAGCCATTAAGAAATTGTTCAATGTACAAAAATACTTAAGAAAATTCGGACTAAATCAGAGGGTCAACATTATTGAAGTAGACTCAATACCTGTCCATTTGACAGGTAAACGTAGATATACATAGGTATTGGTAAAGATTGATCTAATATTTCACAGGTGGGGGTTAAGAAATTGACCTCAATGACTTTATCTTCTCAAACAAATACTGAATGACTTTAACAATGAACAAGAAATGTCAATTTTAAAACTTTGTCCAACATGAACCACTGAGGCTGATAAAAGTTAATTAAGTCCAAACATTCTACAGACTGTGCAGGTGGCTCTAGATCAGGTAGGGGGGTATGTTAGCTATAGTTCGTATAAACATACAAAATTAGATTCATACCATACGCCTAACAGAAATTAATTCATATAGCAGTGCCAAATGAAACATATCATTTTTAGATTGATTTTATTTCATGATAGTGAAAATAGTTCTTGCGTTTAATACAGTAATTGGCCTATATATTTATTAAGGGACATTATGAATTGGTATCTTGGCATTTAATGATAAACACATATACAAATGTATACGAAAAATATTTATAGGTTTGGAAAAAATGGATACCAAGTAACTATATATACACAAATATATTGATTAAATTTATGTTTAAAAAATGTGGAAAAATCCATTTTATTCAGTGACACAGTAATTTGTTGGGGGTAATGGGGAGGGGGGGTGTAAAAATCAAAACTTAATAGTTAAATTTGAAATAGTTTACAGGTCTAAATTATTTAGCAAAACAGAAGCAATGAAAAAACATCCATAAACAAATTTTGTATTTCTTATTTAATTCCTTAATTCTATCAAATCATTCTATCCATTTTTGGCAGTTTCATCTGTTTTCTTCAACCAGATCAGAAACTAAACGGCGTGTCTGTTGACATTCTCTTCAAACAACTTTTAACTGTATATAGGGTCATTAGCCGTGTGGTTACTGAATTAATCAATTATGATTAGGGTACTAATTAATTTAACAAATAAAAAATGCTTTCTAAAATATTCTGATTTTGACTTTCTGTTCTATGTTTTATATAATAATCAAATTATGTAATATTCTGTAGCCTTTTTGACACCCTATTCTATGTTATATAATACATGTACCTACCCAAATAACATATATATGTTACAATTAAATTATATAATTTCCAGGTGCCTTTTCTGCACTCAACAATAATCCTGTTGAAATCTAAATCCCAATTAGAAAATTTCACGTTATTAATTGATCACAATGTAACGTAATCCTCTTCGGCGCATACGCCTTCCGTTGATGACAGTCAACGACGTTACCCGAAGATAAATCCTGAATTCCAAAAAGCATTAAAGCTAAACAGTGTGATAACGTTATCTCCAGCGTGTCGGAGATCCCATCTCCACTTGCTAACACGGACACTTAAAAGCCGACACAGGTAAATCTCCTGCTGGTAGATCTCGTTAACACCAGAAAACAAAACAGCCGTCTGAGGTTACCGTGAGATAAAACAGACGTCTCAAACTATGTCCAAAGAATATACATAAATCATAACTTGGAGGTTTCTTTAACATTGTTGGTGTATTAGATTTGTCAGGTCACAGCCAGTGACCCCGGTAATATGGTATAATCACTGAGCAATCAGAACAACCATTTGTCAAGATTTATAGCCGATCGATCCACGACACAACCATAATACTCCAGGAGCTAGCTGTGTGTCTGTAGACAGCCATACTCCTGAGGAGATACCCCTGTTAGTTCGTTGATATATTCCCATAATATATAGCCAATAGTTATATGTATATTTTGGCTACATATAGTATTTGAAAAAAAAAATGACATAATGAGCAACTGTAATTTGTGTTTTATCTTTTTTGTGAAAGAATCTAATATGGATATATAGTGTTAAATTGGACTAAATCAAACATTAACATAAGTCAGATACCTGAATTGTGGTTGTAAATCACAAACAAACCTGGGACAAGTTTGTTTGTGATAATATATTGTGCCGTGAGCCAATTGATGAAGAAATGCTACACTTGGTTCTAGATGTGAAATTCTTGTTTAAACTGGGCTCCAAAGTTAACACAGCCCTCTTAATTAACACTGGATGTATTGTAATCTAAATATTTTCCTAAATACTCAGTTACTTTATGTTAAGAAGTCTTTATATAATAGTCTACTGTTTATAATATTTCATATCAATAAAGTTTTAAAGCTCAGAAACCTAAAGAGTATTGACCTAGTTTGTAAAACTATTATATCATTATAGTCATCAAGAAGCAATAAGAATTAAATTTTGTATGACTTTTGGTATTTTGATTAGGTCTCCAACTTAGATAATTTGATAATTATATATTTTTCTTTTAACCATAAATGAGTAACCCCTGCAATGTTTATTAACACTTACTACAACCCTGCACACTTCACCAAGACTTTTTTCTACATCAATTAACATCCTTTTATTTGTCTCAAATTTTGAAAACTAATTTTGTTAATTGCAATTTTATGCTATCAATATATGAATTCTTATGTTTGAAAATATATGTCATCAATTCATGTGTATCTTTTAAACATGTCATCAAGTCATGTGTATCTTTTAAACATGTCATCAATTCATGTGTATCTTTTAAACATGTCATTAATTCATGTGTAGCTTTTAGATATGTCATCAATTCATGTGTATCTTTTAAATAATGTCATCAATTCATGTGTATCTTTTGATATGTCATCAATTCGTGTGTATCATTTAATATGTCATCAATTCATGTGTATCTTTTAAATAATGTCATCATTTCATGTGTATCTTTCGATATGTCATCAATTCGTGTGTATCATTTAATATGTCATCAATTCATGTGTATCTTTTAAACATGTCATTAATTCATGTGTAGCTTTTAGATATGTCATCAATTCATGTGTATCTTTTAAATAATGTCATGAATTCATGTGTATCTTTCGATATGTCTTCAATTCGTGTGTATCATTTAATATGTCATCAATTCATGTGTATTCTTTAAATATGTCATCAATTCATGTGTATTCTTTAAATATGTCATCAATTCATGTGTAACTTTTATGTCATCAATTCAAGTTAATCTTTTTAATATGTCATCAATTTATATGTATCTTTTAAACATGTCATCAATTCATGTGTATATTGATCGTTTAAATATGTCATCAATGTATGTGTACAATAAAAAGGTTATTTATGAACTAAGCAGAAAAGATATCTTGCATATTTCCTTTTACTTAGCAAATTATGGTTTAATTATATAATACAGACTTCAATTTGAATAACTAAATTGTTCTCTATATTTTGTACTGATAACCTATACAAATTACTATTTTCCTGAATCATGGTTAAGTCTTTATAATACAACACTTAAAAATGAATTTGTACCAGAAAGTTGATGCCATTGAACTTTCGATATGTTGAGCAGCAGTACGTAACAATTAATAAAAGAATATTAACACATTGTAAAAGATAATCCAGATAGAAACGCCCTCCAAGTAAAGATGTACTAGATTTCCACCAAACATAAAATCCAACATGGAATATCATCCTGCTCCAGCTTCATTAGTATATATACATTCCATCCACCCTGTCACAATGTACTATATGTCTTCTGTGAACAGCTAGTTATATGTCCACCTCCGCAACATCAGTCTTCTGAAGCCTGATTTCAATAGTTTAGTATCAGTATCAATGCTATATTGTAACAGATCTGCACACTTTTATCTCAGCCAGATTTTTTAAACAGAAATGGGTCGGAGACAAGATGTTTAGGGCTTAAGCCCTATAATGATGTGTAAATTTCTGTCGATCAATAACCTATAGATCTGTTTCAGCTTCTAAGCATGTATTGGCGATGTTATGAGGGTATTTGGACATTAGAAGCTGTATGGAATTTCCACAATGTAGCAATATATGCACACACTAAACAATCTCTATGGAAAACTCTCCCCAGGGAAGCTTAATTCATCAATTTATCAACACTTAATTCATTTCCAGCAGCTAGAACTGATGTTTTTAAAGCAGATATCCATTACCGTTTCAGGGTAAAAGACGGTTATACAATACATGTATTTGTTTCTGTGAGAGATCTGTCAGGTAATGGTCAATTTTATATAGTTGTTGATATTATATAGTAATTTGGATATACATATAACTTTATATATGGCATTAATATTTTGGACAACTTATATGTACTTAAAAGTTCTTTAGCAATATAGTGACTATTATGTCATTTAATCAATTAACTATACTCAATATTATAGATCAATTGACTTTTGACAATTTCATATATACTAAATTTATTCCATAATACATAATACAATGAAAAAAACCCATTAATTGACAGTTTGGTTTTCTTCAGTATATATGTGTGTGAATGTGAAGTGTGTGAATGTGAAGTGTGTGAATGTGATGTTTATTGCCTTGTAATCCAAAATGAAATGTCTTTGAAAATAAAAAAATTATTAAAAAAAAAAAAAAAAATTTTTATATAGTTTTACATTATCAGGTAATGGTCAATTTCATATAGTTTTACATTATCAGGTAATGGTCAATTTTATATAGTTTTACCTTATCAGGTAATTAATGGTCAATTCTATAGAGATTTACCTTATCAGGTAATGGTCAATTTTATAGAGTTTTACCTTATCAGGTAATGGTCAATTTTTAGCAATAAGGGATGATATATTTCTAAGAGAGATTTGTAAAATAGTCAATTTTATATAGCAATAAGGGACGATATATTGTCACTTTTGACATATTAAAACTGATGAAACAAGATAACAATTTAATGAATTATTGATATTTAAAATAAAATACACCAAATCAGGTTCACAAAAAGAAGTTGAATCAACATTTTGAACAATTATCATTATTCAATATATTAATTATTTTCTTTTTTTATCTTTTGATTGTACTGAAGAATGTAAGTCTATTAGCATCAGGCATGACTCTGTAATTCTAATTTCAGAGTACCATTAATTGATCCTATATATAGAGTTTAGAGTCAAAGTTAACGGAGGGTTTATTTATGAATTACTGATATGCTTACAATTTTAAAAATGATGACTGATTCTGCAAAAATGAAGATGGCAGCTTTATTTATGTAAGTATTGAACACTTTAATTCATATTTCGTTATGTAATCTATGTTTGCTGCAGTGTACTTAGTAAACACAAATTACTGATAAACCCTCTTACACGGACAAGTCTCCATGTAAAATTAGGTTTGTAAAAAACAAAGATTCCTTACAGTAATTGATTTCCTACAGAAGCTTTGGTTAATTAAAAGACTGAATATTGCCAGCGAGATTTATCTATAAGACATTTTTCTTTAACTATAATGTTACTTGTTGATTATCCCTCTCACGAATGAAATAGGTAGACGTGTGTTAGGGACAGGCGTCATTATCAGGAAAAATACGGTCTAGCCTCATTTCAGCCATCACACATTTGTGATTGTCTGCCTTTGATACACTTGGTCGACAAACGGAAACAACCATCAAAATTATGACAACATGTACACTAAAAAGGCAATTATGTTACATTGCTTTAACTGATTTCCATTTCAGTTTTGCATAAAATTTAGAAAAATGCATAATTGTATTAAGATGTCTATGATAATCAATTGTGCTTGGCAACAATATTTTGCCCCCAAGTCAATATTGATGAAGATGACCAAAGTTCCATGCAGCATCATTAACACTGAACTTTGTTCTGTTATAAGTCTGGACCCCTGCAGCAGAACGACTCGACTGACACCGATTCTGTTATGATAGGGGACTTTGATTTTATAGAATTCCGTACATGTATGGCAGAGTCCCCAATGTTATTGTCATCTACAAACACTGCCCCCGGAAGGGGCTCAGACATACAAACACTGCCCCCTGAAGGGGCTCTGATATGATTGATGCTCCGGAATACAAAAACTGTATTCATGCCCTATGATGGATGGCTGACACTTTAAATCTTAAATGCTTGTTTTTTACTGGTATTACTAAAAAAATCCTCTTTTATGTTATATCTTTCAAATTTGATGGATTATTATAACAGTTTAAATACTTTTTTTAACAGGTATAACTAAACAAAATCCTCCTTTATATCATATCCTTTAAATCTGATGGATTATTATAACAGTTTAAAGGGTATCTATAAAGACAAACCTCTGAACATCGGCATGGCAAATAAGTCATTATAGACCAATTGGTGTCTACTGTGAGGTGTTTAAAACTATTGGGCTCAGACAGAAGCAATTAAGATTCCCTAGGATCAAGGGTTTGCATTCATGGCCCTGCGGCCCCTTATATATTAGAGCTGTTGTTACAGAAAATGAGTATGGCACGGAAGAACATACAGCCCCATCCAAGGTAAAGTTTATACCATACACGTTCTGGTGTTAAAATGCAGTGAAATTTAACAAGAAGAATTGTTAAATGAAAATGTTACTTATATAAGCATAACTACATCATGATACCACTAAGCCCACTAATCGTTTGATAAACCATTTGTTTAACTATAGTCAACAACCGAGATCTACAGACAAGATTTAAATGATGAAAAGGAAAGCAAAAATGAAATATCTTCATCAAAATTTGTCTAATTGATATGGCATTCTTAGGCAGCACAGCTACATGTCATAGTTAAAAAAGTCTACTCAGTCTAAAACAAAGGTATAATAACAGACACACAGACAAACCAGAAATCAGGTAGAACATTGAGATCGACTCAAGTCTTATTGACTTCATTTATAACATGCTTTACTAGAAGAAAAGTTCCATGGTTAAAGGACAGGTACTTTTCTACATATTGTTTGTTTTGTTCATTGATTCAACAAGTTGTATGACTAGGTGTAATACATGCATTCCAGAATTTCATTACTTAACATTTACACAATGAATTCATGCACAGTTGAAATAACCCTAGCTCTCACCTAGTGCTGACCTGTGAACCTGTTACCATTGTGCCTTCTGCAATGCCTTTTACAACAAGGTAATTACTTGATGTTATTTTTAATCTATGGTGGCATATTTCTGCCATCGAGTTGCCGGCTTACGACTAAAATTTGTCGACATATTTCTGAGAAGATGTCAACATCATAAAAAAATATGCTGACATAAACCGAAAAATATATTGACTTAATAGTTTATATTACTTACCGATATAATATTGGCATGATAATTATCTAGGTCTTATCTAAGTCGATGGCAGAAATATGCCATCGTAAGATATAAAGTCGTGTTTCCGACTTCCTAGATAATTATCACAGCGTTATTATCTCGGAAATTAAGCTTATACATTTTTCGAAATATATCGACATATTTGTTTATGATGTTGACATCTTCTCGGAAATATGTTGACATCTTTAAGTCGTTAGTCGCCAACTCTATGGCAGAGACATGCCACCATAGAAATCTGTTCATACAATGAAGACCTGACTGTATCAGGTATAAGACAACATTAACTCCTGCTGTAAGTCGACTCAACTGTTACAGTATATAATTGACGTTTTCTTTTTTGCACAAAAACAATATATTACAGTTGGAATTGATTTTAAAATCAAATTGAAAGCTACAACTTAATTAAATTCTTAAGAACAAATATCAATTTGTTAAATTTCAGTAAAAGGATAAAAACCCATTCAGTCTAAAATTAAAAGAAACCTTTTGTTATTGCTTACAAAGAACCTATTGTGTCTGATAAGGTTTATTACTGTTTGGTACTGAATCAAGTTACAAAACCCAAAACTGAAAACAGGCAGTTTAAATACAAGAATAAAATAATGAAAAAAAAGTCTGAATGTATAGCAAAAACACATTTCAAGTCAGGGGAAAAAATATCAAGACCAACTTTGTACAAATTGGAAACTACAAATGAAACTGTATACAAATATACAGTAGTACCCATGTAGATCTATCTAAAATTGGCCCATGTCAAAAAAGGGCAATAACTCTATATAAATGAGACACCTAGAACCAGAGAGATGTAAAATTTGGAATTGTTGGTGACATATATAACAGGACTTTTTTCTGATGGCTTTCTCCCCGGTCCCATTCTCACGGGGGAAGCAGCTTCATACGGTATAAACAAGGGGACATTACTCTACATTTGAGTGAAGCTGTTTAAGTCCATACCCTCTCATTTCATTTCTTTTCCACAATTTTATTGAGAGAATGAAATAATAGGACAACATAGTATACCTATAATATCAGCCCCATCCAGGGGCGCTGGAAGAGTTTTCAAAAAAAAGAAATAGTGAAAATATTAAGTAACACAAGTTTAGTTCATGGTTATAATCTCTAACAAGAATGAAGTTTTAGGACAAATTGTAAATCTAAATGTTTTTTAAGGATCAGGATGCTTCAACTGAAACTGATTCCTGCTGTCCTAAATACACTATACAAAGAGACCATGTGACATTGACACCATACTGACACCACATTGACAGACATTAAGGATCCTTGCCCCTTCACCTTGTCAGTGCCATTACAGACATTAAGGATCCTTGCCCATGCAATATTTAAAGTACTATACAAAGCCAGTGGTCAGTAAGAGTCCTTGTACAATTATTTGTGTTACTACATAAAGGACCAAAAATATTTTCTGTATATCTGCTTTAAAATGCTACTTTTAATGAAGAAATGAAGTAGATTTCTGTATAATTAAATAATAAACATGCATGCCAACTGTGCATCCTAACTAAATAAGATAATTAGCACAGTTTACAAAATATCTCCTCTGAGATGAAAACAGCTAAAAACGAGAGACATTTTGAATT
Source organism: Pecten maximus (assembly GCF_902652985.1). Lineage (NCBI taxonomy): Eukaryota > Metazoa > Mollusca > Bivalvia > Pectinida > Pectinidae > Pecten > Pecten maximus. The sequence goes on from NC_047033.1 coordinate 2,039,281, forward strand.
AGGCTCCGCCCATTTCCTTTTATAGTCTGGGTTCCACTTTAAGGATTTTGACCTGGTATTTTGAGTACATCTTGTGTACATTAATACAGCATTAATGTTCCTCAGCTATGGTCAGCAGACACTGAAAATAACCTGTATGTTCATCACAAAGCTTATACCTCTACCAATACTTCAGTCACACCAATGCTGTAGTATTGCTGTTTATATTTTACAGACAGTAAATAGACAATTCACCCCAGCTGTCTTATTATGAAAATACTCTCTCGGCAATATTGCTGTACACATGACAAAGTTTGTTGTTATAGCCAAATCTATTTATCAGGGTAGTGACCATACTAAGGACTAATATAAAACGGTGGTCCTATACAGGAGGACTGATATAAGACTCACAGTGGTCCTAAGCTGTATAACTTACATAATGCTATGGTCATAAACAGTAGAACTGATATAAGACTCTGGTCCTAAACAATGCCTGTCCAATACACAACAAGCAAACACTTTACAAAAGTACTGATACAACATTAAATGTTTCATGTATTTTTCTTAAGTGACAATCAATCTACAAATTGAACTAAAAAAGCAAATATTAAAGCTCAACTGAAGGTATTAGAGTTAATTAAAATGTCAATGGAACATCCAATCTACAAACACTACACTTAATTCCATATGAAAATTAATAAGAATTATTATTGTATCTTTCTACACATCAGCGGTCTGTGATAGGTATTTTTATACGATTTTATCTCACTTCGCACATGATTAATTCTAAACCCTATACTTCAGTCAACTTGGACGTTCCACAAGTTTATCAGGATCAAACGATCAATAAAATTGCTGATAGCATTCATCTGATAGGTGTATTGTCAGATATAAGTCTGGAGCCCTGTAATATCAGACACAAGACCCAAATAAGGGACAGACATAAGGTACAATTAGGGGGACAGACATGATACACCATTGAGGAGACAGACATGATACACCATTGAGGAGACAGACATGATACACAATTGAGGGGACAGACATGATACACCATTGAGGAGACAGACATGATACACCATTGAGGAGACAGACATGATACACCATTGAGGAGACAGACATGATACACAATTGAGGGGGCAGACATGATACACCATTGAGGGGACAGATATGATACACCATTAAGGGGACAGAAAATTGAGGCACAATTAGGGGGACAGACATAAGGCCCAATTAGGTAGACAGACATGATACACCATTAAGGGGACAGACAATTGAGGCCTAATTAGGGGGACAGACATACCAGACTGTTTGGGGGATAGACAATTGAGGCCCAATTAGCTAGACCTACATGATTCACCATTTAGGGGACAGAAAATTGAGGTACAGTTAGGGGGACAGACATGATACACCATTAAAGGGACAGAAAATTGAGGCCCAATTAGGGAGACAGACATGATACACCATTAAGGGGACAGACAATTGAGGCCCAATTAGGAGGACACACATGATACACCATTAAGGGGACAGACAATTGAGGCACAATTAGGGAGAAAGACATGATACACCATTAAGGGGACAGACAATTGAGGCCTAATTAGGAGGACACACATGATACACCATTAAGGGGACAGACAATTGAGGCACAATTAGGGAGAAAGACATGATACACCATTAAGGGGACAGACAATTGAGGCACAATTAGGGAGAAAGACATGATACACCATTAAGGGGACAGACAATTGAGGCACAATTAGGGGGACAGACATACCAGACTGTTTGGGGGACAGAAAATTGAGGCCCAATTAGGGGGACAGACAATTGAGGCACAATTAGGGAGACAGACATGATACACCATTAAGGGGACAGAAAATTGAGGCACAATTAGGGGGACAGACTTAGTCATGAGTGATCAGCTCATTTACAAGGCTATACCATAGTCCTTTCTTAAGACAGTACCTCTATTGTCAGATAACTTTTAATAAAAATCATCAATGAGTTCCTGAAGGATCACATCTTTTCACAGCTAGATGACAGGATTGAGTCAAGTCCTCTTCAGGAAGTTATTATATGATTTGTGACAGGTTTTTTATAAATCGTGATTAATATTTGTTAGATCTCTTTTGAAACATTTGAGATCTCCATCACAATCAATATTGATTGTCTGGTTAGAGCTGAAGCTTACCTCCACAGCATCCTGCATGTCAAACTTAGGGACAGGAGATTCAGGCACCTCGATAATCTTGTTCCCTTTGGCGTAATATGTTCCGTCCATGTACTCCTACCAAAGAATCACAATAAGTTATGAACAGGAGTTGTTTTTTTTTATTTCAAGATTTTGTACAATTTGTAGTACAATTTTGTGTTGTGTTGAATCTGTGGATTGGTGATGTGTTTGTGTTTGTTTGAATATTTAGATACAGGAGTAAATTGTAAATCTTTACAATGAAGATATATATATATGTGTTTAATTCATGAAATTAGTGAATGAAGAAAACAGAATCATAAAAAGTACAACCAAAAACTCCTCTATTGATGTTTAAAAATTGATGGTTAATGAATCAAGAAAGATATCTTTTTACAAATTAAGGCTATGCATTTTCATGATTCAAAATAAACAACAGAATCATATTCATAAAAGTTCAAATGACAATGATGTCCAGTCATGACCAGTTGCTGGTTCGTTACTGACCTGTTGTTTTTTCATGGCGTAGTGGACAGCACTTTTGACTAGTAGGTCGGTGAGGACCTCTTCCTTGGCATGCCGGTCCAGACTGGCATAGGTTACCTCCCTTTGAATGCCATCTTTTGTGCTAATAACTTTTATGGAAGCCCCTCGACTAACTGCTGTTCCCACTTCTTCTTGTGTCACTGTGAAGCAACCAACGAGAAAAGTCTTAATCTACAAGTGATGATTACAGTTTATGTTATTTTTAAACTTGATTTTTTCAATCAGCAAATTGTTTTTTGAAAAATCTAATTACTTCAATAGGAAAATAACAAAAATACTGTTCAACTCTACACTGAAACCACACATTATAAATCAGAAATATTCTGACCATACAATAGGAGGGTATACAATCAACTCCAGTGATACTATAGTTCTTATGTGTCCTAACTTGTGTTACATGAAAATATCTTCTCTATAATTATATCAAGCCACAACTAATGTATTATACATGTGGATAGTTTTGTACTTTTCATAAAAAATGTGATAATGAATTTATGTTTGGCAAATCACTCAAAACAGTTAATATAAATCCATGCAGTGGTACATGTAGCTCATACTGTAAAGTTGTTCATATCTCAATTGTTATGAAAGGGGGATAACTCTAGTATAGATGTAAAGTTTAATAAGGTCTAAACAAAGCCATAAATAAAACAATTTATTAATCAGAAAGGTTAGCTTAAGAATTATTCAAAGCAGCTTATAGATTTAATTATGATAGATTTTTATCAAAACTAATTTTTTTTCCCCAAATTTATAAACATACTTGTAAACATTGATTACCTCAATTTATATTCAACTCAACACACAAATTGATCCAAAAGATGCATGCAGTTATAAAGACCTACTGATTAGTGATATTTTACCTTGTTTTACACCTGAAAAAAAAAGACAAATTTGACTAACCAATATGTGCCTCACTGGTTTTACCTCAAAACAAGAACTACATGTATTATGAATTTAACTATACTATATAAATCATTCTGAATGTATACTCATTATGATACTTTCAGACAATTCTAGTCATACTTTCTAGGAAGTTTTTTCTGGAGAACTACCAGACGTTACACTATATACCCTATACTTACGGATAGTTTCTGAGGACTCTGGTCGGACCCTATACTTACGGATAGTTTCTGAGGACTCTGGTCGGACCCTATACTTACGGATAGTTTCTGAGGACTCTGGTTGGACCCTATACTTACGGATAGTTTCTGAGGACTCTGGTCGGACCCTATACTTACGGATAGTTTCTGAGGACTCTGGTCGGACCCTATATTTACGGATAGTTTCTGAGGACTCTGGTCGGACCCTATACTTACAGATAGTTTCTGAGGACTCTGGTTGGACCCTATACTTACGGATAGTTTCTGAGGACTCCGGTCATATATACCCTATACTTACGGATAGTTTCTGAGGACTCTGGTCGGACCCTATACTTACGGATAGTTTCTGAGGACTCTGGTCGGACCCTATACTTACGGATAGTTTCTGAGGACTCTGGTCACATATACTCTATACTTACGGATAGTTTCTGATGACTCTGGTCGGACCCTATACTTACGGATAGTTTCTGAGGACTCTGGTCGGACCCTATACTTACGGATAGTTTCTGAGGACTCTGGTCGGACCCTATACTTACGGATAGTTTCTGAGGACTCTGGTCGGACCCTATACTTACGGATAGTTTCTGAGGACTCTGGTCGGACCCTATAGAAAGTGTAGCCAGACAAGCTGCCAGGAGACATCAACATACTCCGCATGAGTTTGTAAGGGACGGGGTAGTGTGACATGTCGTCGTTGAGACGTCGCTGGAGGTGTGGCATCAGAGGGTTATAGTAGAACAGAGACTTCTCAGTGAGATACCCTGTAACATCCATCAACTAGAGTCTTATCCAGGAATTTAAATATCAAAATTCAACATATACGACAAAACCTTTTACATTAAAGGCCTAGAATTGCAAAATCATTATAAATTAAAAGAAATGAAATAAAAAAAAATTCAAAAAAAATTTAACTCTTTGCTTGATTTTTTGGGGGTTATTTTCCTCAAATGAATTTTTAAATATTGCTCTTCCGATTTTGTAACTGCTTTGATTTTTCCTCTATTAATTTCTAGCTGTGAAAGTGAAAATGCTGCCATGAAAACCTAAAACTTGTTTCTATCAGCATCACTTACCCTTACTAATGACCTTCTCCAGGACAGAATCATCCCAAGACTTTGTCCAGGAGGATAGATAACGTTTAGCAGAAAATCCCGGTCTAATTTGTCTGTCAAATAAGTCCTTTTTCTTACGGCCTCGTATAAATTTCATATTCATGAAACCTCTATCTATATCGGGCGAATCCTGAAATAGATATTTTGTGAATGTTTTGAATTTCATCTCATGTTAGTGGTTATCATTGTAAAATAGATACAACTTTGATAGCCAGTGTGTTCAAAGAAAAGTAGAATATAGTATTGAACACATACAGTTCAGTTATATATAGATATGGTTTTATTAAATTTCTATCAAACTGACACTGCTGCTAATTAGGCTAACATTAAAAAAAAATACTTTCAATCTTCATTGAAGTTTACTGTATTAATTCAATTGGCATTCATATCAGCTATGAAATACATGGCCATATTGTTTACATCATGATCTAGATATGAAATCATACTCAATACTGATAAGCCGAAATTCTTAAATGAAAGTGTTATATTGACAATCATACACACACACAAGTCTATTACAGTATTATGAATTGATTTTGAAAAGAGAGTGGAACTTTGCAGGAAAATTATTATATTCTTGGACTGAAATACTTCCCAACATTTCAGTCCATCAGAAATCAGTCTGGTATCTTCAAACAAACAGATCTCACAACTTGAAGTGGTAAAGTGGAAAGTTTATTCCTTTCCATCAAGGCAACTGTAGTCTGTAGACAGGTATAGGGTAACCTAGGGTAACCCAGTCTGTGACTGATGTCTGTAGACAGGCATAGGGTAACCCAGTCTGTGACTGATGTCTGTAGACAGGTATAGTGTAACCCAGTCTGTAACTGGTGTCTGTACACAGGTATAGGGTAACCCAGTCTGTGACTGGTGTCTGTAGACAGGTATAGGGGAACCCAGTCTGTGACTGGTGTCTGTAGACAGGTATAGGGTAACTCAGGCTGTGACTGGTATCTGTAGACAGGTATAGGGTAACCCAGTCTGTGACTGGTGTCTGTAGACAGGTATAGGGTAACTCAGGCTGTGACTGGTGTCTGTAGACAGGTATAGGGTAACCCAGTCTGTGACTGGTGTCTGTACACAGGTATAGGGTAACCCAGTCTGTGACTGGTGTCTGTACACAGGTATAGGGTAACCCAGTCTGTGACTGGTGTCTGTACACAGGTATAGGGTAACCCAGTCTGTGACTGGTGTCTGTACACAGGTATAGGGTAACCCAGTCTGTGACTGGTGTCTGTACACAGGTATAGGGTAACCCAGTCTGTGACTGGTGTCTGTAGACAGGTATAGGGTAACCCAGGCTGTGACTGGTGTCTGTACACAGGTATAGGGTAACCTAGGGTAACCCAGGCTGTGACTGGTGTCTGTAGACAGGCATAGGGTAACCTAGGGTAACCCAGTCTGTGACTGGTGTCTGTAGACAGGTATAGGGTAACCCAGGCTGTGACTGGTGTCTGTAGACGGGTATAGGGTAGCCCAGTCACTGACTGGTGTCTGTACACAGGTATAGGGTAACCCAGTCTGTGACTGGTGTCTGTACACAGGTATAGGGTAACCCAGTCTGTGACTGGTGTCTGTACACAGGTATAGGGTAACCCAGTCTGTGACTGGTGTCTGTACACAGGTATAGGGTAACCCAGTCTGTGACTGGTGTCTGTACACAGGTATAGGGTAACCCAGTCTGTGACTGGTGTCTGTACACAGGTATAGGGTAACCCAGTCTGTGACTGGTGTCTGTACACAGGTATAGGGTAACCCAGTCTGTGACTGGTGTCTGTACACAGGTATAGGATAACCCAGTCTGTGACTGGTGTCTGTAGACAGGTATAGGGTAACCCAGGCTGTGACTGGTGTCTGTACACAGGTATAGGGTAACCTAGGGTAACCCAGGCTGTGACTGGTATCTGTTGACAGGCATAGGGTAACCTAGGGTAACCCAGGCTGTGACTGGTGTCTGTAGACAGGCATAGGGTAACCTAGGGTAACCCAGTCTGTGACTGGTGTCTGTAGACAGGTATAGTGTAACCCAGTCTGTGACTGGTGTCTGTAGACAGGTATAGGGTAACTCAGGCTGTGACTGGTGTCTGTAGACAGGTATAGGGTAACCCAGTCTGTGACTGGTGTCTGTACACAGGTATATGGTAACCCAGTCTGTGACTGGTGTCTGTAGACAGGTATAGGGTAACCCAGTCTGTGACTGGTGTCTGTACACAGGTATAGGGTAACCCAGTCTGTGACTGGTGTCTGTAGACAGGTATAGGGTAACCCAGTCTGTGACTGGTGTCTGTACACAGGTATAGGGTAACCCAGTCTGTGACTGGTGTCTGTACACAGGTATAGGGTAACCCAGTCTGTGACTGGTGTCTGTAGACAGGTATAGGGTAACCCAGTCTGTGACTGGTGTCTGTAGACAGGTATAGGGTAACCCAGGCTGTGACTGGTGTCTGTACACAGGTATAGGGTAACCTAGGGTAACCCAGGCTGTGACTGGTATCTGTTGACAGGCATAGGGTAACCTAGGGTAACCCAGGCTGTGACTGGTGTCTGTAGACAGGCATAGGGTAACCTAGGGTAACCCAGTCTGTGACTGGTGTCTGTAGACAGGTATAGGGTAACCCAGGCTGTGACTGGTGTCTGTAGACGGGTATAGGGTAGCCCAGTCACTGACTGGTGTCTGTACAAAGGTATAGGGTAACCCAGTCTGTGACTGGTGTCTGTACACAGGTATAGGGTAACCCAGTCTGTGACTGGTGTCTGTACACAGGTATAGGGTAACCCAGTCTGTGACTGGTGTCTGTAGACAGGTATAGGGTTACCCAGTCTGTGACTGGTGTCTGTACACAGGTATAGGGTAACCCAGGCTGTGACTGGTGTCTGTAGACAGGTATAGGGTAACCCAGTCTGTGACTGGTGTCTGTAGACAGGTATAGGGTAACTCAGTATATGACTGGTGTCTGTAGACAGGTATAGGGTAACCCAGTATATGACTCGTGTCTGTAGACAGGTATAGGGTAACCCAGTCTGTGACTGGTGTCTGTACACAGGTATAGGGGAACCCAGTCTGTGACTGGTGTCTGTAGACAGGTATAGGGTAACCCAGTCTGTGACTGATGTCTGTAGACAGGTATAGGATAACCCAGTCTGTGACTGGTGTCTGTAGACAGGTATAGGGTAGGCCAGTCAGTGACTGGTGTCTGTAGGCAGGTATAGGGTAACCCAGTCTGTGACTGATGTCTGTAGACAGGTATAGGGAAACCCAGTCTGTGACTGGTGTCTGTAGACAGGTATAGGGTAGCCCAGTCAGTGACTGGTGTCTGTAGACAGGTATAGGGTAACCCAGTCTGTGACTGGTGTCTGTACACAGGTTTAGGGTAACCCAGGCTGTGAGAGGTGTCTGTAGACAGGTATAGGGTAACCCAGTCTGTGACTGGTGTCTGTACACAGGTATAGGGTAACCCAGGCTGTGACTGGTGTCTGTAGACAGGTATAGGGTAACCCAGGCTGTGACTGGTGTCTGTAGACAGGTGTAGGGTAACTCAGTATATGACTGGTGTCTGTAGACAGGTATAGGGTAACCCAGTATATGACTGGTGTCTGTAGACAGGTATAGGGTAACCCAGTCACTGACTGGTGTCTGTACACAGGTATAGGGTAACCCAGTCTGTGACTGGTGTCTGTAGACAGGTATAAGGTAACCCAGTCTGTGACTGGTGTCTGTAGACAGGTATAGGGTAACCCAGTCTTTGGGTTTTGGACAGGTATTTACATTGAGCATCAAGTTACTGTGTGCTTTGATTCAGCTCAACAAGTTTGACAATGTTGATATTATTTACTTCATACTTCTTGAAAAAAGTGTTTGGTCTAGTTAAACAAGCACCTTTATACACTGAATACACACACTTAACTCAGGCATTGAAGTCAAACAGACACTTGAATCAGACATCAGTCAAACAGAATACTTGAATCAGACATCATAGTCAAACAGACACTAGAATCAGGCATGATTGATCCATGTCAAGCTCTTAACATTGACTGCTGCACCTCTCAGACAGTGACATTCATATTCCGTAACAACTAATAGCGCGACACCAAAATCAGACAATTTCACAAAAATATTTACCAAACTCATATATTAAGTAGATGACCAACTTATAGCAACTACAACATTATCTCATACAACATTGATTGATCAAATCACTACACCTTATTACCTGGTTGCCATAGAGAAGAATAGACTTGGCAAGGTCATCCACAGTCTTGAGGTCACCATCCTCGTCAGGCGTGAGGGAAGAGAATTTGGTCTCATCAAGGCTGTGATAATTATTTCGCCTTACAACAGGTACAACAGGGTTCTTTTGGGCAAGATCTTCAGAAAACAGCAGGAGGGCTCCCTTCCTGGTGGTGAAAGTTTTGGGAATTGGGATCTCAGGTTTGTTTGAGCGTCGGGAGAAGGTGGGCGAGCTGTCGTAAGCATACGTAGGTGCTGGCGGTTCTATAGGTGGCAGAAAAGTTCGGAAATTGTAGTAGTCCTGGAAAAATATGAAAGATACAATGGATTAGTTTAAATACATTTAAAATTCAAAATCAATCCATGGAAAGATATGAAACTGTTGCAAAATGTATTGTTCAGTGTAACACAAATAAGTGAATTTTTACTTAGAATCAATTGTGCCGTTTACCGTATATGACCTAATAAGGGCACAGGGTGCGGGTAATTGACACTGGGGGAGACCTTATTAATTTTCGTTATTCTGAAGTTTTATGAAACAGACTATACCTTATGGCAGAATACCCAAGGCTGTGGAAATGGTAAAATATTCAGTCATAAAAATATTCCAGATGAAGATATCTATTCATTATCATAAGTTAAGCTAAAATGTCATTGAATATTCCTGTAAACTTGTAAACCATGCTAGCTGTTAGAACAGAGAATGTGTGTTCCACTATTTACATTATATGTTCAAATGGAACTCTTTTGTGTTCTATTAATAGACACAGGTGATTTCCCAGATCATTTCAGACATCGTTTTCTTTTACCTAATAATTGATTTACACTGTCTTTTCTGTTCTTAAAAAAAATGAGTTGACAACATGAATTAAGTCCTTTACATGATCTTCAAATACATATGACAGTAATTGATGAGTAATTTGTATGTGTGTTTAGCATTAGTTTCGGCCACACTTTGTACTGTATCACTGAATAGACAAAACGTGGTGAAAACTTCTGTTCCAATGACTTAATTGGGTGAAGAAAATTGAACACATAAAGTTTCAAAACATTTCACATGGATTATTACTTTTGAACACCAGTTTGACACTCAGTCAAAGATTTTTTTCTTTGTGAAATAAGGTAGGGGCGCCCTTATTAGGACAGGCACACTTATTAGGTCATAAATGGTTATCTTAAATTGAAAGCATTCAATTATTACCCCAGAGCAGACATTTTCCAATGACAGAGCGGTTTGAAGGCAATTTCAGCTACCCCATGAAAGTTTGTATCATATACAGTTGAGTGTAGACTAAAGGTTACACCCAAGTGCACTCCGAGTGCACTCCGTTTGGACTTGCAGTGCACTCCGTTTGGACTCCAGGTAAACTTGGAGTGCACTCCAAGTGGACTCCGAGTCTACATGGAGTCATATAAGACACCATGTCTGCCCCGGGTCTATAATCAGACTATATCATATATAAATATTAATACTTTGATGCTTTCAATATAATTTATTATAAATAAATAGATTTTTACAAATTACTTTTGTTCTGTTCACATTACTATTTACATTTGTTTATAGTCTACTAGGAATATTTATTTTATTGTTAATACATGGTAATAATGCCTACATGTTAAATCTATATTTATTAAGATCCATAAAATACAGTTATACAATTTATGCTATAATCAGGTTTTTATGACAGTTAATTGCTTATTATTTCATATTTTATTAAAATGTAATTAAACTGTATTTCATTTTATTAAGGAAGTCAAAAATTATTTCAATTAGAATATTTATTTCTGTACACATATCATGACTTTAAAGGAAGTTTAGATAATGTATCTATATTATTTTATTGATTATTCAAAATATTGAAAGTTTACAGTATTTAATGACTTATGTGTTTTTTTTAATAAGACATTCTCTGCATGAAAGGAAAATATATCTACAGATATGTACTCAGTTCAGGCAAGTAATTATAAAATAAACATAATCAATATAGTTTACATAGGTTTACATTTTTAAATGTATTGTTAAAAAGTATACATTTACAACTGTAAATATTCACGAGCATTACCTGGTTAAAATAATGTTCTGACATAATGTACACACAAGTATGTAGTTCTGTACTACCCATAATAAATGACAGTATCTGTATCTATAATTGCTATTATTATTGGCCATGCATGACTGACTCTGGCCTGACACACCCGAGAACTGTGCCAGGTGAGTTTTAGTAGCCAGCTACAGGTACTGTCCTGGGTTCACAGAAATACCTATGTCCATCTTTGTTGTTGTATGGCTTCAAATGATGAAGCTGTGCAAAGCTGGGTGTGTAGCCTCAGGCCATCAAAACAGTAAGATTATCTCCTGACCTGAAGGAAAGGATTGTAGCTCTCCATCTGAGAGGCCTTAATCAGACCAAAATTATAAACGAAATACCGATATAATTAAGGTGGAAATGTCAAAATAAGCTGTAAAACCATTAACAAACTGGTAAACAGGTTTTAGAAGACCAACTTTATTGAAATGAAGTTATTCTATACCGAAATTAGAAAGTAAAAATAAACTGTTTCTTATAACATTGTAACCTGTCTAAACTGTAAGCCATTGAGACTAAACGTATTGGCCGATTTATGCAGGTGTCCGGTATGTAGAGGTGAAATGTTGAATGATACAAGTTCAGAAAAAAATAATGTAAATCAAATTAAGAAATGACGCAGTTCTTATCTTGTTATATTTAAAAATATAAAGACATTGCATTAAAAAAATTTTGTAAAGAAAGAGATTAAAGTAAAAAAAAAATCAGTATAATTCCCAATGGTATAATAAATGTAAATTCACTATTTCCCAAAACCAACCTATAGCCGTATACCCGTAATTAGTACACATTGTTCTCGTCCAGGAAATGGGATCATAATAGGAAACAGGAAACTGCCTGAGGTACAATTTGCCCCGTGGCAGTTAGACACTGGCAACCTATGTACCATTTACCTGGAAAACTTACCTGTTGGAACCAGAGACCTATATACTAGTTGGAACTACACGTACATCGTTTTCTCTTCCTATGCAGTCAATATCTATCATCGATGTGTCACTCATACATGTCACAGATACAGGTCATGAATGTACAATGGTTGTTCAAGACAATTATAAAATCATAAAGTTAAATGTTTAGACTTTAAAAAATAATTCATAAGGTAAGCTGCAGTTAGTGTATGGAATGTTTGATAAGTATTTACTTATAACTCAAACATGGAAATCATATTAATCTATGGTGATTTACATTATAATTGACTTCTAATACTCTATACATACTTACATTATAATATTAAAGACACAAAGTAATAGTACCAGTTTGAAATAAAATATCTTTTGTTATGTTTTTTTTATATATATATGATAATGACTTATAACTGTTGTTGTAATAGTATTTTAATAGTAATGAACAATCATATCATTTCAAAAGTGTCAGATATAGACAGTCACAAGTCTGTACCTATATTCTATATGAACTTGGTATATAGGTTAGCCCGAGTTTCCTCTGGCCCTGACACCATATACACCAGATATGGTGTCAGGGCCAGAGGAAACTCAGGCTAGGTAAAGGTAAGGTGTGATGACCAGTTTCCATCTAACAATTAAGGGGGTCTTTATCTAGTTAGATGACTATGTACACCTGTTCTGATCTTCATAAGGTATAAGGCAGGTATAACAAAACAAAAAAACAGTTGGTTTACCAAATGGAAATGTAAGTCTGATGTTAAACTCTAAACAAAACTAGACATTGGATCCAGAATATGCTATAAGCTTTCTTTTGTATTGTATGTTAAGTAATATATATACTGTTGGAAGTAAAGTATTTGAAATATTAAAAACAGTAGTACTTTGAGTACAAGATAGTTCCAGTACACATTCAGACTCTACATTTTGAGAGACCACAAACAACTTGCCAAATACATTTCTGTTTATTCCCAATATCTATTCATTTATGGCGTGGCTTGTTAAAATTCTTCAAATCAAAGGAATGCTGTCATATATTTTTCAACAAAGTGCCATATCTATTCAGTCACTTATACAGGGTTTTCTAATAAAAAAAAAAATCAATTATATTAGATGCATTGTTTGTTAACCAAGTAAAAATGAACCAACACAATTATATGGTATATACAAAGATAAAACAGTAACACATATCTTATTGTTACATGTTTTAGGAGTCTTAATTGTATAGTATACATCTATATATAAACATTATGTGTATATGTACTTGGTTACAGGTACATGTGATACATGTGGACCAAGGTAGAATTGGGGCCTGATAGGACTCCAGGTAAACTTGGAGTGCACTCCGAGTGCACTCCAAGTTTACCTGGAGTCCAAACGGAGTGCACTCCAAGTCCAAACGGAGTGCACTCGGAGTGCACTTTGTGTAACCTTTAGTCTACACTCAACTGTATCTTAAGCTGACCAACAACTTTTACATTTTTTCTGTTTCAGGTTTAAAAGTACAATGAACCTTGGGTATCTGACTCAAATGCAGCTCAGACTTTTATATTCCAGGTATATTTGTATGGTAATAGATTTTGGTTTATTTCCCACACTGTTCAGCATAAATTAATCAGAAAAACAGCCATTTCACAGTCATCAAAGGTCAGTACTAATCAGACAGAAACAGCCATGTCACAGTCATCAAAGGTCTGTACTAATCAGACGGAAACAGCCATGTCACAGTCATCAAAGGTCTGTACTAGCTAATCAGACAGAAACACGTACACGGTATGGCTATTACATTTACCTACAGAACAGTCTCAAATGTAGCCATTCATTGATACCAGTTTGATTATATCAAATAATGTTTTAAATATTGCGATACCCTAATATTATACATGTTTATACTAAAGTGAGATATCTCCTGAATCCAGTGATATTTTTTTTTACTTTGATAAGTAACTGTCACTGCCAAATGATGCCAATTGATTTTATATTTCACACTCTACTGAACACCTTGAGTCTAAGTCAGTTATAGAGGTTTTCCATCCTGCACCAAAAACATTTCAGAATTTACATCATACATCAAGAACTATATAAGAGACTTTTTGCATTAAAATAAAAGGTAAATTATAAACTATCAAGCAAATTAGCACCATATTCTGGGCAGCATTACATAGCCTATCTGTACATGCCTGAATGTTCTTGTATCTTATTTGGATAGTCTGCCACCCCAGATAATCATTATGAAAGAGTGATTTTGTACTGTCTTAGATCTAGAGTTACTTCCCCTTGCAAGATATTTCACTGTGCAATTTTAATTCAGTTCCTGTATAGTAACATTTACGAAGTGTTTTGTAGGACTATAGCTGTGTTCTTCATGTTTAATTATTGTAAATCTTAACTCCTGAAAGTGTTTAAAAATAATTTTCATGTATTAATTTTTTCTTTGATAACAATCAACTGCCGAACGTTATATAGCGTTTTCATTTCTTCTCCTTCATTTTTTTTTCACTTTTTAATTAATCATTTTTCAAATTATTTTGTTAAAAATTAAATAATGAAAAAAAAGAGAAAAAAATCAATATCAAGCCATAATTTACAATGATGTTGATTGATATATATCCCAGTGGTTCTGATCCTGACTATATAACTGAGCACACAAAACAAACCCATTCCCTTTCCAAGGCATTTTATTTTTCCCCAAAGGACATAAAAAATTCCTAATTGTGTCCAGAGCTTAAACGTTCTGAAAAACACAGAAGAATACATGATGGCAACTAATGAACAAAACAGATCTAGGAAGAAAGGAGAGTCAAAGTTGGTATGTAAAGTTAGAATTTACACTGCATTATAAAACTGGTCCGAATGACACTCAGAAATCAATTATATACAATATGTACATTTTTAACATGTTTTATCTGTAAGATTTTCAAGTTAGGTCAAATAGTTTTTCCAAAAATATGAAAACAATGTATTCATTTAAGGCTCAGTCCAATATTTCAAGACATTTTTGTTAGATTTAGGGGCTTGTAAAGCTTTTTTACCTGGTGTAATCATCTTTCCAGCATTTCAATGCCAACCTCTGTTTTAAGGACCTTTTTAAACCCTTAGATACAAATAAATCCTGCCAAGTATTGCTATCAAAAAAATACATGTAATAAAATGTCTGTATGTAACTTGAACAATAACAGCATTGATGTCTTTTATTAACACTTAATATACACCTGCATGGAGTAGCTTAGATTTCGTGAGAAGGTAGTGAAATTCCCATCAATAATTCAGAAACACTGTGTACTTGATCACAGACTACAAATAACATTATACAGATATAAAGGACAGGTAATATATCAGCTCGTCTTCGTCAGGATTTAGGAATCTCTGGGTTTAACAAAGTTTAGTAGATCTAACTACCATATTTATCTAGGGGACGGGAGAGGGGGTTGGTGAGGAGGGTTGGGGAGGAATGAGGAGGGGTTGGTGAGGAGGGGTTGGTGAGAAGGGGATTGGTGAGGAGGGGTTGGAGAAGGGGGAGAGAAGGATGCACCTGTAGAAGGGGTCAGAGAGGGGATTGGTGAGGAGGGATTGGGGTAGAGAAGGATGAAGATAGAAGGGGTCATGAGGTGAAAGGGGATTGACGATGAGGAGAGGATAGAAGGAGATGAGAGAATTGGGGAGGGAATAGAAGTGTTCTAAGAAGAGGAGAGATAGTGTAGGGGTTGAGGGAAGGGAAAGGGGAGGGTAGAGGAGAGGTTGGGAAGAGGATAGAAGGGGATGGATGTAAGAGAAAGGGCTGGGGAGGGGAAGTGGTTAAGAGATGGGAGAGGAGGAGTCAGGGTAGGGGAAATGGAAAAGGAGTGGAGAGGAGGGGTTGGGGAGATAACAGAAGGTACGAGGAAGGGGAGAAAGAGGATTTATGAAAAAGGAAGTGGAGGGCTGCAGATGAGAGAGCATCCATATTTTCAGTTTCAACTCTAGAAAGTTACTTTCAAAAAACTCTCTTAAGAGTGAATATTGATACTAAAACTTAATAAAACTGGTTTATATCAAAATCCAATTGTAAATGTCTAACAGAGAAGGGGTGCAATTCATATAATTAACTGTTAAATCACGGCATTTCTTTGTAGTCTCTACATGTTGCCAATAATCAATTTATTTCATGGTAGATAAACATACATGTACTACATTATATACCAGGTTAACAGTTCACACAACAATAATATAGAGTAGAATAAATGGCCCTAGGGACATACAGAAACATTGTGCTAATTCCTACACATACACAACTAACGAGGGGAACAATGGTCTTAATCCTTAATCCTACCATTATAAATAGCAGTCACAGACCTCCTATCCTACAACCCTATAAGTTCACGATGTAAAAATAAATCTGATTCATTATACTTTGGTAAGATTCATATATTTAGTGGCATTAAAAAGACCAGGAAACGTTTCATAATTAATATACAAGATCAATCAATGATTAAACCTACTTATCAAAAGCGCGTGTTGGGAATCACTTTTAAATTAATGATAGGAAATTCAGTATATATCATCATTTTTTTGTGAACGATCCATGATCGATTATTTATCAGATTTGAACAGAAGGGAAAATATCTACAAAAATATTTGTTTCATAATTGGAGAAAAATGCGGTGGTCAGTGTGAACATATGTGCTAAGTCATCTATCTAAATTTGTATCAAAATATTCTTTTAATACATTTTAATTTAATTTCACCAGTAGCTTTGTTCATTTATTCATTTTTCATGTTTGCTATCAATCTAAAGTGAATCCATGATAGATGACTTTGAATTGTATGAAAATAACTAATAAACACTAGAAAGATACTACTGTAAATCACTTATATTTCGCGTGGGATTTGTTTTCGCGTTAATTTGCGAGGAGAGTCAAACGCGAATTCAAATCCATCGCAAATATTTATATAAGAATGACAAGAATAAGTGGCGTCCATTTTGAATCTACCGTAATCTTTTGTTGGTGAACAGACATCGCCGTTAAAGTAAAAACAGAATGATAAATTTTATACTTATATATCAGATTGTAATTTCATGTCACAATACACTACATATGAACGGGCGTGAAAGCTTTATTTACATTGAAAACAACTTACTTCATTCTCCACATGGAAATACCTCTGACGGTCATTCGCGAATTTAAAGTCATTTTGAGATCAGAATTCGCGAAATTATGTATTCGCGAATAAGTTGAATGAAGTGAGTTTGCGAAATTAAGTACTCAGGAAATATAAGTGATTTACAGTATTTGTTGTCAATTTAAAGAGAATATTATGTTACTTTCTCATGTCCCAAGACATCTAGATTGAGAAATTGTAAAACTTTGAGTCGTGAGGTATCATGGCAGGATTCTTCTTCAGTTTATTTTACCATAGATTACTTTGTTCTAATATATGTTACTGTTTACTATCTGTCCCATTTAATGAAATATAAATTAAGGATTCTAATTCTAAATACAAAAAACATACTTTAGATATACAAATGTATATAAAAGTAGGGTCTTAATATATTACAAATGTAATTAGTTGATTAATCTAATCAATTTCCAAAAATTTACGCAATGGGAAAAAAATAAACTGATTGTATTCATCGTATATATGGTTATCAACTAATTGGAGATAGTAATGGGTAACGAACCATCTCCTAGATAATTAATTTATATAGACGCCACATGTGTAACATTATTTAAACATTACCTGAATCAGTCATGATTAGATTATCTGTATTTAGTTTACATGATTTTCTTATTATTAGACATAATAAAACACAATTATTTCTTTTTAAAGAATTACAATTGTAATAAAGATTTCAACTCCATTGTTTTTATTTTAATTTACACTTTAATGAAATGTTAAAATTACAGTTTGTATATGTGTAGAAAATCTTGCTCTGCATTAGAACATTTTACATTCAGAGCATGTTGTAAAAAACCCATTTAAACAATGTACTGACATATAAAATCTGTAAAATCTTTCAGCCTGAATAACAACAATAGTGGGTTGAGTCTGATCAAATCTGTTTGATATATGGGTATGAACTGTATAGACTTCCGACCAGAGTTATTACTCATTAAATACATACATACACATAATACTGACTGTAAACAGAAATATAGGATTATAAGTGGATATATACATTTATATCTTTGAGATAATGCATTTGGGATAAATAATTAAATGATGATTTTTAATTTATTTTGTACGAAAATGAAATTTCTGATACAGACGTGCATAAAAATGTTACTGTACATGTTGCTTTCAGCTGAATCATGCAGGCTTATATAGACCTAAAAAGGCTTAATCTTTACGGCGATACTGTTTTCTGTCGGAATGCGCCATCAGGAAGCACATGCATAATTTAATTTCAATGCCACATTTATCCCCCCTCCTTTCCACTTCCATCGGGCCCACTGAATAATTATTAGTAATGAGTAATGACCCAAATAAAAGTTGTAATAAATTTAAACGTAAATAAACATTGAATTCTATTGATTGATTACACTGTATTTAGTCATGGTACAATATTTAGTATATTTGACCCGATACTGCATCATCATGACATCATCTACAGTGGGTCTACAAAAGAGAAATGATTTTCTAAACAAGAGTAAATGAAGATATATTCCACATTTGTGAGTAGGCTTTGCATTTTCTTTTATATAGAATCTATACCTATGTGTGAATTATAATCAATGGGTAGGCACACATTGTGGGCAACTTGGAACAGGAAACGGTGTTGGCATGAAATAAACAAAACTGAAAAAGTGCTAATAACTTTTTGTGTAGGCCATGTGCCACACTTGGGAATTCTTTGTCTGGTTTTACGACAGCCTACACATAAGACGTATTACCACAATAACATACCTGAGGTTCGAAGAGAACTTCTATCTTCTCGTGTCCATTTTTAGAAACCTCCCCAACACCACGGCTGAGAAGTGAGAGGTTTAGAGCTCCCCCACTTCCCGCCATCTTGTTGTTAAATCTGTGCCCACAAGACACAAATCACTGCAGTAAATATATCACAACTTTTGTGTTCTCACGTCCATAAGACTGTGTATACAGTCAGACATGTTAGCAATCACTCCGGATATCAGGCAGACGCCATTTGATACACAATGACACGCGACCATTCACAACTCGATCTACAGCTGACACTGAGCGGCCATATTGTTTGTCGTTGCTGGGTGCGTATGACGTCACACACAGATCTCGATCAGCACGCACTTGCCAATGTCACTTCCACTCGATTTTTTTGACTGCATGGGTAGGTAAATCGGGGGGATCATAAGTGTCTCTTAGGCAATTATAAAAGCTAATATAATTTTTGATTAATTTTATAATCGAATCTTTAAAACACAATATATTGTTGACAGATATATACATATATGTATTCAGTATTAAATGATGTACACATTTGTAGTGAGATGCCAATACATTTATAAGAATTTTACACTGTGTTAGCGTGTCGTGTGTTTTAACAGCAAACATTTGCTCAGTAGAGCTATTTCTATGACGGACACAAATTTAAAAGTAACAATGCAAGATAATGTAAAAAAAAAACACCAAGATATTGTAATATGCAAACTTTCCTTGCCGAGACTGGTGTATACATTATATATATATATATATACATGTATATACAAGTAATGTACTGTAATTAGGAATTATACGGTTACATACATGTAATACTATCAGTTAAGATTAAGAAATTCATAATTAGTATATAGACAAGAGAACGACATAAACATATGTAGGATCAAGAGAACCAGCTGATGGAACAGCCGGCCCCTACTGTACCTACATGTAAAAGGATTATGCATTGTTTCCAAACACCATCACAGTTTTAAAATAGTAAAACATAAATATAGCTATAGATCCACGGTTTGTTGCACAAGGAAGTAAAAGGATATTTTTATACTTAGGGATTAAGTATAGGGGCCAGAAGACCAAGTGATTGGGAGTCCCCTACTTACATTTACAAGGATTCTGGCCCCTGAAGGGTACGATAAAAAGACATTCAATATTAATATTATATATACAGGAACCTTTTACACACAGGACCGTCCCAGGCGTGCAACATTCTGCGAACGGTATAGGGAAGCTTTCTATCATGCAGCCTGAATGCATTTGGCAGACTGCTCCACATACACCTTGGCTGCCTGGTACCGGAAAGACCTTTGTCCAAACTTTGTGGAGTTAACTCTAGGTTGTACCACAGAGTTATAGCTCTCATGAGATCGTAAACGGTAGTGGACGTGTATAATGAGGTCGTGCAGGTAATCGGGAGATGAGTTATGGATAATTTTAAAAACCTCGAGCGCCATATCTTGAATTCTTCTGACATGAAGGTAGCATAATCTGTTATAAGCTTAAAGTTCTTTAAGAGGAGTGGTAAAATCGTTTTATATATAACACAAAGCACGTTCCTGTATTCCAGCTTGCGTGTGTTCCCAAGGTTACAGAAATGCCATACAAGAGGGGATAATTAGAATTTTAAAGGAAAACATGTTTAACATTGTATTTTTTTACCGACAAATATGAATTTATGTGGTCAGTCAACAACAAGTATGCTTTAATGTGTATTGTGTACATAAATTTTAGATAAAACTAGTTAATATAAATATCGCCTGAGATCTTGTAAGTAATTATGTACATGTAAGGTTAGAATAGATTGGTTTCGTGGGGAAAAGTGGACGTGAAAAAAATATCATGCCTTCGGTAGACAAATTAAATCGTGTGAATCTTGAATTAATTATAAGGAGTCTTTATATATATATATATAGATCGTGCCGTAGATCGTGAGTTCAAGGTCCGGTCATGATCAGGGTACGAGTCAAAAAGTTGTCTTCCACCGTCAGTTGTGTTAATATGTTATACATTTATATACATTGTATCAAATCATTAGCACAAAATGTAAAATGTATCGTGAGCACTATGTGTTGGTGACGGAGACAAAGATTTGAATTTCCTGTCGTAGTTGAACTGTCATGAATGCAAATACATTGCGACCAGTTAATCATACAATGATCATGTCAGGGCTTCGGCCCGACCATCACTGCGCCATTGAAACGTCTTTTTTTAATACCGCCGATGTGGCGCAGCTGGTACGGGTACTTCTGGCTAGGCGATTGGGTTACGGGGACGGCGACATAGTTCCCCATCAATATATGTACCAAATTAAGTCTATACGTTTGGATTTTCCAATACACTGTGCATGTGTAAATTCTTCAATTCAATTGATATTCTAAAGACGGTTCAACACGGTATGAGTAGAGCAGTATATCATACTGGATACAAGAGTCCACTCACATCGGGACTGTTATTCTCAGGGTTTTTTTTTCCCCTTTCTAATTCTAATTTTAATTCAAAAGACGCTTCGGTCCAATATTAGAAGTGATGACAACATGTGAATTGATTTTGGAGTCTTCCTAAGATGTCGACTGGCTACATGGTACGATACAGAATTGATCAGATAAGAGAAGTCAAAGAGGCTATGGACACATTTAAAAAAGAAAACAGTTTCTAAGCATTTCCGTCGAAATTCGAGACTTGCTAAATCAAAATGTTTGCAAACATCTCGTAACGTCAATAGCTATCGACAAGACTTTAAAGTGGATGTGTGGTTCAGTCTTCATGGTCAGTTCTTCGTGGCCATTTCTTCGTGGTCAGTCTTCGTGGTCAGTTCTTGGGTGGCTGACCGCCCTGTCATACACCCGGGTCTTCCTTGGACGAAATATTTCTGACACACAAAAACGGGTTTGTTGGTGAAAATGTCGCCCAAACTTTCACTCCACACATTTAGCGGAAGTAAGAAGCAGATTCGTTTATTAATTGGATCAGTCAGACCAGAGTTGTGCATTTCTGAAAAAGGATAGACCTGGTGATTTGATGTCGTGACGAGCTTTGACAAATTCTTTCCAGGCCCAAACCAACATCGACATGTCCGTCAAAATTTATCTCGGAAATATTACACTCACCAAAGACCATTCCTCAAGTGGTGAACCCTAAGTTATCTTCGTTTGGGCCAGATTGACCTAGAACGTGTTCTTGCATTAATCAAGAGTCAACTCGTACCAAAGGACACACCCTGTGACGTTACTAATTAAATAAATATTTGCGGTGTCCTAGATCACTGTCGTGAAGTTGAACGTCAAGTTATTAAGTTGACCATACAGTAGTAAAGTTGACCATACAGTATTAAAGTTGACCATACAGTAGTAAAGTTGACCATACAGTAGTAAATTTGACCATAAACTAGTAACGTTTACATTAGTACAGTTACAGTAGTAAAGTTGACCGTGAAGTAGTATAAGAACACCTTTTGAGTAAACTTGGTCGAAGAACAGTATTCCGGTTAGGTGATTGTCGTATAATTTAAAGACAGTGTTTCAACCCAAGAATGATGTTCCTGTGTCAGAAATATTTCGCCCAATGATACCCTACATAGGTGTCAGTGACGGGCCTGGTATGGGTGTAATGTTCGCCCTAGGTGTCAGCGGCGGGCCTGGTATGGGTGTAATGTTCGCCCTAGGTGTCAGTGACGGGCCTGGTATGGATGTAATTTTCACCCTAGGTGTCAGTGACGGGCCTGGTATGGGTGTAATGTTCGCCCTAGGTGTCAGCAGCGGGCCTGATATGGGTGTAATGTTCGCCCAAGGTGTCAGTGGCGGGCCTGGTATGGGTGTAATGTTCGCCCTAGGTGTCAGTGACAGGCCTGGTATATGTAGTTTTTTCCCTATGTGTCAGCGGTGGGCCTGGTATGGATATAATTTTTGCCCTAGGTGTCAGTGGCGGGCCTGGTATATATAATTTTTGCCCTAGGTGTCAGTGACGGGCCTGGTATATATAATTTTTGCCCTAGGTGTCAGTGGCGGGCCTGGTATATATAATTTTTGCCCTAGGTGTCAGTGACAGGCCTGGTATATGTAATTTTTTCCCTATGTGTCAGCGGTGGGCCTGGTATGGATATAATTTTTGCCCTAGGTGTCAGTGGCGGGCCTGGTATGGATGTAATTTTTGCCCTAGGTGTCAGTGGCGGGCCTGGTATGGATGTAATTTTCGCCCTAGGTGTCAGTGACGGGCCTGGTATGGATGTAATTTTTGCCCAAGGTGTCAGTGGCGGGCCTGGTATGGATGTAATTTTTGCCCAAGGTGTCAGTGACGGGCCTGGTATATATAATTTTTGCCCTAGGTGTCAGCGGCGGGCCTGGTATATATAATTGTTGCCCTAGGTGTCAGCGGCGGGCCTGGTATGGATGTAATTTTTGCCATTGGTGTCAGCGGTGGGCCTGGTATGGATGCAATGTTTGCCATTGGTGTCAGCGGCGGGCCTGGTATGGATGTAATTTTTGCCCTAGGTGTCAGCGGCGGGCCTGGTAGATATAATTGTTGCCCTAGGTGTCAGCGGTGGGCCTGGTATATATAATTTTTGCCCTAGGTGTCAGCGGTGGGCCTGGTATATATAATTTTTGCCCTAGGTGTCAGCGGCGGGCCTGGTATGGATATAATTTTCACAGACGACAGAGTGGTTCTCTATCTTTCAATTACACCATTTTCTCATTCCATAACATCTTTTTATTTCCCATAGTAAACCGGGCGATTTTTAATTGATTATTTTTCTTGTCAGTATATTTTTATCGTTTGTTTTGTATACATTATTTATCTATTACTTTAACACTCTTACATTGCTCCATTGGTTACACGGTGTACTGTATGACCACAGGGGCTTGGCACGATTTTCCAAATGATAGTCCATATATATATGTATATAGTATCAAGGGTAGTAACTACAAAGAGGGGGAAGACGAACGTATTTAAAAAAAAAATAATTTGTCGTATTCTGCGGGTCAAAAATCTTAGTGACACATACATTACATCAAAGAGAAATGTTTTATCTTTCCAATGAGTGTTCGATGAACAAAATTGGCCAAGTATTATCCAAGTTATGACCTGACGAATTCGGAAATAGATACTGAAATGGCTAGGTCGGAATCTCCCTGTCCGGTTGAATAGTCGCCTCGCCTCTAATGGGTACCTCAATAACCATTCAGAAATCGAAAAATCGACGCTTGCAGCGGTATACAGTAACCATAACTATGTCAATATAGGATGTCGGTTGGTTATGTTATCCGTCATGTGCCGTAGCCAATTCCATATTACATCACCGAGCTTACCGTCAGCAAAAAGAACCGCCATCTTTCCCTAACCTTTCGTGACTTTGTTTATGTCGTTACAGTGGTCGTACAGCCAAGAAGCGTTCCGAATGAAGGGAAAGATGGTGGTTCTTTTTGCTGACGGTAAGCTCGGTGATGTAATATGGAATTGGCTACGGCACATGACGGATAACATAACCAACCGACATCCTATATTGACATAGTTATGGTTACTGTATACCGCTGCAAGCGTCGATTTTTCGATTTCTGAATGGTTATTGAGGTACCCATTAGAGGCGAGGCGACTATTCAACCGGACAGGGAGATTCCGACCTAGCCATTTCAGTATCTATTTCCGAATTCGTCAGGTCATAACTTGGATAATACTTGGCCAATTTTGTTCATCGAACACTCATTGGAAAGATAAAACATTTCTCTTTGATGTAATGTATGTGTCACTAAGATTTTTGACCCGCAGAATACGACAAATTATTTTTTTTTTAAATACGTTCGTCTTCCCCCTCTTTGTAGTTACTACCCTTGATACTATATACATATATATATGGACTATCATTTGGAAAATCGTGCCAAGCCCCTGTGTGTATGACGGCACTAGTGTGGTGTGGATGTGAAATTGGGCAGTGATTCCGTCTAATTAAGCACAATTGGACACTTCGTGTGGACACTTCATACATATTTTAATGATAAACCTTATTTTAGACTTAAAGGTGTCATGTTATAATTTAACCTTAATCAAGTGATTTATGACAGGTTCAAATCAGCTGATTGGGGCGAAAATCTGGACCTGTCTATAAAGACTTTTATTGTTGTCTACATACCTTGTTTGACTGTAAACTAAAACAACATCGGAAATAAAGTTTGTATAACATGCATGATAAGACACCGAATAGACTTCTATCAGCTTTGTTCTCTCAATTCTAGCTGAAAATCGATATAAAACGTACTAAGGGCCGATATCAACAGAACGTACTCGGAGAACCCTGAAAAAAAGCTGAACTATAGTACAGCTAGTGTTCCAAACAAACGACATGACGAACAAATCAATTCGATCATTTATTGACGAAATCCTACATCAATTAACGATAAAAGCAAGTCACCGACAACACTACAACATCACAGTGTTACCCAATAAATAATAAATTGATAAAATCATGCATGAAAATGGTGACATCATGTAATATAATGGTGTAACAGGAGAGGAGAAAATGTAGCGGCCAGACCGGGGTTCGAACCCGGGACCTCCGAACACTAGCCGGATGCTCTACTAATTGAGCTACCTGGTCACCGATGATCGACCTAGTCCATTCCCGCTACAATGGTAATATCATGTAATATTATGATGATATCATGTAATATTTACATTCTGTGTTGCATTTGCTTATATGTCGTTAGTAAACCAAATTGTATTCATCAGAGTGTATACTACAATTTACAGTGATTCGGTCAGAGTAGGGATACAGCCCCAGGTGTTGCTGGTCAAAACAATGGTCCCCATGCCACTTACATTCGGCCAGGAGAGATTTCGAATGCTAGCATTTATCTACGTAAACCAACACAAATAAAAGCAACGCAAGTTATGAGAGTAAAATTTAATAATAGAAAATATGAAGTCGACCGACTCGACACAAAATTATTATAAGCTCTATTCCTGATCTATAGGAAGTCATCAAATTGTCACTGTCGTCACACAGGGGCTCGTTGTCGAATTGTCAGAAATGCTAGACACGACAATATACAATTATTGCATTTTGTTGAGGTGTACACGAGACTATACGGACCTTGGCAAGAGTTTGTTCATCGAGGCCGAAGGCCGAGGTGAACAAACTCTTGCCCAGGTCCGTATAGTCTCGTGTACACCGAAAACAAAATGCAATAACTGCTTTGTAATATGACCAAATAAAACAAATGAATAACAATTAAGAAGTTAACAATTCAACAGTTTAATAATAGAACCATTTGCAAAAACAACATTTATAATCAGTAACAATATATCACAGATTTCATATTTAATCCATGGTCAGATTTTATTGGAGTGTAGATATTGATGAATTACCAGTAGCTTTCAATATCACAAATATATGAAATTGTATAATTCAGTTAAAAAGAGACACTGAAGTCCAACAACACATTTCTGTCTATGTTGCCCGTGGTTTGATGCAACCTGCAATTCTGGGGTTTGACCTTTTTCAATCATTGAATGTCACGATTGATTTGTCTGCTGGCATCATGCTGCAGACCATGCTGGGCTCATGCTGCAGACCATGCTGGCATCATGCTGCAAACCATGCTGGCATCATGCTGCAGACCATGCTGGAATTACAGGCTTGTCCGGTGATTTTGCGCATCCGGTGATTTTGCGCAGTCGAAAGTTACGCCCATCTGATGTCACATCCGTCAAATATTCGTGTCAGCTGTAATTTTTTTTTATCAGAAGTGACATTTGTGCAGAAACTAAAATCTGGTGCAGAAGAAACGAGTATATTGGTGAGTAATTACTCCCTTCATGCAATAATAATTAAGTAAAACCATCATTCACACATATATATCAACAATGCCTAAATGTAGATGGTCGCCGCCTCCGACGAGTTGTAAACATTGCGTCATATCTCATAATATCACAGGAAAATCCCTTTTCACGGCTTACCTTATTGCTGCAGACTGATTTCGCTTACGTTCCATATACTTCAATAAACTGGAGCAAATAATCCAAAAATGTGTGTTTTGTGCAAGCTATAATGCACGTTCGTTACTACCGAGCAGACGACGTTCAGTTGTGCCTGCGATTCATGAATGAAAAATGAGGCCCCGAATCAGCATTTCATTCAAGTGGCGGGAAACTCGTCCAAAATTAAAAAAAAAAACTATGGAAGCCCATCAGCTCCAAATCATAACGTAAAAGCACAGTCCAAGAATGGATTGAAATCACTGTTTTAAACACATCATCACCAAGATTTACAAACATAAACAAAAAGAAAAAATAATAATATTAAAAAACATGCTGTTGTAGAATAAGTTAGTAACTAAGATTAGAAAATTAGAAAATATTAGAATAAAAAATACAGTACAGTCTTCTTCATTTTCAGAATTTCCGTCAGTATGCCTTCTTCAAGGATAAAAACAACTTATACATATGCAATGATGAAAGAGGCCTATGATGATGTCAAAACTAAACATCATCAAATCAGAAGTGCAGCAAAAATTCATAACATTCCAGAATCAACTCTAAGGTACAGACTTAAACATCCAGAAGGGACAGATGTCAAAAAAGGCGGCCCTATAATTTTCACTAGAAAGCAGGAAGAACTTCTTGCAGATCACTGCATTGGAATGGCCCATTTAGGCTATGGATTTACCAGATGGCAAATTATTGAGATGGCAAAGAATATGTGTGAGGTTGTTGGGAAGGAAAATATTGAGCCCTCAAAGCATTGGTTTTATGGTTTTCTGGGGCGTTTTCCCGAGTTGTCGATGGTGAAGCCAAAGAAAAAAGAAGTTGCAAGGGACAAGGCAGTGACAAGTGATATGCTGTGCACATATTTTGCTGAGCTGAAGTTGATCCTAGACAAATATCAGATAATGAACAAAGCAGAGCAAATCTGGAACGTTGATGAGTCTGGGATATCTTTAGACCACACTCCACCTAAAGTCCTAGCAAGAGCTGGAACAAATCCATATGCTGTTACTCAAGGCGAATCGGCGAATACGACCCTGATAGCTGCTGGAAGTGCCATTGGTGAGACGATACCACCGTATATCATTTTTAAAGGAGAACGTCTGTCAAAAGAAATGAGATCGAGTGGCATTCAGGGTACTAAATATCGTGTTTCTCCCACTGGATGGTCAAATTCTGTGTTATTTTTTTATTTTTTCAAGAACCACTTCTTGAAACATGTTACAATACGGCCTTGTATTCTTCTTTACGATGGACATTCCACACATATCAATATTGATGTCATTGAGGCAGCAAGAGAGGAGGATGTGCACCTATTTGTACTCCCTCCACACAGCAGTCACTGTTTGCAGCCACTGGATGTTGCTGGTTTTAGCCCTCCAAAATGTAGCCTTAATGCACAGATTCATAAATTCTTACACAGTAATCCAAATTCTATCATAACCCCAAAGGATTTGCCCAGTTTAATTAGCACTGCGTACAAAAGTGCATTGACTGTGAGCACCATAATGTCGGGTTTTAGAAAGACTGGGATATTTCCATTCAATCCATCTGCCCCATCAGTTGAACCACCTGTTATCACCAAACAGACAGAGAGCAAAAACATAAACAGAACAGAAAGGCAAGATAACAGAAATGTCAAAATTTTGTTTCAGGAAAAGTCATCTGAATACAGCACGAGGTTGTCAGAGAAAGGAGAAACTAAAAAGAAAAGAAAGGCGTTTGTACCACCTTATGGATGTGCGATTACTGAGGATGAATCCTATCAAAACAAGAAAGAGATGTGGAAATGAAAAGGTTAACATATCAGAAACAGACAACGTAAAACACACTAGTACGGCAAAAAGAAAGTCATTTAAACCACCATTGAAAGAACAAAGTTGCAAAGAGAATCAGGGAGAAGATGTAAGTGACCCCAAAAAACCCAAGACAACAACAGGCAAATTAATAGGTAAAGGAAAGGGACCACATAAGAACTCACGAAAAGGAAAAAATCCGTGTAAAAAGACTTCGGAAAAAAAAGAGCAAAGGGCAAGTGATAGACATAGTGACACCGAGGAGGAGGATGATGTATGTGTTGTGTGTGGCAAATGGCAGCCTGTTGGTCTACAACTGCAAACTAGCATCAAATTTGTTAACTGGGGCCAATGCACTCGATGTCAAAATTGGGTGCATTTAAAATTTTGTACAGACATTGACAGTCTGTCAGAAAATGACGACTTCCTGTGCCCCAACTGTGCACCTTAAATATAATTATATAGGGCTTGCGTATCTTTTTATTGTGTTAATTCGTTAGAAAATCACTTTGTTGAACATCTTCACGTTTTTGTAATATAAAAAACATATATCCACTTTAAATGCATCGTGTGTCGCTTGGACAGTAACTTTTTGATGGTTATGGGCCACCGTAGATACATTTTCTGTGCTGCCAGACCGGATATAAACGACTGCGCAATATCACTGGACATGTTGACGTTCTCTAAACAAGGGGGGTAAGCACACTCTTCGTTGATTAGTAAGCGTTTGTTCTGTTAATACCATTTTTTTTCTTTGATATTCGGAAGGACAAACCATTTTTTATTTAGTATACAGAACTTTTATCGATCATATTCATTTAAAATACAACGAATCGACAACTCTGCTCTTAGATGCGCAAAATCACCGAACAGCATTGTAGTTCATATCCTCAGGAAAAATATCACAGACTTCAATGAAGTTGACCGACCTTTGACACCCAAATATTGCCTAAATAATTTCGCAGCGACAGCAGTGTTCTTGCGTGTGTTCTTTGCATCTTTTTTCTTCAATAGATCATTAAGTTCTTCTTCGTTTATTGTAGCAAAGCGTTCTGTGGGTTGACCGTCTGCCATATTGTAAACAAAGTGGTTCCAAACGATCGCTTGTATCAAGCATTCTGATTGGCTGTTGTCAAAACTAACGCGTTGCGCGATTGGACAACGGGGAAGCAAAGATTGCAGACCTGTTCGTGCTAAAAATAGCACGAACCGGTCGGCAATGTGAAGGGAATTTCCCAGTCGAGTTATTTTTAGCACGAACAGGTCTACTCACAAACAGGTGCTGGAGAGGAAAACATGAAGTGGGCCAATGAGAATAAAGCAAACACTCAAGTCATATTACAACATTTAAAGTCCGGCCTTTTTTAAAAAAATCGGCAGTATCGACATGGTTTCTGGTTGTGTATGCATACTGAATTATAGTTATGTGGTTATTCACTGATGTCAAAGGCCTAACGGGCGACATTCTATTTATCTGTCACCCAAATTGTATTTATATCGACTGTATACTACCATTTGGTAACAGTTCAATGCATAAATATAATGGTGACATAATGTAATATAATGGTAATATCATGTAATATTATGATGATATCATGTAATATAATGGTAACATCATGTAATATAATGGTGACATCACGTGATATAATGGTGACATCACGTGATATAATGGTGATATCATGTTATATAATGGTGACATCATGTTATATAATCATGACATCAAGTTACATTATGGTAACATCATGTAATATAATGGTTGCACCAGGTAATATAATGATGATATCATGTAATAAAATTGTGACATCATGTTATTATTGGTAACTCATGAAATATAACGGTAACATCATGTAATATAATAGTGACATCATGTTATATAATGGTAACATCATATTATATAATAATATCAGCTAACATAATGGTAGCATCAGATAATAAAATGATGATATAATGTAATATAATGGTGATATGATGTAATATAATGATAACATGCAATATAATGGTAAATCATGTAATTTAATGATAACATGTTTTATATACAACAAACACATGGAAACAGTTTACCTGTTTATTACTTGCTAGTTCATAAGATTCATGCACATATTATAAAAAACATATTTGGCGTATCAGGGGCTACTCACTCCAAAACAAATCCCACTTACAAATATAAACTTATAAAACAATACCTTACTAAAAACTAATAACAATACCAAGCAAGACTCTGCCGAACTCCAGAGAGGCTAGTAAGATTATACCTTAACTAAGTTACAATGAAAATAGAGTAGATACTCTTGAGCGTTTCAAGAGCAGAAAGAACTCTTAAGCGTTTTAAGAGAAGATACTCTTGAGCGATTCAAGAGACAAGATCTTGAGCGATTCAAGAAGGAAAGATAGAAATAATTACATATACTACACACATATAGTAACTAAATACTTATAATAATACCACTAAAGTATTGGGGGTAAATTCCCCAAGGAATGAAGCCCAAAATTGAGCTCAGAGTAATAAATGATTACTGTAATGATTACTGTAAATTACTGTGAGTGAGAGCCCCCAATACTTAATTAGGTAAAAGAAGACATGTGGTTTTGTGCACGGGAAAAAGTAGCCGGGTCAGTACGTATATAACGTATGAAACAATTTGAAGACCAGCGACCAAGAGTTTGGATAATATGATCTTCCACACCAGCAGCTGCAGCCGAGGTAGCAGCCCCAATGCGAAATGAATGTCCATTAAATGCTTCGCTATTAACACCTATGCGTGAAAGAGTTTCCTTAAGATAGGCAATAAAAGTATGGCGCATTAAAGGAGTAACATCTCGATCTGAATTATAATCAACGAAAAGGGGAGAAGACGAAGTAGCCCTTGTGAATAACGAAGATGCAAATACTTTTGCATCGTAGTCACTGGAGTAAAAACACTGTTTTCAAAAAAAATTAAAATGACCCCCTTTTCAAATGGATCTGTTTTAGAAGAACGTAGGCACAAATGGAAAATAGAATGGTCTGGTGATATGGTGACATCCCCAACACGAATGAAGTTAGCTTCACCAACAGTCTTACAAGTGAACTCACCACATCGCATAAAACCGTAAAAGGCAGTTTTGAATGCACACTGAAGCATAAGGTCAGTAAAAGGGGCAAACATACCACTTTTGCCCTTCAAAGCGGCACACATTTTGTACAACACATCACAAGTTATAGGAAGGCGTTTGGTTGAAAGAAACACATTTGATTTTTTAATAGCACGAAGAATATATGACAAGCGCAAAGTGCCGGCTAAGGGATCCCCTAAACTATGTCGAATGTAATGAAAACGTACACCAGAAAGGTATAACTTAATTGTATCGAATTTAAGTCGTAACTGTTTGTTACAATACGTGACAAAAAGGATGAGAATGTCTTCAGTAATGTGGGGCAGGTGTCCTACTGGACAGCTGATACCTTGCATGAACATGAATGTCAAGAAACACTGAAGTCCTGATTTGTACGAAGCTAAAGTTCCTGGACTCAAGGCCTTGTTCCATAAATGGTCAACTTCACCATTCAGCTCATCATTAAAGATGACATGGGGAGGCAAGGAATCGGGAAGACGTCTGACTGGGGCGCCAGTTGACGAAAACGCACCATCTGAAAACGAGAAATGGCATCAGCAATGTTATTCTCTTTCCCAGGAATATGCACCGCATGCACAACAAAGTTGTTTACAGCTGAATGGAATGTTAATTTCCGCATGAGTTTCATAATGCTTTTAACTTTTGAGCGTCCCTTAGAGATTATTTCGACAGTCGCTAAGTTATCACAATGAAATAAGATACGTTTCTCATGCCACTGGTGACCCCATAGAACACAAGCCATTACAATGGGGTAAAGTTCGAAAAGGGCCATGGACGGCTCAAGTTCCTTAAGACCAGGAGGGAAAATGCCTTGAAACCACTTGGTGCCAAAAATGCCCCCAAACGCATCTGGAGTAGCGTCGGTGTATAGGTGTAAATTAGCAGCTGTAGTGATATGGTCGTCTAAGAAAAAAGAAACACCGTTCCAATTTTTTAAGAAAACAGACCACATGTGCAGATCAGCTCGACACTCCTCTGTAAGCTTGATATGGTGGTGTAGTTCGCGTACGGTGGTAGATAATGATATCAAATGGGAAACGAACGTCCGTCCTGGTTTGATGCACCGACTTGCAAAGTTCATGTGACCCAGTAAACTTAAGAGTTCTTTTTTTGTACACGACTTCCGGTTTAGAAAAGTATCTAATATTGAGGAAATCCGCTCGATTTTCTCTAACGGAAGCCGAGCTTCACGATTTCGAGAGTCTAAGTATACCCCTAAATATTCCAGCATAACACAAGGTCCCACCGTTTTATGGGCTCCTAAAGGAATGCTAAGATTGGCAAATACAGAGAGGAAACGTTCCATAGTAGCCATAGCATTGACTTCCGTAGGTTCTATAACTAAAAAGTCATCTAGAAGGTGTAAAATGTTGGAGATATTGTAGTTAGGCCTAGCAATCCAGCAGACCGCTCGTGATAAGTTATCAAACAACTTAGGACTCGAACGACTTCCAAAGACAAGTCGAGTGAAAAAATAAAAATTGTTTTCCCACTGAATGCCATGATACGACCAAAACACGGGTTTGATAGGCAACAACTTAAAAGCGTCTGTTATGTCCGTTTTCATTAACCATGCATCTTTTCCACATTGTTTGATGAGACGGATAGCATCGTCAATAGTAACATACTTCAAGGAGCAGGTGACCTTGTCAATGAGACTGTTAAGGCTGGGATTGGAAGCGTCTTGGTGAGGAGCTGATAAGTCAACAATCAGACGCTTCTTCTTGGAGTACTTGTGCTCCGCTAAGCCGATGGAATTGATACGGTATTTGGTGAAAGGTATGGAGTCGAATGGACCAAGCAGATAGCCTTTCTGAAATTCTTTGGAAATTAAATCTGTCACACACTGTGGGTCATTCGTAGCTGACTTTAATTTTTTACAGATGATTGAGTTGCAGGCAAGTCTTGAAACCCTGTGTCAAAGCCATATTTTAAACCTTCCAATAGGAATTTAACAAAGGCACGGTCAGAATGATTTCTGAGTTCAAATTGAAGAGCCCCAACATAATAGGTGTAGTAGCTGAAAACGACTGATTTGACGTAGAAACTACTTCTTCGCATGAGGCCTTGTTTCCTCTAAAGGGCAGGCTGACTTGAGTGACCTCCCTTACACGAAAAACAAACATGGAGGAAAAAACAAGAAGGTATGTTGCATCCGTGAACACTATTGAAATTATTACAAATTTCACGACCCTCATGATAGACTTTGGGACGACCTTTTAAGTCTGTGGTTGGTGTCCCCTGACTATGTGAGGATTTAGCCTTGTTGTTTTTGGGTACATTCCCGGTTGGTTGTCGTCTATCACGCATAACTGGGCAAAATCCTGTGGAATGTAAGGTACTCTCGCAGTTCTCACAAGAAATGGGCTTGTGATTAGCAAAAATGTTACAAAATAGTATGTTATCACGGATAGACCAGTCAATGGGTATGTTGTTGTATCGCAGTTGAGCTGCTGCCCTTAACGAAAACTGTCCGTGGTAATCATAGAATCCTGTCGTATATCGGATACCCATATCAACTATGTCACGCTCATATATGTCGAGCTCGATCCTTCTGGAAGGGTGAGCTGAGCACATGACCTGCTTGTAGACACCAAACGCTAAAATGAATTCGCTCAAGGTCAGAATTCTGTTGAGAGGAGCATCAGGCTTCTCAGACTGGCAATTGGGGTCGCTTTGGCCATTGAAATATGGTATTAAAAGAGCCGCCAGGTTGACGTCTCTGCCAGAAATAATTTGCTGTCGTAAAGCTGGTGAAATAGTCTCAACTAGCGGTATAGATTCAGAAGCGAACCCAAAACGTGTACGTTTAGAAAAGACCTCACCTTGAGAACTAGTTTCGTCGCTCAGTCTCCTATATGCTGTTTCCAAAGTAAAGTTTCTCTCTGTTAGAGAAGAGGGTGTCGTAGACGGTATATGTGATATAGGATCACGAAGAGATACCAGCTGACTCTCACTTCCTGCTGCTGCCGATGGAGCAATACGTGTCCTCTCGCGCACTAAATTTAACTCTGGCAAGGTTCTTTGAGGGATAGGCGAAGAACTATTGGTTTCTGCGGCACTATGAGTTGATACCCGTTGTTCCAAACGCAAATAACTTTCTTGTAAAGTAGTCACACTGTCTGCCAGACTTGACACAATATCCACAAAGCGATCGGTATTGACAACTTCATGGGCGCCGCCATCTTGCCCTGTGGAATTATGGGATCGCGCACTAGTGCATTGCACACGACTCTCGGGTCTCGAGCGACCGTCTTTCAATTTCTTAGCCAAAACTAAACGTTTGTCACTAGATTTGAACGAAATTCCCAAAGTCTTAAGTTCCTCTCGTAGACGAGAAATGGTCCAGTTTTCTACCATTTCCGGGTCATAAGGCACGGCTCGTGCAGTTCTTCGTTTAGCCCCCAAAATGGAAAATTTGGCGTCCGAGATGGAGAAGCACACAATGCATACAAATGTAAACAAAAACGTTCCAGGCGAGGAATTCGCCTATGTACGCATGTATTAAAGTGAGTCAGAAACGTAAAAGTACGTAGGAGGTATGATACGAATACATGATGAAGAACAGTTTAAACATACCCTCTAGCCGAGTAGAATAAACGCACGTGAGCTCCGTAATCGTATAGCTCACAGAACTAGACACACCAATCGGTCCTACGCAAATCTTTGAAGGGAAGGCACACAGCCAAATCTGTTCCGTAAGTTGATCTACGTAGAAGGAGTATTGTATATCCTCAGTTGTTTTTGAGTCCGAAAAGTTAAATGAATAATGTGTTCCTTAGATTGAAAGAATAACGTGAAAACAAGTGCCCATATGCATACATCAGCCAAATTTCTCAGAATGGAGGCTTAGGAGGCATAGCTAATAGATGTACCCCTCTAGGGGGAATTGTTGATTGGTCAATAATAACTTCATCTAATTAGCATATAAACACTGAGAGCCCTTGGATACAAAATTACCATACAAAAATAAACAACATGCTACAACTACGGAACAATATCTAGAACCCAATTAACTTAATACACATCTTAAAAATACATAACTACATAAAATATGTTAGCAGAGGAAAAATATATTGCTGTATATAAACTATAATTTAACATTAAAATGTCAAATTATCATAATATTAAAGTGGCATCATGTAATATAATGGTGACATCATATAATATAATGGTAACATCATGTAATATAATGGTGACATCATGTTGTATAATGGTGATATCATATAATATAATGGTGATATCATATAATATAATGGTGATATCATATAATATAATGGTAACATCATATAATATAATGGTGACATCATGTAATATAATGGTGACATCATGTAATATAATGGTAACATCATGTAATATAATGGTGACATCATATAATATAATGGTGACATCATGTAATATAATGGTGACATCATGTAATATAATGGTGACATCATATAATATAATGGTGACATCATGTAATATAATGGTGACATCATATAATATAATGGTGACATCATGTAATATAATGGTGACATCATGTAATATAATGGTGACATCATGTAATATAATGGTGACATCATATAATATAATGGTGACATCATGTTGTATAATGGTGATATCATATAATATAATGGTGACATCATATAATATAATGGTAACATCATGTTGTATAATGGTGATATCATATAATATAATGGTGACATCATGTAATATAATGGTGACATCATGTAATATAATGATGACATCATGTTGTATAATGGTGACATCATGTTGTATAATGGTGACATCATATAATATAATGGTAACATCATGTTGTATAATGGTGATATCATATAATATAATGGTGACATCATGTAATATAATGGTGACATCATGTAATATAATGGTGACATCATGTAATATAATGGTGACATCATGTAATATAATGGTGACATCATGTAATATAATGGTGACATCATGTAATATAATGGTGACATCATATAATATAATGGTAACATCATGTAATATAATGGTAACATCATGTAATATAATGGTGACATCATATAATATAATGGTAACATCATGTAATATAAATTTGATATCATGCTATATAAGATAATATCATGTAATACAATGGTGACACCAGGTAATATTATGATGATATCATGTAATATAATGGTAACATCATGTAATATGATGATGATATAATGTACTATAATGGTAATATCATGTAATATAATGGTAATATCATGTAATATAATGGTGACATCATGTAATATAATGGTAACATCATGTAATATGATGATGATATAATGTACTATAATGGTAAGATATAATATAATTGACATCACGTAATATAATGATGATATCATGTACTATTATAATGAAATTGTGGGAATAAATGGTGATATCTTCAAGTATAATTTGTTACATCATACAATTTAATGGTTTTATTGTGTAATATAATGGAGACATCATGTAATATAAATTTGATATCATGCTATATAAGATAATATCATGAAATATAATGGTTATAGTATTAAATAAAGTTTTAAATAATTGTATTGCAAAACAAAAAGCAAATTTCGCAAAACACCTAAATTTTCAAAATTCACCTTACTACGACAATTTTTTACCCCTGGGAAAACTGGGAATTTAAAAGAAATCAGAAGGAGTGTTTTACATAAAGGTATTAAGAATTATATGAGGTTCTAGAGCCGTATACGATTAATAGATATATTATCAAAAGAATGAAAATCAATCATTAGAGCACAATTTATTAAAACAGGCAAGTGTAAACCTTGTCAGTTTAAAGTTATATGAGATTGATATGAATAAGTCATCATACATTGATATAGTTTGAAATCAGTTGATGTACAATATATTTTTAATTCTGCTGAGATGTGGTTGCGCTTAAAACACACAATCAAGTTAATAACTTTTTGGCAGCGACATTTAAAATAAAAAGCCCCTGAATGTTTTTAAATAATGAAATGTTAAACAAATGTTTACTGCTTAATGTTTAAAAGGCTTGCGTGCAATGTGATATCCACCAATACCGGGACAACCGGAAATATTATCCCCATAGAATATGATATCCACTAGTTCCAAAGGGGATAACCGGAAATATTATCCCCGTGAAATATGATATCCAATAGTTCCGAAAGGGACAACCGTGAAATATCATCCCCGTGAAATGAATATGTAATTGTAGAAAATAGTAACAAGATTATAATTAATTACAAAATTGGAAGAAGACTCATTTAATGACAAAATGTAATACCTATGTAGGTACAGTGTGTATTTGTTTGAACAAAAGACAGATGTGCTAGTTCAAACATTATCAATACATAGAATACAGGAATCTGAACGAGGTGCATGTGTGGCTAGATAATAAAACATTTGCACGATACAATTAATAGGTTTAATTACAATTCCTATCGATAACTACAAAGTCATCATTTTCTACAATACATGTCTCTTTCATATATTGTAGTAACACGTTGATCAATCGTGAAATCCCGAAAAAAATAACTATCTACATGTATATATATATATATATCTATATATACAAATGTAATATCACTTATTGGCTAGTGTGTTAGGTATTTGTATGGCTTTGTTAGAAATGTAAAAAGTGTTGTAATTGTTCTTTTATTTATTCATTATGAAATTAACATTCAAGTTTATGATTCAACCATACATGCTTGCTTTCCATAGATTTCCGGAATGTAGAGCGGTAAAATTGTACGTGTTCCCATGACTCGTAAGACGAGGCTATTTGATATCGTATGTTATGTCTTCCTAATGCCTTTGTATATAGGATACCAGACCAAGGTGACATACTTATGATCAATACGGATGGAAAATATATCCTAACATGATGTGATGGTTATAGGTCAGTTATGCATTCTTATTAAACGACATACTAAACAGCCCGGTTGGTCCTTTTGCTTGCTTTCCTGTCTTGCTTTTCGTTTACGTGACTCTGTGAAAATATTTAAGTAAAACTTTTTAACTCGATGATTCCAGAGGATGCTAATCGTAAGAAAAACACCTTGTAAATTTGCTATAATTTCAAATATGATTAAAAGTATTTCAAAGTTTGTTACTACTGCTACTATTCCTAAAATCCAGCTAAAACCCATACTAGCGGATATCTTAGCGAACAAAAAGATGTTGGATTTCTTAGATTTGCTAGCGTTGATTATAGATGTAGACGATATATAGTATATGATCATAAAGAATAGGACAAGGTTTCCACACAATATCACCGATACAGGCACAACAAAGGCAAAAAGTAGAGTGTACGTATCTACAATGAAACAAGCGTCACCACCATATATCGTTTTCACAGAGTTTGTGATAAATTCCGTTAATTTTGTACCAAGTACTATGACAGACGTCGTTATGAAGCCAATCATACAATATTTTATAGTAGAAAAGTAATTTCGTCCCGCTCCACTGTCGACATATAGCTTTCGAATGTCGTAATTCAAGCGAAAGGAACAAAGAAACATGAACACGAAAGAGCCAAGCCAGGCAAAATGCTGAATGGCGCCTAGCCACACACAGATTACGTCACGAAATAAAGTTATTGTGTTTAGAAGGACACACGTGTGAGCCAGTGATAGGAAACAAATAAGCACTATCATCAATTGTGACTTCTGATTTACCATTGATGGTATGATACAATAATGAATTAGACAACATATCAGACTCGAGATAGACACACAGGTACATATAGTATTGATATTGTCTCTGTAATTCGACACCAACAATACTCCTCTCTTACTGTAATTCGCTTGAAATGTTTCTACACAAATATAATAATGTCCGTTTTGAATGAAAACGTGTTTTGGTTTGATAAATACTCTATTTAGGATATTTATTCCATCCATATAGAAATTGTTCATTTTTACCGCGGAAATTGTTTTGAGGACACGCATAGTTGAATCAATATTTGTTGTATTGTCTACTCTGACTGCAGCACAAGGAAGACTTGTCCAGGACGGATACCTGATGAAAACATATCTAGGATTGAGAACAGATTCATTGACCTTACATGTCGATTTTTCGACGTCTTCAATATGCTGAAACAATATGAAAGGTTTCACTATTTTAGAAAAATTATTGAGTATATCCCAACGGAACTGCCTCTGGATTTCTTGTAAAGTGTTGTAATATGCGTTCAACTCGAATGTACCTTGAACTCTTATAAAAGAGCAAGGCTGCCGAGATGTATAATCCTCGCCGTTGATCGAGTCAATCTGAAAGTAGTCTTTGCTCAATAGAGGAGTATCAATTCTTTTATTCATAATTAAATCGTCCGATATCTCCAATATGTCATAAATTAATAAACGTATATATCTATATCTGTCATTAACGTTAATTGTACTGTTGCATTGGAATAAAAACTCGAATGCATAGGGTGAAAGCGTATCTGTTTGAACACATGTACCGTAATATCTTCTGGTGTTGAATGGACAGTAGAGCTGACGGCAGCCAACCTGTACAAAAAACAATAAAATAAAATAAAAATAAAAATAAAAAATGCCGTGTAATTTTTGTAAAAAAAATAATATTATTATGCAAATGATCGAACACTTTATTGATGGTATAGAAGTCCATTCTGTCTAAGATCACTAATTCTCAGGAAAGGAATTCTAACTGATGTATAAGCCAAAAACGTTCTTTCTAATATCTATTGCATAATAACCTGTGGATTTTGGTCTCCTTTGGAAAAATTATTCCGATACTGAAGGTGTATTTATTACATTTAGTTCACGCACAATTTGGTTTCCAGCCTTCTGTATTGATATAAATCAATATGGGATCTATTGAATAAAGTGATTGCTGTATATTTCTTGGATAACTGTCTAAGAATGAAATGAAAGACATCACCTAAAAACTCATAGTTTCAGTTAATGCAAAATTATAGTATACACAAAATCTGACCACTAGAATACACGACGAGAATATCAAGATTATGTGTTGCGATGGAAAAAAAAGATTTAACACTTCATGCAATTGTTTGAATAGTCTGTCCAGTAGCCCTCCGATAAGTTATCTGTAGTAAGCTACAGGAAACTTAATGGAAATCTGCAGTTAAGATTTTGGATGGACATAGTACATACATAACAGTAGATGGCATTACAGTCGTGTTTTAAATAAGTATATACATGTATCACAAAGCAATATCTTAAAAAAGATTATATAAATATTTAAATAAGAGGAAGAATGCTCAAAACGACCGTAGTACGTTCATGATTAATCATAATGATTTCAAAATTTTCAAAAAATATTTCGTTAGCTTACCTGATCCGACAGGAATACCTCCGTTTCACTACATTGGTCAGCATTTGTGTAAAGTAAGTCAGACACGTCTATCAAACTAATGACTGTGTATGTGTTAAGACCGGGATCTGCTAAAAAGCCGCCAATTAAACAATAAACCTCTTTCAAGTCATTTCGCTGCAACATACAGTCGACATTCCTGAAATTCTGTGGTTCGTTCAAGCCTTGATACTTTGCCCTAACGGGGGCCATGGCGCGATTTTTACTGCAGGTATCATTTGGCCGGTTTTTGGACGGGTCTATAAGATAAGTTATCCAATGACGCCCCGTTTTTTCTTTGATCTTTTGTTGGCGTTATATTGCATACTATGTGATATTTCAAATATCACATATGTGATATCTGAAATATCACATGGCATTTCTGATTGGTCCATGCCTCAGTCTTGAGGCGGGGCCAATTTCAAATGTAGGCGTGACAAATGAACAAAGACAGGAAATGCATTTCAAACAAAATTTAATGAAATACGAGTGCCGTTTAGAAATTTTCCGTCTTCTTTCTTCACCTTGTATGCACGTACAGCCCTGCTGCGATGTACCGTTCTGTCCATAATGAGTTGTTCATCAAAACCTGACCAAACAGAATATAAAACCCTGTTCATATTTTATTAAGTAAAATCTATTTTAACAGGCCAGTAAAAAAAAGCATACATTACATGATTACATATAAAATTTCAGTCATTTAAAAAAAAATGGTTATACAGATTACGCTAAATGTAACAATATACTTTCGTTGCACAAAAATCCTATCATAAACAAAATAGTGATGAAAATGATAACAAGACGAGTGGATAAAAATACCGATTAACCGATTCATTGATTTCTTTAAACAATTTCACGGATTTTGAAAGGATTTTGTGACATTGTGAACGTCGAAATTTACGAAAAATATTTCATTTCACAATTTGTTCAAACGATATGATTTTAGACTTACCTGCTTGGTAAAGGGAAGTAGCGCAGGTCCTCTTTCCGGAATGGTTTATGTAATTTCCCTTGAATCCTGCAGCCTTTCACATGTTTTTCACATTACCATTCAGTTCATTTACAACAATTGGCTGAGCTAATTCCTTGGTATCAACTATTCCAATGTCAGTAGCTACCGTGTCACTATCTTCAAGTTCATACTCATACTTATCTACGGCCTGTGATAATGTTATATCGTCGAGGTCAGTGAACACATCGACATCAGTGATCAGTACCTGATCCGTCATGGTTGACAGTCTCACTAGAAATGAATGGGCTACTGTGACAGAAAACAAAACGTGTCAGAAATTGGCGGGAAACATATCACAGTGACAGGTTCTGATCAATTTTATAGCTCCACTCCTAGGCACGTGGGTGACAAAACCTCGGCTGTCATTGGATAAAACAGATACAAAATGGGTACTCGTGACGTATCGCATATATCACACTCGTGCTACGCACTCGTGTGATATATCCGATACATCACTCGTACCCATTATGTATCTATTACAAATTGATGGATGACAGTAGCGTATATCGTGATTTTCGGGCGGGACGAATCTATGACTACAGAAAGGAGAGTTTATTCTGTCAAAGATTGTCGTTGTTAGATAATCGTTCGGTATAAATCGAACAATGTAGTTTGCCGCACACGATACATTCAACTTCCAAAAAATCGTGTCATGTAAATTGTTACATTTTGCACAATGTATGTTTTTGTATGTCAAATTTGTTTTTGTATCAGTTACTGGCAAAACATCCATCAAATAGTTATTATTTGACTGTAGACACTTTTGTTTCGTTTCGTTGCCATCCCATTTTCAGGACAGGAAGATATCATAAATACTCCAAACATATAACGCCCGTCTTTGAAGAAATCGATTGATTCACATGTCGTCCTCTTGATAAAAGAAAACGTCTCAGACTTGTCTTCTATACCTGTATCGGCATCAAAGCAACAGTCATCGTAGTATTTACAACTGGGATCACAACTACAGTGATACTTTCCCGAAGGACTATTGCAAGAGAAAAACGTCTGTTTGCAAGTCTCCAAATCCCATACATATCTCATAGGTGACAAAAAATTCGTTAATGATAACGAAATAATGAATATAAAGCACAAAGAAATATCAGTCATATTCGCAATGTTGTTTAACTGAAATGAGAATCAGAAAACCAAGCACAAATTCACAATTTAGAACATCCGTTTTTCCAAAGTATTGGTAGGAGTAGACATTGATACGCTGATTTTGTAGAAACACTCACTTGTTTGTGTTCATACATGAAAACATATGATTATGCCAATAAATTAATGTCTGAAACAACTGCTGGTGATTTGATTTCTTTCGGTTTTAGTATCACGAGTCATACGGACACGTTTGGCAAAAATGTCGCTGAGGTTATCTTCGACTCCCGAGAAAAATCATAGTCCTCAGGTTGTACCTATCTTCAATACAGTGAAACCATCATCAGCTAATACGTATTATATATACATAACCCGAGAGCCCTACTTTAGATTGCATTCACCATACTGTAAGAAATTGCATATAAAATTCCGTCATTAAAGAGAGTAAAAGTAACAAAAGTCGTTGATTTATAATCTGATTATTTTTTACACTTTAAAACTTAAATTGATTAGTTCTTTGCCAATAACAATGTTTTTTCATCCATTGCCATTTTCAAAAAGAGAATTATCATTAAAGATAATATCACTAGATTTATATGCGTCGTAGCTATTACAGTTTGTTCTCTTTGATGTTTTTGTGTGATCAGTCCTCGTGATAGCTAAGTGACATGCAGATTTCATCAATAAACAATGAGGCTAGTAACAGAATGTATACATCGCCATCTTAACGAAATACAATATTGAGACACGTTTGCACTAAAATGATTGTGTCTAGGCCCCTGCGTTCTTAAAAGTAATAAGTTAAGAGACGCAGATGTTATCTTTAACCAAAAATATCTCGTATAGATTGGTACAAATGATCAACTTGTTGTAGCAACTATAACCGACTGACTTTCTTTGTTTCCTCTCTGTTTTGGAGATTATACATGTCTTAATAGACAGACCCGTGTACGTTCGCAGTTCCGATTTACGCTTAGCGTTTCCGTAGCACTTCCGTACAATTTCCGTAGCATTACCGTATCACTTCCATACCGTTTGCGTCCACTCACCGTAGTGTTACCGTAGCATTTGCCTGTACTTATTTTCACTCGCAGACCGTCTCATAACCGTTCGGTAGACAATTTTGCGGAGTATATTTTTTATCGAAACGAAATTTAGTTAAATATACTTACCGAGCGTCAAAACAGAAATGTAGCGACAGCAAATAATTTGATAAGGAGGTGAGAATTGAATAGATACGGCTATAAATCTGTCTGTATCTTTGTATAGAAAAAATAACACTCTCACAAAGACAAGTCAAGTCACATGGTCCATCGATCTTAGTGTGATAAAAAATGACGGATCCTAGAAGTAGTCGACGCATGGAAACCAAGATG
Organism: Pecten maximus; assembly: GCF_902652985.1. Lineage (NCBI taxonomy): Eukaryota > Metazoa > Mollusca > Bivalvia > Pectinida > Pectinidae > Pecten > Pecten maximus. The sequence continues at coordinate 2,083,975 of NC_047033.1, forward strand.
AAGATCGTGTCAAATAAACAATATTACCTTTACTGTGCTATAGTCTAACCTTTAAAACAGTTACATGTGATATGCACTGGTCAGGCTACATGTATAGGGTACAAATCGTCCAGACAGTATCACATAGGTAAACTAGGTACTGTAGTTAGACTTAATTGTCAGCAATGATACAAACAACACAGCATGTTGTATAAACTAAAGGTAAGGTATTTTGGGGACCAAGTGATACTAGGTGTGAAAGGTAGAACAATAAGAGATACATTTTAATTATGGCCTACATGTAAGGCTATAGACTGCTTCATAAAACTTCCAACTTTAATGAGAATGTCGTCGTGATCTATGGAGTTTTTCATTATCTATTTCAATTTTAAAACCCAAAGGTCTAATCACAGAATTGATAACAAATTGATAAATCATAGACGTATATATCCCATGTGTGATATATATATATATATATATATGTCTCTGATAAACTACCTGTATAACAAGAGTAAATTAGTTACATAGTAAGAGCAAATACGGTATATAAAGTGCATACACATGTGAAATAGAACTGATGTCCTATATAGAAATCATCCAGACAATCAAGTAAGTCTTGTTATGAACAGTAAACAAGAGACCTATAATTCTGAAAATAAATCATTTTCCGACATAAGTCTCTCAAATGAGACGTTAAAAAACTGTCAGGAACATGACGAGGGTACTGTAGTTAAAATTAATTAGGACTCTTTTACGAACATTACAATTTCTTACAATAATCCAGCATTTACAGGGATAAACCAGGGTTGAGCTACTCGACCTAGTCAAAAAAAGATTGGAACTAAAAAGTTCAATTATCCTGTAAAAGTTCGATCAAGCAGGCTATGTACAGATTTGAATAAAAATATATGTATTAATGCCTACATACCAGAATAGGCAAGTTGAATTGTGTACAAATGTACATGTAATATAGACTATTATCGTTTAATTTTAATTTAAAACACAGAAATTAAAATATATATATAAAAAAAAAAACAACTTCAATCTGGTGTACGAGTGTTGCTTGACATGGTGAACATATTTCAGGACAGTAATCTAACTGACTGCACTAATGTACAGAGAGCGAATAACATTTTGAAAATCCAAATATGTAGATTGGCATGACTTATCTAACTTATCTAACCTGTAATAAAAAGTTAAGTTTCCGAGTGAGCCATACACCCAAGTCTTTAGCATGTGTTTCTTTCTTTAGAGATTACACACCCAAGCTGTCGGGATACTCAGTTGTATATCTTTTGCTGCTAAACGTTATATAACAATATTTCTTTATATTAAACGTACATTTTTAAGTTTTACACCAGTCGTAGACTCTGTCAATATCGGATAGGAGATCACCACAGTCTTGAATATAACGTGCTGCGTTACAAAATTTGCTTTCAACGGCAAAAAGGAAAGTTTTGAAAAAAATGTAAAAGAGAGGATGAATCATTTGAATCGCAAAGTTTCAGGACTGATAGTATACAGATATTTTTTGTATCATCACACTAACATCATCATCAAAGTTTCTATCGCGGAGTTCGCCGAATAACTCGTCAAAGTTGGAATAGCAAAAACTTTTCTTCTTGGCAACGTTGCTTTACTTCGTTAAGAAACACATCCGCTGCTAGTTTGATAGAATTTTATAATTATTGGTATGCACAAAAACTATTTCCTTTTTCCTTTGGTGTCTTTTCTAGAATTGTAAAAAAAAAAAAAAAAAAAAAAAAAAAATACACACACACCCTCACACATATACGCAGATTTAAATAACAGTCATTAAAGACACTTGTTAATACTTCTACTATTAAAAGCATACATTTGTAATTTAAACTCTCTTGAGATGATGGTTTCATGATATATAACCAAGCAACTGTTCACAAATACCACATTATAAAAGCTGCCAGTCCCTTATACAAAATATGAGAATCAACGCCACATTTATATCTGAAATTATATGCGTGACTGTTCCTGTGTAACAATGTGCAAATTTGACAATTTATTGGTTTTTATTATGTTTGATATATTTTATCTCAGGTACGCGCCGCTCGCTGTTTAGTTAACGTTTTCGCGGTGCCCGCGGACTTGTGTACGACTGTGCTGTTTACCTGTGTACGTCACCTGTCTTACACGTATGTTGTGAATTGTTATGTAAATGTGGTGTTGGAATGTTTCCTTATATGGCCATGTCCAGTGTCGTCTCGTTTTGGGTTTTGGCCGTCAATTTGGTGTCTTTGTCTTGTATAGTTTGATCAGACATAGAGCCGCCAAGGTGGAAGGATGTGTGTTTGTGAAAGGTTAGTTCTTTTAAACTCTAGAAGTCATATTTAATATTTTGTTATTTGATATTTATTGGACGCGGTCGATTTCGTTTTGGTGTTCATTATCCAATATATTATTAAATTAGGAAATTATCATTTGTTCCAGCAGAATACTGACCGGCACTGGCCGAGAGTTTTTTATGCAACATCTGAAACCCCAAACCCATTGTTCGGGTACGTATGTACATGTATTATGTAAAATGTATAGATATAATAGGGAATATTTTATTTGTATAAATTATTCTATTTATATAAGCAAAGTACATGCACGCCAAATGGCGGGAAATGTTAAATAATCAAAGTTTCACCGTGTAACATGTCCATAATACCTATAATGGTGATAATATATATTTACTGTTTTACTGTTTGTATTGTAGGGTTTATTTTATAAGAGTAATAAAAGATTGGAATCTTCAACTCGATTTGGATGATTTTGTTCAAATTACATAGAAAGTGATTTTATTTTAAAATTAAATGCTTTCGTCTTTTGTTGCCGAGAATAATAAATTTTCCTGAATTTGAAAGATCCTTATATGACCTTAATATTTCAGGTTTCTAAAATTTGTACAAATTTTCGCATACTGAGGTTTTCTTTTTTCTATAGTAGTACAGTTTGATAAAACGTTCTTCCACTTCCCAATACAACTTTCACTCCGGGATCCATCAGACACCATTTCACTGTCGTTCCTATACGTGTTCGCTTCGTCTAGGATCCACTTTTTATCAGAACCAAATAATTTATTCAGAAACGGTCGATTATTTGTGACCGTCGACCGTAGCATTACCGTAGCACTACCGTAGCATTACCGTACCATTTCCGTAGCTCTTTCGTAGCATTACCGTACCATTTCCGTAGCAGTACCGTAGCATAACCGTAGCATTTACGTAGCACTTCCGTAGCATAACCGTAGCATTTATGTAGCACTTCCGTATACGTAGCGTTTGCGCTAAAACGGAACAGCGAACGAACACGGGTCTGTAGATGTTTACACCAAATGAAGAATATATACAATGTACATAATAATATTAGAGTATTTATTTCTGAGAACATTACAGATATCAAATCGGTAATATTTACCATCAGTATGGCCTACTTGTCTTGATTTAGTTGAGTATCGTTTGGGCTACCGAATATGAATTGACACCGTCTACCGTCTGGAAGGTTATCAATTGAAGATAATCTACTACATCTAAGAAAGTATATAAAAAGTATAACAACTTATCGAGACTTGTAAACAGCGACGGACACTGGATAATGAAATGTTAAGTAATATCATCAGACTGTTTCTTACATAGTCTACATATCTACATATCACAGTTTCTCGCCATGTTTGATAGAGTTTGCTCATGTAAGATCTATATCTAGCATAGCATTTCACGCGCGCGTAGTAATCTCGGTTCAAGGGGGACAACTCTTACAACGTCGTGTGCTTGTGTTTACACCCGACAGTCCTTAGATTTATTATATCCTCGGTGTCGGTATTGAAACGTTGGACTTAACTTTACAAATACAAACATTCTGAGATAAATATATATCATATCAGCTATAAACCAATAGGGCTACACGGTTAAACGACAAATACAAACATTCTGAGATAAATATATATATCATATCAGCTATAAACCAATAGGGCTACACGGTTAAACGACAAATACAAACATTCTGAGATAAATATATATATCATATCAGCTATAAACCAATAGGGCTACACGGTTAAACGATTAGACCATTCAGCCATCTGAGCGAAAATGTAACTCCGATAATGTACAATAGACTAGGCCTACAGTCTGTATTAACAGTTACAGAACAGAACGGACCAGCCTACCCTTCAGGTTTGTCATTTGCCATTGAAAATATGCAAACACCTGGCAATACAATCACCTGGCAATTATAGGAAGTTGAATAAAAGCCATAAATAGATAAAAAAAAAAAAAGAGTTTATAATAAAGAAAATGCCAAACATCGCAATCGATGAAATTAATTGTTCCGTTTGCGTCAGCAAAGGGGCCTGGAATTTGTTCACTCTAGGCCTACTCAGTAACCTGTGTATTTGGAAATTGGGAATTAGCTCTTAAATGAACGAACATTCGTTAAAAAGGACACCCCTCGTTGTTCATATAAAGAAATATTTATTTTAATTGTAAAACAGAGTCTATATTTGTGTAGAGTAACCAGGAACACTAACTGTCATCCTAGCCTTTCAATATGATTATGGTTATCGACGGACCTACCTTCGTCATTCTATCAAGAAAACCGGTTAAACACATATAATCCAATGTCTCAGAAAAAAATGGAATACTCGCATCGAGTCACTGTTTGCTGGTTCAAACACGAAGCTGCCAAACTCACCATGAATTTAAAATTACCACCCACGAAACATCTTGTGACTTGGCAATAGAAAGTAGAGTTTGTTCCGAGAAATGATCAAATATGTCAAGGTGCGAATCAAATCATATGTAAACCTGGATAACTCATTTCAGCGTTGGAGTTTTCAAAGTATTGTCTCGGATGTTGACAATATTTGATCACGGCCACATCAAAAGTCGGTCAGTTACGGCAATTTTATCGGCGAATTGTTCATTCGTTCATCACTTACATGTCACCACAAAAGGAATGAAAGTATGGAAACTTTGTTTGCAAAAATCGAGTATGATCTTTCAGAATGTCTTAAATATTTTTAGTAAAAACGTCAAATGATTTTTTTTTTAACTTGAAGAAAATGAAGGACTGAGAGGCAAACCTCGGGTTTCACCACATTTTGTGACCCCTCGGTTGGAAAATCCCTATCCTACATATACACTTAGTCTTATAATCTCTTTCGCACCGATAAGACATTTGCACTTCTTCAAGTTTCCACGTATATTTAAGGAAATCTACGCAAATCAACCACAATGGATAAGGAGCACGCAATGTTTGAATAGAGCGAAATGTTTGGATTTTTTGAACACGCTATATTGTGTTGCCACCTTTTTGTTAAATCTTTCACAGTCCTCTTACAGATGTTTCTCCACTCCTACGACAAGGACAGAAAAAATCAAACACATGGTCCAGTAACAATTTTGAAATCTCGAGTTTTTTCGCAGTTGTGAATATGTCGTCAATGAAAATTTCTGCTTTAATGAAAATCACTCATAGATTTCATACTCATTATACAGTGATTGGTGTTGTCCTCGAATAACATGAACAGTCTTTGGAGACTGAATAGAAATGACAACAAAACGAGGCAAATCTTAACGTTTAATTAGAGCTTGTAACAAACAAATCTTTACAACTATAATTGAATAAGAATCATACCTTATATAACTTAACGACGAACGCTTTAACGACGTGCAGTCTTCCTTCCTTTTCACGGCGTGATATTTACCCAGTCGTTTCTTTGAATGCCTTTCGACCTCTTAAAAGTTTCTGACAGTTGTAGAAGCTTCGGAAACTACTTTCTTTGCATTCTTAGAATCTTTCCCGTTCAGCAGAAGCTCCAGTTCGTTTCGTCTAGCAGAATATACTTGCTACATGCACAAGTTGCGATCGTTTCAAACACTTACGGAATGCATTGGGATCTAACATTTCCGGTAAGGGTAAATGAAAACGATAGTAGACTTCCGAATGGAAGGGTCACGAAAGTGCAACAAAGGGGTATCTGAGCGGGCGACATATAGTTAACGAGAAGACAACATTGTGTTTCCTGTTAAGCCACAAATCATTCACTCATTTACGAGGGTGGCATACGTATTATAGACCCCTACGTGATGCCATTTAGATGAGTCAAAATTTAGTAAAACAGAATGACCTACCCTGTGGTTATCTCACGTATATACCATTCAATTGCCTTTCCTCTGGTCATCCAACATATATACCATATTTCATAATAGTTATATAGCCATATTATGAATATTTAGTGGTTTATCTAAATCATATTGTATTCAAACACAATAGCGAGGAATCCCTTATTACCAAATGGATGACTCCGGGTGAAGAATGATGGCTAGATCAAAGACCCTGACTAGAGAGATTTACAAGACTGATGTTGGATAACTTAGCGGTCTTAGATACAGTGGTTATCCCAATGAGGAACAAGGCCAGCAATGAAATATAATAAATTATTTTAAAATTCAGTTAAAATATATCAAATTTCATATCCGAAATATTCCTAGGTCTGTACTTTCATATTATACTTATTTGCCCTTTGGCACCAACTTTGTTTACCTGTTGACCTAGTTGATCTGATGTTAATGGTACGTGCTCCACATGGTTATGTTATATTGTCTCAGGCTATATGACAGATGTCGGCTGTGTTACCATGCATCTATCCATCATAACTGTATACCTAGGACTATATAAGGCTGGATTTTTTTTTAAATTTTTTTGTCGGATTCCTAGGACTGTACTAGACAGTCCTACACACGAGAAAAAAAGTCCTACACACGAGAAAAAAACAGTCCTACACACGAGAAAAAAAGTCCTACACACGAGAAAAAAACAGTCCTACACACGAGACAAAAACAGTCCTACACACGAGAAAAAAACAGTTCTACACACGAGACAAAAACAGTCCTACACACGAGACAAAAACAGTCCTACACACGAGAAAAAAACAGTCCTACACACGAGACAAAAACAGTCCTACACACGAGAAAAAACAATCCTACACACGAGAAAAAAACAGTCCTACACACGAGAAAGAAACAATCCTACACACGAGAAAAAAACAGTCCTACACACGAGAAAAAAACAGTCCTACACACGAGAAAAAATCTGAAGATATAACTACGTCGGACTCCGTCTTCCTCTCTTACAACGCACACAACAATATCTTTAAGTGACAACAAAACTTTGTAGGTCAAAGCACTTTAAATAGGCTACGGTTCTCTAGTCTTTGTCATCACCGGAAAGTCTTTGTCATCCCTTGAACTGTTCTTAATGAAGGGCGTTGCTGACTATACATGGTGTAGGGATCTTTCCTGGAGTTTTGTGACACCCCAAGGTGGATATCTACCCACCAACTAATAAAACTGATACTTCAAAGAGATCAACTGCAAAATACCAAAACACTGCTCCTTTATCAATAGTGCTTGATTTGGATTACTTTTCTGGGTCACGGTCAATGTTACTAATTATAGAAAATCGGTTTCCAAGCAATAACTTTTAACAATAAAGCTGTAAATTAATATAATAATTATAATTCTTTCTCAAGGTGCTTGCCGGCAATTGCGTTTCTGCTTTGAATATCAAATGTCATGGTTCCAACTTGATATCCCTGCTCATATCGTTTTATTTCTGTGCACTATACTCGATCAGACGCTATCTAATGCTTCCATTTCAGTAAAAAAGTAACTAATTTACCAACAATTCCCCGGGGACATCTAACGGCAGGTTATCCTCCTGTCGCAAAACATAATCTCTACGTGATCCAAGAAGACGTGAAACTGTATGTTAGATTAATGTGGGTTCTCCAGGGTTTCCGTCTTAGTGAAAAAACTATCATAAAACTTTTTTACACGAACATTCCATAGGATGCTAATCGAGAGAAAAGTCCCTTGTAAATTTGCCATGATTTCAAACATCATTAAAAGTATTTCAAAGTTTGTTACTACTGCTACTATTCCTAAGATCCAGCTAAAACCCATACTAGCGGATATTTTAGCGTAAACAACAATGTTGGATTTCTTTGATTTGTTAGCGTTGACTATAGATGTAGACGATATATAGTATATGATCATACAGAATAGGACAAGGTTTCCACACAATATCACCGATACAGGCACAACAAAGGCAAAAAGTAGAGTGTACGTATCTACAATGAAACAATCATTACCACCGTATATCGTTTTCACAGAGTTTGTGATAAATTCCGTTGATTTTGTACCAAGTACTATGACAGACGTAGATATGAAGCCAATCATGCAGTATTTTATAGTAGAAAAGTAATTCCGTCCCGCTCCACTGTCAACATGTAGCTTTCGAATGTCGTAATTCAAGCGAAAGGAACAAAGAAACATGAACACGAAAGAGCCAAGCCAGGCAAAATGCTGAATGGCGCCTAGCCACACACAGATTACGTCACGAAATAAAGTTATTGTGTTTAGAAGGACACACGTGTGAGCCAGCGATAGGAAACAAATAAGCACTATCATCAATTGTGACTTCTGATTTACCATTGATGGTATGATACAATAATGAATTAGACAACAGATTAGTCCCGAGATAGACACACACGTACATATAGCATTGACAATATATCTGTAAACTGACACGGACACAATATTTGTTTTATTGTAGTTCGCTAGGAAGGTTTCCAAACAAACATAAAAATGTCCGTTTAGACGTAAAACGTTCGTGGGTTTGATGTTGATTCCGTTTATATAGAAACTTTCCATGTCTGCCGGAAGGACATGTCTACTTTGATGACTGTTTGGTGAATTGTCCACCCGGACTGCAGCGCAAGGTAAACCTGTCCAAGCCGGAAACCGGGTGAAAATATACCTAGGATTTTGAACAGATCTATTGACTTTACATGACGCGTTTTCGACGTTTTCAACATGTCGAATCAAACCGAAAGATGACGATAGCTTGGAATAATTAGTGAGTATACCCACACGAAACTGCCACTGAATTTCTTGTAAAGTCTTGTTGTAATCTGGTTTCAACTCCAGTGGAACTTGAACTTTAACAAAGGAGCAAGGCTCCCTAGATTTATAATCCTCTCCGTTGATAAATTCAGCCACCATATAATATGAATCGATTTCGTTGAGCCAGAAGACAACATCAAACCTCGTCAGTAAATCGTTTGTTAAAGTACGTAAATACCTGTACAACTTGAACTCGTTGCCAGTACTGTTTCGTTGAAAAAGGAACTCAAATGCATAGGGTGAAAGCGTATCTGTTTGAACACATGTACCGTAATATCTTCTGGTGTTGAATGGACAGTAGAGCTGATGGCAGCCAATCTGTGTGAAAGATTGTTTGTGTTTGTATATTTGTAATTGATTGAATAAGATACAAATAAAGAGATATAAATAAAATATGTTGGATAAGGTTCTATATTTTCAGTATGGTACTTTAAAGGAAATTGATGTAAACATCAGCATTACACCAATTAAAAAATAATAAATACTACATTTTTTGAAATGAATAGTTGCATAACAGTTGGCTAAGGTGTAATACTAGCAATTCAAAACAACATCAATTAATTGTAAAAAGAAAGCGTTTCCTACCTGATCCGACAGGAATGCTTCCGTTTCTCTACAACGGTCATTAACAATACCTTTGTAGAGTAAAACAGATATGTCGATCAAAGTACTGACTTTGTGTGTGTATTTTCCTGCCGGATTGAACGATATTCCAGGTCCTGCTAAACAATTTACCTGTTTCAAATCATTCCGCTGCAGCAGAAAATCTAAATTTCTAAAGAAATGTATTACGTGCGATCCATTATACTGTGCCATAATGGGTACCAAAGCGCGATTTGTACTGGAGTTGTTCTTTCTGTGGTTTGTTGACGGGTCTATAAGATAAGGAATAAAGGGATAGCAGTATCGTATATCATGTTCTTTGAACGGGACGAATCGATAACTACACAACGGAGAGTTAATTCTGTCAAAAACTGTCATGGTTAGGGAATCGTTTCGGTACAAATCCAGCTATGAATGTTGCCTTACACGATATATTCAATTTCCACAGAATCACGTCTTGTATATGATTACATTTCGCACAGTGTCTATTTTTGTATGTCAGATTTGTTCTGGTATCCGTCACTGGTACAATATCTATCAGGTTACTGCTATTATACTTCAGACATTTTTGTTTTGTTTCATCCCCTTGCCAGTTGTCCAGACAGGTAGACAACATAAACACTCCATATCTGAACATTCCGTCTTTAAAGAAATTTATTGGTTCACATGTCATCCTTTTGATAAACGAAAACGTCTCAGACCTGTCTTCGATAACACCTGTATCGGCATCAAAACAGCAGTCATCGTAAAAATTGCACACGGAATCACATCTGCAGTAACACCTCCCCGGTGGATTTTTACAAGAGAAATACAAGCGTTTACAAGTATCGATGTCCTGTTCATATTGAGGTGTCTCAAGGGATAAAGCATCAATCGATGTTAACGGAATTATGAAAATAAACCAAACATATATTGCAGTCATGATCCAAGAATTGTTTCAACGAAACAAGAATCAAGAATATTGGGACATTTTAATAACATCGATATTATCAAGCAAGAGTCGCCACACTCGTTCGCTTGGACATCCAGATAAAACAAGTCCAGTCGTTTATTGTCGAAAGCAACTCGCGGTTGCTGTATTGTAAGTGATAAGCCTAACCAATGCATTGCATCGTAATTTCTTCGGAACCTTGCTATATAGTGTTACGTCATATATATCTTATGTAATGAAAATTTGTTTCCTTGAAGAGCAGCATTTGACGAGGTACGAATGCACAAGGAAGATCTAGAGATTTATTTTGTTGCTATTTTTATATTAGGTAGATGTATATCTTTAGCTCGAGTTCACCGTAATATTGTGTATTCACTAGCATGATACTGTTTCCAAATAGACATTGGAATATTATAAAATTGAAAAAAATATAGAATTGTTTTTAATATCGGATGTAATTTTCTGGTTCATTGCTTAAAATAATAAGTTTATGGTTAATTTCAACTCTTTTTGAAACCTTGCCATTAACAAATGGAAAATTATCATCCAAGATGATGAACAGTTCCGTTTGATGTATCATATAACTAATGTGATTTGTCCTCGTAATAACAAAGTAACATGCTGGCCAATTTAAAGAAATATCCTACTGGTAGATTCATAAGATCGACAGCACACAGTCACTTTGCAATTGTTTCAATATACTACATCTTCTTAATAGTGATTAGAGCGGTTTATTGACGTTTACGTAGTGTTCTCCCTTGGCCGGAAGCTTTATCAAACGCGAGTGAACACACGATTCGAAATACCTCACTCTTTTGAATGCAGAGAAAATATGAGAATATGAATTGACCACAGGATTCGAATAATATTCACGTCACCCAGTTTAGTGTTTTTAAAAGTCTAAAAGGGTCATGTGTTATCTGTTTTACATTGGATGAAGGTGTGTACCGCTGCGGGGGGTTAGAGTTTAAATATTAAAAATGGCCTAATTAGCATCGGGGCTTACATTTGCAGAGAAAGGCACTGATATCTCCTTAGATACCACTACCGAAATATATTGTTACCAGAGAGAACATCTAGGAAACATTTTGGCAAATACAAACGCTACTATGTTAAACTTGACTTCTCAGTATAAGGTATGACGGCCTATCTTAGGGTACCTGGACTCCAAAAAGGACGCTAAGCAAATGTAGTTACAGGTTTCCTTTGTTAGTGTGATTCCGACCGTATAAATGACATGGCAATCATACCATGATAAGAACATTAAAATATCTGACTTAAGAACAAACAGTGCATCGGCAAAATAGAATTAAATGTTTTTTGAACATGCAAGCAAAACATTATCAACGGTGAACTTAATAGGATCATGGATCATTGATGCGAAGATGCTTCCGGATTTATTTAAAGTTTTTGATATGGTATTATAGACAAGCTAATTTAATTATTTCCATTGCTGACTAGAGTGTTTTGAGATCTTAACCGAAAATCTATAGACATATATTTTATATACATGTGAATCTCATTCTATGTTTTAAATGGCAATCCCCTATCGGTCAAGTACCACTGCCTCTAAGGGAGAGGAGTAGATAGACTTTTCGGTTCAACCATATTCAATTATGTCGCCCAATGATGCTGTCGACAAATAAATAAATTAATTGATAAATTAATTAAAAAAACCCAACAACAATGAAAACAAATCCCCGTGTCCATAGAGTAGAGCAAATTCACATCGGTCCCTTTCCCTCACGAATTGATAAAGTACTAAATAGCTTGTGTCTGATAACCAATTTTGGCGCTGCCCATAAAACCCATACAGAGTCATACGAAATATTCCAGGCCAAAGTCCTATCATCCGCACAAAAGGACGACTTCAAAGACTTAGCTTAACTTCTCATATCGAAATAGCACATCAGCCTTTACGGTGTAGACTTTTTTTTTTCTAAAAGACGATGCAATTGAAATATGGACAAGATGGACAGGAACCATTCTGCATCTTAAAGGATGAGAGGGTTGGGTGTTACCCAATGAGGCCTTTCCACCACTTGACTCAAAATTCTGATAATAGACTTGTATATGAAGACAATTGTCCATTGGCCTAATCGGTCTGAGTTGACTATGTGGCCTGTATCTGTTGGGATAAGGAAATTCAATATCATCAGATCTTTATTCCATACAGTTTGTATGTTAAATTTTATTCAATTAGGATATAAATGCCTATTCTGTCTTTTTGCTTTAAATAACGTTTTACCTATTTTAAAAGGTTAGAGTATTCTTTTCATAAAACAAAATTAATACTAATCTAATGGAGCTGCCTCTTTGTTAAGCATTGAGATTGTAATATGTAACGTGTTATATTATGTCCATGTTTATACCATTGTGTATGTTACTGTTTTGGGAAAGGACTTATATACAGGCTTTGCCTGATGTCCAATCCTATTGTCCTTGTGTCAATAAAATGTTTTGAAATGAAATGAAATGAAATGAAATCGGTCGGAGTTCTGATAATTTTATTGATAAATATATTTTTGTTCTTTTAAACTAAGATTTATTCCCTGTGACCATTAAGCTAAGTCAAGGTAATCATTTTGAATCAACGTTCATATAGATAACGCATGTATCATGATCCTAGACCAAATCTGCAAAAGGGTCATGCAACTTTAACGGTCACATCGATCCCAATTTTGAAATTTGTCAAAACAATATTGAAATAGAAGTCACATCATGCAAAATTCCATTAAAAAAATCGATATCTAGTCAGGATATCATTTTCGTACTGTCCCATGAGATTTGGTTTATGGTTTAGTTTGTTTTTGTTTAACGTCCTATTAACAGCCAGGGTCATTTAAGGACGTGTCAGATTTGGAGGTGGTGAAAAGCCGGAGTACCCAGAGAAAAACCACCGGCCTACGGTCAGTACCTGGCAACTGCCCCTAGAAGGTTTTGAACTCGCAACCCAGAGGTGGAGGGTTAGTGATAAAGTGTCGGGACACCTTCACCACTCGGCCACCACGGCCCTCACATGCGAATACATCTACATAGTATGATAAGTGATAACGCTATATTTTTATTGGTCCAACTGTCGACTTCGTCCAAGATCATACTACACCAAAACCTTTTTAGAATTCGTTCATATCAACTCATGTCATCGTGTTCACAAGATCCATTGGTAATACATACTTATATTGGAGGATGATAACCTATATGATCACGTGATTATTGAACCAGTTCCATTATCGAACTCGTCCAAGAGCTAAGTGATAAACCCGTTCACATTTACTAAACTATCTTGTCCGAAAGGTGGGAAAATACTTAACGTACAGTAAACGAGAAAATCTGTCATCTGTGATAGGTCATGATGTATCCAACTAGTTTCGACAAACTAGATTATTCCTGCAAATAAGTTAACTTTTCAATTAATAACAATGACTATAAATAGCAGAAGGGAATTTCCCAAATTCTGTTTTTTTACCGATCACCATCAACATTAACTAACACAATCAATACATTTTTTAAAGACTAATGTTCTGGTCAAAACAAATGTTCTACGATTAGCTAAAACAATTATGAAAAAATTCAGTTGGATAACAATTATCATTTTTGCGAAAAAAAAAATTTAAATTAAATTTTCGTCCTTAAAGTAAACATTTACTTACAGCTCTGATAATACAGTAATACTGTTTAGAAAGATAGTTAAATAAAAAAAATAATGAGTCAAATGCATAAGATCCTACATTAAGCTGTGTGTTTGTCACTTATTTTGCTTCCTTCATTGTAAATCATATCTATATAAGTGTATATCAAATATCATATTTGAAAAAAAAAATCGAAATAAAAATGAGAATATTTTTTTCGTAAAAAATATACAAATGTACAATTATCTGTAGTAAGGAACGGCGACATTCTATTTATCTGTCCCCCAAATTATATTCACATCGACTGCATACTTCCATTTGGTAATAGTTTAAAGCTTAAATATTTCGCACAGCTGGTAAAATATTAATAAGATGTATTATTGTTGGACTGCAGATACTTTCATTTGTATCGTCCCCAGCCAGTTATCTAGACAAGTAAACAGTATAAATATTTCAAAATATAACGTCTGTCTTGAAGAAATCAATTGATTCACATGTCGTTCTCTTGATAAACGAAAACGTCTCAGACTTGCCTTCTTTGAGTCAAATTTCGATATCGAAACAAAAGTCATCGTAATACTTCCATATGAAATCAAATCTGCAGTTTAACTTTCCCAATTGGATATTGTAAGTGAAAAGCATGCGTTTGTATGTCTTCAAATCCCGATCACTATGAAAAAGGGTCTGAAGGGTCTGAAGGGTTGAAAAATGTATTGCTGTTACCAAACTAATAGATATATAAGTCTATTTGTAAAGTAGTCATGCTCGCAAAATAGTTTGAATAACAAACACAAAACATGAATTAGGAACAACGATGCGTCCAAAGTTATTTGTAAATAATTAACACTAGTGTCGAAATATTGCATATTGATTGCACAGATTACGGTTGTTCAGGTGTTCTTTAGTTTAGTCATGAGAGAGAAGCAGGCGCTATATCATATAAATATTCAAGTCCAAAGTTGGTGTGGATGCTCTATTTGCTATGGAAGATGTAGTATATATATTTTATTCATATATGTTATCAATATTCAATATTTAATGTACCCCTCCCCCCAATAAGAACAAATAATAATAATAATAATAAAAAAAAAAAAAAAAACACAAAAAAACAGCAAAAAAAAAAAAAACAAACAAAAAACAAACAAACAAAAAACAAAAAACAAAAATCAAAACAAAACCAAAAAATAAAGATCTATCGACATGCAAACGAAGCAATTAGGTCAACTCCGAAATGTTAAACTAGAGCTATGGGGCAAAAGACAAAAAGTAAAGAGTACCATCTCTTTGTAAAATTAAAATATTTCATGTAGAGAATTTTAAAATATTAATAAGTGATAAAAGCATGTCTAAAATACAGAAAAATATTTCATTTCCTCAGTATGGCCACGAGTAAATACTCGTTTGATTAGTAAACCTATTTGAAACTGCAATATTGCCTGTCTCGGGATAAATACCATCTAAGGGCATTCCTTGGTTCACCCCATGTATATACCATCTAAGAGCCTTTCAAGGAGTCAATCCACATATTTATCATCTATGAGCCTTTCCTCATGACATAACATATGTTTACTATAGAAACGTTTCCCGAGATCATCTCACGTATATACTATCTAAGAACATTCCTCTATGTCACCCAAACTATATACCATCTATGTACCTTTCCCGGGATCGTGCCACGTATATATCATCAAAAAACCTTTCCATGGGCCAATCCATGCATATACTATGTTAGAGCCTTTTCCTGTGTCACCCGACGTATTTACCTTCTAGGAGCCTATCCCGTGGTCTATTCCCGTTTATTAACATTTACACTTCAGCTCCGCTATATAACTTTACCAAGCTCACTGGAAGGTAAGGGGTCCGTAACTTCCAAATCTTTATAATGACGTCATTATTATAGTGACGTCATAATTGTCACGTCGGCGATAACGAAAGATGGCTATTGAAAAGGATGTTCCTTCTTTGACGATAATGATTTGTTCATTCATTATCGGAGCAAAATTCCTGGATAGTCTTTCAAAATCGTTGTCAAATGTAATAAAAAGCATTGAACTGCTTTCATTTGGAAGTTATGGGTTGATGAATGCCAACAGAACAAAGGCAAATTCAACATGAAGCGCTAGCGCGCTTCATTAAATTTGCCTTTTTCCAGTTGGCATTTATCAGCCCATAACTTCCAGCTGAAAGCAGTTCAATGCTTAAATATACCATCTAGGCAACCACTCCCGGAGATACTCCCCGTGTATACCATCTACGAGCATTTTCCGGAGTCACCCCATGTACATATTGTATATAGCATCTAAGACCATTTCTGGAGTCGACCCACGTATATAACATCTAAGACCATTTCCGGAGTCGACCCACATATATAACATCTAAGACCATTTCCGGAGTCGACCCACATATATAACATCTTAGACCATTCCCGGAGTCACCCCACGTATACAGCATATAAGACCATTCCCGGAGTCACCCCACGTATACAGCATATAAGACCATTCCCGGAGTCACCCCACGTATACAGCATATAAGACCATTCCCGGAGTCACCCCACGTATACAGCATATAAGACCATTCCCGGAGTCACCCCACGTATACAGCATATAAGATCATTCCCGGAGTCACCCCACGTATATAGCACATAAGAACCACTTCGAGGGATAACACCATCTAAGAGCCTATTCATTAAAAAAATAAAAATCAGAGTGAATTTTTACCACATATAAGCTACATTGTATTACACCCTTACGATGATGTAAAACTCCGCCAAAAAGTGGGTGTATAACGGATTAGCAAAACATTCCCAAAAAAGTCGAATACAACTATGATCTGTAACGTTTAAATTCCTAGACTGACTGTTACGCTGCCTTTGAAAAATGCATGAAAGTTAAGCTTTCGTGAGCTGCAATCCCTGCCAGCATATGAAAATCAAACTATATGATAAACAAAAAGAACTCAATTTACTGCAAAACTACATGAAAAATAAATCATGTACAAAGTCAACTTCAAACATTAATTCAATTTTTTTCTAGGCGAGGTTTGAACGAGAGGTAATCACCCATCTCATACTACGCTCTGACAACCGTCTACAATAGTTCATTTGGAGCATTATAATACTGTCTCCTTTAAGTTGCTCATACAGCAATATAATACCAAATGTACCAAATGAAGAAGCTACCCACAGCCGACATTATGTAAATTTGTAACCGTATGCAGTCAGAAAAAGACACGTCAACAGTGTAATAAGATATTTTAAAACTGCTCTCTCCAGCGTCCTACACGCAATATTGACACATAATGCAATTAAGTGCTTACAACTAACATTCTGCTAATTTATTCCGAAAAAAGTGGAGAATAAGTGTATTACCTATTAGAAAACAAACACTGGCTCAAGCAAATGCCTCCATATTGACCTATATCAGTAACAATCTGACCTCTCTGGTTTAAAAAAAAATTATGTACACATATTACATACAATGTAAATAATTATATAGTAGCACAAGCTCAAGCTCGTACGTTCAGGTTATATAGATTGCTCAAATTGCTACAAATTTTTTCTTAAATTATGACACATTGAGTCTGCAAAATATGCTACAAAGTAGTCCAATATTTGGTCCTAATCCAATAAACTGTAAATTATACATCCCTCATTCCAAAAAAAACCCAAACAAACAAAATAAACAAACAAACAAACAGAAATAACATGCAAACACCTTGTAAAATTAAAATATCGGCTAAAATTCTTATTGTTGACTTGATGTGACTAGCATCGTCTTCACTTTGCATTGTCGGATTCCAGATTATCGCACATATCTTATCTGTTAAGACATGTGCACTGCATAATGGCGTCATTATTCTACTGCCACATTGCATATGCTACTAACAACGTAAAAGTGCAGACGATACAAGATTGTCATGATATATATAACAGGAAAGCGAATATAGTGTGCCGCCACAGGGGATCGAACCCGCGACCCTTGCTTACTGGCCTCCCGCTCTACCGACTGAGCTAAAGGCAAAATCACGTGTCACCCATTATCTGACTCTAGAAGCAAGGCGGCCGTATTACTAACGAAGCCTCTCATTTTCTAAAGCTTGCACTTGGAGTGGTCAACGGCACCAACTATAACAGGAAAGAAACACCCGGTTTAGCTTATCTGCCCCTTTACAGACAGAACTAAAGGGCTATAGAAGGCAACCGTATCACTATATAAACTATTTACAATTAAAACGTGCAACGTAAATGTATATTATCTTTTGTTTTATGCATGTTTTGGGTTTTGGTTCTGTTTTTGTTTTGTTTTTGAAGCACGGACATACATTAGTTTGTGTATCTAAATCCGTGGTTGAAAAAACAAGAAGCAAAATCACTCACTTAGACTATTATTTGAGATATATTACAAACGTCGAGATTTTTAATTTGAAGTGAATGTGTATCGGACAAGTTGTGAAAAACATGTTTCGTTTTCCACACAAAGAAACAAATTATAAAGTCTTTATTCTCCTGGAAATTGTGGTATACTTCACGACCTCACTGTATGCTTAGACAATGAGAACTATAATGTGGAAGTTTGTAATAGAACAACATATATCTTTTGGAAAGATACACGTCTCTGGATAGACTAATACAAACAGAATGAAATCTCCTCATTCACATGTTTTGATACACACCGTGCAATGATAACTTGTGCTATATTTTTCACGATGCCTTGTTAATAATAATTAGACATTAAGAACTATAATGGGGAGGTTGTAATAGAACATCACATATATATTGGAAAGTTAGACTAATACAAACATAATGGAATCTCTTCATTCACATAAATGTTTTGATATACGCTGTACAATGATAACTTGTGCTATATTTTTCATGATGTCTTGTTAATCATAATAAAAAAATAATTAAAAAATTAATTAAAAAATATGCGTTGCAAAAGCGCGGGAATTATTGGCGAAAACTTTGACGTTTAATTTTGATGTCGTCACGCTGGACAACAACATCATCACTCTGAATGGAATGTTCAAGTCAGTACTATTTCAGGGTTTTCGGTTGTAACCTGGAAAGTTGTGCTGATAACGCTGTTATCTAATCATAATACAATTAAAAACTGTTCTTTATAACGCACATATGCAGCAAAATAACCTCATATTCTGCTCTCGAATCCTTTGATCCGCACCGAAACTGGGAGGGTTCAGATTTAGGTAACTAACGAAATATCTCAAGCCAACAAAATTCCAAAATTACATTTACCTCGTCAGTCAAAAGAAAAAGGAAATTGGGAACTTTTAAATGAATCAGGCCTTTGACATGGGTTGTGCGGTTATTTGTTTCGACGACAGAGAAATCATTCGGATCTCGTCGTGTAGGAAAGAGATTTCAAACATGGCTGCCTCTACTGGAGGCGCGCGACTTCTCCCGCGGGACACGATTTCAAAGTTGAATGGGTATAGAGTTGATTGGAAACATAGCTTAAACAAGTGTTGACTTAAAGAGAGCTTCGCTCTCGCGCCCTTCGGGCGCGAAGAGCTGCGTTCTTACTTATTGACCAGCTATTACACTCACTCTAGGCAAAACATTGAAGACAAAACAAAAAACAACAAAAAAAACCCAACAAAAAACAAAAACAATTTGCCTTGAATAATGCCGGCTCAAACTGATTTTCTGATAGACAAGTCAAGGCATCAATATGTCTGTTGAACAGTTATTTCAAAACGCATATCGATTGTTGGCTGCAGAAAGCAATTTTTTACATAAAGGAAATTACAGGGTCAATAATATGAAACAGGCAATGCCTGAAAAGAGCGAAGCTAGCTAGTATGCCTATGTATAACAGAAAAATATAGTGATAAACGTTTCGCCGTTTAATAACGAGAAAATAGTAATAACCGGAAATCAGAAAGACTTTTCTGAAGATGCTATTTCTCAGAAACTTGTGAAATGCTTTTGTAGTATGTATGGTCAATATCAACATGCAAAGTATTTTTTGAATTTGCAGGAATGCTTGTGATGGTTATCTCCTATTGCTTTGTGCTGACTTTCAAAACCCAACATTTTTTTTATTATTATTTTCTGTTTGAGGTTGACCATTTGTTTCTGTTTGGGGTTGACCATTTGGAATTGTTGTCGCCCTTCGGTTTTGCATAATACAGTATGTGTGATCATTACCAGAGACATATGAATCATTTATTGCATATAATGTGTTTATATACCAGACATATATCTCTGTATATACCTAAAATGAGAGTTTTCTAAACAGCAGTTCAACAGTCGGTATATGGCCCCATGTAGTTGAAGTATCAAAGCATGACATTGAATACATGCCAATTATTTCCATTGCTTTCTCTCAGCAATAATTTTATGTGAATGTCCAAATGAATTGCTGCTGCTTTCACTTCAGAATGTGTAGCCCAACCATTATTGAATAGCGTATTGTGTCCTGTATGTGGAATTAGAAATTGATGTGTTTTGAACCAATGTTCATTTTTTTAAATCTTCCCAGAAAATCCAGTTTTCATGTGCATATCTGTACAGATGTGCTTTCTCAGTCTTTGAGAAAAATCACCATGTAATGCTCATCTAATGATAAACATAAAATTGCATCACTTCAACACCAATGGTGAACATGTAAACTTGATTCACTGGGGCATGTTTAGTCTTACATGCAAATACATTTTGTAGCCAGAAATAGCTATTTTTTTAATATAAGACAAGACATGTCCCTGTGGTTGATTAGAGGAACAATTGTTAAGTTCCAATGTAGACAGAGCTATAACCAAGACACTGCACTGTTAATTGTCTTTGATTATTTTCCCCTTATTAGCCTTGATACAAAGTAGAATAATCAGTAAGCTTAAATGAATAATTTTAAATATGTAATACCCAAACCTGTATAGTAATTAAAACTATAAAGTACAGTACAGTACAGGTCTAACAATGTTATGTCTGGTTATAACCAGAAGTGGATCCAGGATAGATAAAAAATCTAGACAACAGTTACAATTCAGGATGTCAATCGATTTTATTTCTGCTTAATTTCACTATCAATATAACACTTGAGAAAGATGAAGTAGTATTTTGTTGTTCATGGTGCAAATTCAGCAGCTCATATCTACGTAGTTGTTGTTCTAGCCTCTTTATTTCAGCTGCTGCTGACAAAACTTCCAAAGGTCTATCTGAAAAAATACAATAGATACAAATGTTTTTTCCTTCATATTGTTCATTAAAAAACAACACTCTTAAGCTAAAGCTTTCATTTTTCTACATGTCTGAAGTATGCTTTACAATATCTCAACAAATAGGATGTATATATTCTATGTATGTGCTATTACCACCCTATACATGAAGTCTTTTGACATGCTTGCTATTTACTTTAAAGACAAGAAAATAGAAAGCATATGTACATGCATTTTACATGTATTTTAATTGGTAAATTAGAAAGCTCAGGATCCATATCAGGCAAGGTCATGGATGTTAGAATACTCAGGGGGTGGGGTCGGATAAGATATGTTTACTGATGGTGGATAAGGTCATGGATTAATAACACTCAGGGATTAGATTAGACGGTTTCAAAATGTCACTTGTATTATATTGT
This sequence comes from Pecten maximus, assembly GCF_902652985.1. Classification (NCBI taxonomy): domain Eukaryota; kingdom Metazoa; phylum Mollusca; class Bivalvia; order Pectinida; family Pectinidae; genus Pecten; species Pecten maximus. Next base: position 2,105,696 of record NC_047033.1, read on the forward strand.
AGTTACCGATGTTTATTATAGAGGAAGGAAAATAAAATGCATACTACTAGCCAAGCTGTCAGCCTGTCAGACCATTATGTTTGACTGGTTTATAGATTCTAATGTGGTTTATTAAATATTTAGTTATAGAATATTTTCACTCAATGCCAATATGATAATCAACAGGAAAGTGTTCCATTAAAAATCATGTGGCAGTACATTTAGTAATCTGTGAGGGGAAAATGAGGTTAAGTGTGAATCAGATGCAATTTTGCAACATCAATATTGTTGGTTAAGGTAACATAGCTGGTAACTACAATGTAAACTTAATGCCTCTACCAACCTTATGTATATACTGTGTTCTATAGTAGCATTAGAAATACAGTATGATTTGAGATTTGATCATCTTTTAATTAAAACTGGTATTGGGCACCATTGATACATGTATAAGGCATGATCTAAACAATATTATAATTATACATACTTATTGAAAAAAGCTTAATTTATGGTACATCACTACAAAATAAATCCTAATTTCAGTTCTGAAATATCAAGATGGACTGAGAAATCAATGAAAACAAATATTTTGGCATACTATTGAAATTAATAGCTAATTAATTTGATATAACCACATGGACATGTTTCGTCTTTCTTATATTCTAAAAATAGCCAGAACTACTTATTATATATATTAAGTCTTCACATATATATATCTGGCTATTTTTTTAATATAAGGCTAGACATGCCCCTGTGGTATAAGTAAACTGTAATAAAATCATGCATACATGATGAGTGTGTTTCAAATGGTATCTGATAGCCCGAGTTTCCTCTGGTCCTAACACTACACCAGACATACATATCAGACTGCAGTATAACGTTAGGCAAACCTTGCCACGAGAAAGTGACAGTACACTGTGATGACTAAATACATGAAGACAAGATTCCAAACTTTCGCAGTAAATACATGTACTACACATGTACTTCGTTACACTAGTCTTACTGTACAGTACACAACGGTGACATTACCTTGTTGCTTTGTACGCCTTCACCCACCTCAAGCTCATTTTTATGTCGCTTTTACTTACGTTTTAGGTTCCATGAATTGTAGAATATACAACACCGCCCTCCAATCTATCAGGGTATCGGCCGTAACTGTTGCCAGTTCCCCACGAGCACGTTTTCGCCATTTTCTGTTTACATATGTATTCTCGCGGTGTTCAACTGATGTCCGACAAGTTGACGGAGGTAATGGCGGACGACTTCGCGACCTGATCGGCTAGATTTATATAGCAACCACGTTGCCTAGGAACGACATGGAGGGTGCAACATCTCGGTGCATTTTCGGCAATCATCGGAAATATGCCGAATGTTCCCAGTTCCGTCCTCGAAATCATAACTCGAGCTACATTTTATTTGCACACTATACCAGATATTTTTTACAAAAATAATTAGTCAGCATTATGAACACACCAACTGGATTTACGTTCGCTGCCTGAAGAGCTTCGCTCTTATAACACATGTACATAAATACTTGAGATGCTTGAGTAATGCAAATATGTTGAAAGGTTTTGTGTATAAACCAAGTTATCTTTGCATTTTCATCTAAAAAGGGGAAGAAAAGACATGGAGAAATTTTATACACAGTATATCACCAGTGTTTGTATATTTCTGTTCTCTGTTTGTATTTTCCCTTTATATCTTCTGTTTTGATTTATGTTCTTTGATATCATTTATGTCCCTCCTCTCATTTCTTAATACCTTGGTACCAGCACTTTGATTTCTCCTCTGATTCTGATTGTAATCTGTTACATATAGTGGTATGAATATTGAAGTGTTCTAATCAAGTCGCATCTCTTTTTTATTTTCATATCAGTTTGTTAATAATTTTTATAGCATCCTATTACAAGAAAAATAAAGTAGATTCATTAAAACTGATTAGTTTTCTTACAATAAGGTCAAACGATCATTCAAAGATATTACGAACATTGGTTTCATGGAGAATGATATATATCTAATTATCTAGCGTCAGATTTTCTTTATTATTGTATTTGTATATCTATCAACAATAATGATGTTAGAAAATGACCTAACTCGCATCACAGAGCATGCCAAATTGATCTCAATGTGTTGTCCTCCAGCAATTCATCATGGCGGTATAAACGTTTAATCGGGTATCGGTTTACAGTTTACATATTTTTAATGGTTAACGGTTTTACATTACAGCACTATTACAATCGACATGCTGTATTTGCTGGTATTCAGGTCTTGTTTTTAGGAAGAGTTCGCTCGCTTGATATAACATACATTGTTATTTAAGTGTTATTAAATAACATAACTTAGAGCCGTGTGTTGTTATGTATATAGCACCAGTGTATATACTTAAATCACCGTGCTACATTGTATTTGTAAAAAGGCTTGATGTTAGTTTGATAGTCTAGTTATTCCTTTATGATATTGAGAGTCCTTGATGCATATTTCTATTCGTTATTTATATGTCTTTGCCATGAAATGAAGCGGGGAGGCGATTATTTAGTGTTACTTACATGTATGTCCGCCCCGTCCCGTCCCGATGCAATGTAACTAGCTAACTGTGTTTCGGTATGTCAAGGAGCAGTGGGGACATATATGTCTTACATACATTTTCTGGTTTGTTTTTTATTCCTTTAAGAAAAGGGTAACCGACATCATTAGGCGATGCATTCGGTATTGATAATGAAGAAGTGACGTACATATAATCTTGCCTACTTTAATGAAACACATAAGATGTGATCACGTTTCACTTTCCCTTTATTGAGCACTTAGGACAATACCATGTTACTTTAGGTCCTACTTTCGGCTGAAATCATTTAAAATGAAACCATTTAGCATCACAGTTCTCAATAACACAATGCATCATATGACAATATTGTGACCCTTTACAGATTCAAAAGATTCTTCACTTAGAGGCATTTGGACAGACGTCGGTGGTAATTCAAAAAGACCAACACTAAAATATGTCCCTATAAGTTCAAGTCTAATGGCACTCTTTTAACATAGGAGTTATTTCCTCAATTAAGGCATGATAGGCTCAATTCAACGCAGAGTTTAACGCAAATAATTGTATTTGTTCAACATGCTACAAAATTGACATACTCCTGGTCAAATACATTGTATGCATTTGATTGTAATATTGGTTTGAGTTATCTAAACACAACTGGTCTTCAATAGCCTTTTCAAATATTGTTTTTTGTCCTAACATCAGTGTGGTGTGGTGTTATGAAATACCTTTACAATTGCTATTTCCACGTCCATGCAGCTTACACGACAGTAGCTTACACGGCAGCAGCTTACACGGCAGCAGCTTACACGACAGTAGCTAACACGGCAGCAGCTTACACGACAGTAGCTAACACGGCAGCAGCTTACACGACAGCAGCTTACACGGCAGCAGCTTACACGACAGTAGCTTACACGACAGTAGCTTACACGGCAGCAGCTTACACGACAGTAGCTTACACGACAGTAGCTTACACGGCAGTAGCTTACACGACAGTAGCTTACACGGCAGTAGCTTACACGACAGTAGCTTACACGGCAGTAGCTTACACGGCAGCAGCCGCATCCAACTGCCAATCACGTGAAGCAGCTGCATTTTTTTTGGATCATTGGAATACAAAAAAACATCTATTACTCGTGCTTGAATATAAAATCCTCTATTGCATCCCTTTAATGATTGCATATCTACTAGGTAGCAGGGTTCGCAATTTGCTTTTCACAGGATATAACCCACACAACTAATTAAATTTTCTGATGGTTTTGTCGAAGTGTCCTTCACATTTTGTAATAAAACTTAAAAGCATCCCCACAAAATCGAATCCAATGGGCAGTGTAAATAGTACAGTGAAGTTGTGGTTTTGTACCTCGAAGAAACACATAGGGTTAGACATAGGGTTAACAGAAAGGTTATGAGTTAAGAGAAAATCGGAAGGGAATTCGAAAGGTTATCAGTCAAAGGGTAACAGAAAGGTTATGAGTCAAAGGATAAACAGAAAGGTTATGAGTTATAGGGTTAACAGAAACATTATGAGTCATATGATAAACAGAAAGGTTATGCGTCAAAGGATAAACTGAAAGGCTATGAGTCGTAGGGTAAACTGAACGGTTATTATTCATAGGGTAAACAGAATAGGTTATGTGTCATAAGGTAAACAAAAAAGGTTATGATTCATAGGGTAAACAGGAAGGTTATGAGTCGTTGGATAAACTAAAAAGCTGAGAGTCTCAGGATAAACAGAAAGGTTGTGAGTCGTAGGGTAAATAGAATGGTTATGAATTAACGGGTAAAGAGAAAGGTTTCGAGTCACAGGGTAAACAGACATGTTATGAGTCATAGGGTAAACAGGCATATTATTAAGATTTTACCGTATGATGCGATACTGACTGGCGCCATAGTGACTTTGTCATGTGGTCAGGGTAGTTGAATTCCAGACTAAACCGTTCAATTAAAAGACACTGTACACTGTACCGGAAAAGGTAAAATATCCTTCCAAGAACACGTCCGCCGATCAGCATTATATCATATAACATCATTCATTCTACAAAAGTGATATTTTCACCTTTCTGATTCGACCAATAAAAACACTGTTTACAAACGACAATGGGAAAAACATTAAAGTTGCCTCAGTAGATTTTGTTATTAAATTTAATAAACAGGAAAGCAAACAGTATCAGCTGCGCTTCTATCTTTCAAAATATAGGCTCTACCAGGGAAACATATTTGGTATTACCGAAGGTATTGTTGGATATTTGTTTTATCAAATTTTATAGTAAAATCTACTAAGGCGACTTTAAAGTTGTCCCCATTGTCGTTTGTAAACAGTGTTGTTATTGGTCGAATTAGCTTAGCTATCCTCTACAGATCGATTATGGTTGTGAAGATGAAGTATTTATATAACTTTGTGCGTGATCTGTAAAACGAAATTGATTCTAGCCAACCAAATTGCAAGCAAACAGCTATTTTTGAAGCGGGGCCGCGGCGGCCGAGTTGTTAAGGTGTCCCGACACTTTAACACTAGCCCTCCACCTCTTGGTTGCGAGTTCGAAACCTACGTGGGGCAGTTGCCAGGTACTGACCGTAGGCCGGGGTACTTCGGCATTCCTCCACCTCCAAAACCTGGCACGTCCTTAAATGACCCTGGCTGTTAATAGGAAGTTAAAACAAAAACAAAACAAACTATTTTTTAATAACCGTTCGCTTTTCTTGATACGATATATGAATTAAATTAGTGTAACTTTTCATTGCATTCTAGCACATTGTTGTTTCAACAAAAACGAAAATAATTTTGTAATGTTCCATAATCTTTCGTTTAAATTCTGTTTTGGCAGTACCAGCATAATGCTTAAGAAAGTGTTTTCTGTATAATTCTGCTGTAGGCATCGGAGAAAATTGGCGAGAGTTTCAAGCTCGTATCTAAATGATTGGGTGTGTATCTCGATATGCAACTCTAAATGGTATTTCCCGCAAAAATATTGGAAAATCTAACTTCACCTTTAAATAAAAATAAATCTATATTAAAAATGCAATCAATATCGAATACTCCTTAACAATAATTGTAATGATTCGCAGGGAGATAATCATTCTATTTGAAACAGGGAACCGATGACATTATCGACGGCACCGCTCGGGATGGTGGGAAAGTCACTTCTTTAACATGACAAACACCGTAGGTAGGACTTGTATGCCTTATTGTGTTCGAGGGTTGGAGATTAGACCAACCACGTCAATATCATTTGTCCAATAAATGAACATATGCATGCGTAATGCAACACTGTTTCAAATACCATAGAACTTTCTTGAACATACATCTGGGATCAATATATGTCATTATCTATTCGGTGTGTTATAGATTTCTCTTTAAAAAACAAAAATGCATGTGTTTAATCCATTTATTTTATTTTATAAATGAAGAGTGTTAATATTCTGCGAAAGCAAATGGAATAATACAGTATCATGAATAATGCACATTTATTCATATGTTGATATTATTGATAAAGTCTGATTTTGAATATCAACGGAAGTTTGTGTCAGTGTCATTTTAACACCGTCACTCCGGATACACCATCTACAAATAAAACATTTGTGATAAGAAAATATCTACATAGAGGGAATGTGGACATTTAAAAACAATTAAGAGACCGTTCACAAAAACAGTTAGATATATATAAATAAACAGTAAGCATATGTATATATAGCAACCACAAAAATGTTGAAGAAAAAAAATGATTGTGAAGTCATTATGACAATGTCACGTGACAAACAATAAGATAAATGAGATTACATGACATCAAGTATCAATCTTCCTCACTTCGCAATTCCTGACAATATACTGGACTATGTTCTCACTATAAAATAACAATGCATAGCATTATGAGCCTGGTTTTCAGTAGTTCCTGGTATCATTTTGTATGTATTTACTTTTAGGTTTTTATATGACCTAAGATCAACCATAGCTATACAAGTGTCGCTTTGAACACTTTTTTGTTTTATACAAATGGTATCCGGAAAGAGTAAACAGATAAAGGAAAAAACTACACAGTGGAAGCCTGGTTATTGATTGAAAGCTGTACTTCCATACATTGCCGATATCGTAAACACTGCCACTCAAAAAATTTTGAATGGTTGAATGCACTAAAGGAAAAAAAAATTTAATTAAATGAAACAATGATAACTACAAAAGTTTCATATAAATTCAGTGGAGACAAATATCAGCATTCCGCAGCTTAACAAAGTCTACACAAATTCAATACATGCGTACATCTCTCTCACATGAAGGCCGTCCTTAAATGACCATAACTATTGATAGGAAATTAAACAATAATACCCAAACCAAAGATTAAAATACGGAAACAGATCATTGTAGCATGTCTTTGTGATGCAAAATCAAATGACCCAATGATATACCTCACCATTTCATCAAAATCAAAGTTTTATTTTCAAACACCACCATTGTTTTTAAAACACCATATCACACCAACAGATGTACATACGTAATTTCTTATTGAGTAGAAATCAAATCTTAATTTCGACCAATCAAAAACCTGTATTTAGTAGCCTTTTTGTAAAAAGATATCGACAGTGTTTGCACGAAATATGATACAGTTTCGGCAAATCAGAGGTAGTACCAGAAATCTTAAACATTTAAATAGCTAGGATCACAACTAGATATCAATTTATTCTTAGTTTGAATAAAGTTTGAATCATTCGGATATTTTCTGAGATAAAACATCTGAGGAATATGATTGCTAAATAGCAAATGGAAAAATAACGCTTATCTCGGGGTAATTTTAAATCTAACCCATTTACGGAACAATAACAATGACGATGTCTGACAGTCGACATCAGAATGCTCAGCTTTTATCAAAGAAAAGAAATGTATATATTATATCACTACAATATAATGATATTACCATTGCGGTCTCCGCTATGTGAGCAGTTTTACCTTGGAACATTTTAAAACAGACACCAATGAGTCTCTAAACACTTGTCCAACGCAAGACGATACAATAAAATTTACATAGTAACTTAACGCATTGAAAATATTCGATAAAAATATCACAGTACCAAATAATGTGGTGTTTCTGTTGATTTCAACAACGCCAGTGTAGCCGAGACAGTACATAACACCAACAATGTTTCTAGGTATCTCTGACAGGAGTATAAACCCCGTTACGATTACTGCCACGGTGTTAACAGTATCCAGAGGATGATTATCCCTCGAAACTGTGGTCAGCTGCGCTTGTATACTTTTTTGCTTTGAAATCACCACACGGAGACGGATACAGAAGATCAACATCATCAATGTTGGAAGTAACTGTCCTGCGATAATCTGTGGAAGAGATCCAACACCAAGGTCTATACCTTCCTTCGATGCTACAGTGACGGTCGGGTGTAGGGCTGTTTTCATACTGACAGAAATGTCAGTTTTCGTCGGCACAATGAAGGATGGAATAGTCAATATAAATTGGATTGATGGAATGTATGCACAACATAAAACGATCAGCGCGCAAATTACAAGAGCAACCGGCATTTTGCAAGAATTCTTATATTTGAACTGTGAGGCCCAGATCGGGTACGAAATAACAAACAACCGCTGAGCTGCTAAACCAGCAGACAGCCAAAGAAAGAGACCGTGCATTATAGGCACAAAGACCTGTACGATAAACATCATTAAGATACAAACCGTGTATGGAACAAAGGAAACGTAGTTTCCCAAGATAATATAATATATCACAAATGGCAAATATGCTAATGATCCTAAAACTTCAACAACAGCAATTATATACATCGTAACTTTGGTTGACCATCTGATATTTGTTTTAATGATAGAAAAGATCCAAAATATATTGATTACTAAGACTAAAATTGATAAACATGGATATAGATATTTGGTATAAACCCAGTCCAAATCAGATTGCAGAAATCTTGTAATGTTAAAAGTATTTCCTTGTAAGAACTTATGTCCGATACAAATGGAATACCTTGAAGAGTTTTGTTGGTCACACGTGTCGTCCAGCATAAACCAGAACCGTTCGGCTGTTGTCATCTTCCTTAGCAGGGTCATGTTGGTAAAGTTAGCAAAGTAATAGAAACAACGAAGATCTTCCACAGCCAGGAAACCGATGCTCTCATGAGCGCACATTTCAAAAGGCAATACATATGAGTCAATGCAGTCGGTGTTGGAGCTGGGTAGAGTGGCGTTATGCTTATCGAAGCAGTAGTGAGATAGAAACAGGAATGTAATTAGAGTCTCGCAAATGATTTTGTCATTATCTTTAAATTCTGCAGCATCGGGGGTATCCTGAAAAAAATCACAGATTCTAATTCCCCTGTACGAGATATTCTGGTGAATTTCACAGAAGGAACTTCTGTTCGTCAAGCACTCCGTTTGCATTTCAAAAAATGTACCATAGGATTGTACGATGTTTAGATAATCCATCTTGTCACAATGAGGAAACTACAAAAATGATAATAAAAATCATATCTAGTAGTGTAGGTATCTTTTAGAGGGTTATAGCCCTTGGCTCACTTGAAATACTGCATATAAGGAGAAAGGTTTGGGTAATGCCTATGTCACTTACTGTTGTAGTGTTGTGCTTATCGTTGTCCAAACCGATTATATCAACTAGCAGGTAGCTGTCGTTTAGATCGTGAAACAGGAAACATTTCCTCTTTATACTGTCTCTACAACACTGCTGGATGTCCTTTTAATCTGTTTACTAATACGAGTCGGTATATAATCATTGATCCTATCAGTCGTGATGTATATATCGCTGAATAGCGATTTGGAATTATTTCATTTTAGTCAAATTCCCACCAAAAACCAATATTTAAGAGAAAGTATACATGTTCTAGCTATTGTTTTGTTTGTTTTAGAACGCACACGTGTACCTAATGTAAATTGAGAATACAATATATAATAATATAATGTTGCTCCTTTCATCTGTATTTATATATTAGTGTTGATCTGATGGAGGTTTTCATCTGTATTTATATATTAGTGTTGATCTGATGGAGGTGTTCATCTGTATTTATATATTAGTGTTGATCTGATGGAGGTTTTCATCTGTATTTATATATAAGTGTTGATCTGATTGAGGTTTTCATCTGTATTTATATATTAGTGTTGATCTGATGTTTTCATCGTATTTATATATTAGTGTTGATCTGATGGAGGTTTTCATCTGTATTTATATATAAGTGTTGATCTGAGGTTTTCATCTGTATTTATATATAAGTGTTGATCTGAGGTTTTCATCGTATTTATATATTAGTGTTGATCTGATGGAGGTTTTCATCTGTATTTATATATAAGTGTTGATCTGAGGTTTTCATCTGTATTTATATATAAGTGTTGATCTGAGGTTTTCATTTGTATTTATATATTAGTGTTGATCTGATGGAGGTTTTCATCTGTATTTATATATTAGTGTTGATCTGAGGTTTTCATCTGTATTTATATATTAGTGTTGATCTGAGGTTTTCATCTGTACTTTGAAATTTTGATGGCCTTGATTTACCTTTAGTTTCCCCCGAATTCGAATATGTTTGCAAGTCTTATTTAAGTTTCATCCATTTTGTTTGGAAAGTATTTAGAAATTGTAGAATTTTAAAAAAGAACGAAAGTTGGACATACGATAACAAACAGGTACAAGTTGTCGATGAGTTTAACTATTTGGGTGTTTTGTTGAAATATAATGGCAATTTTTTTAAAACTCAGAAGCATTTAGCAGAACAGGGTAGAAAATCTTTGTATTCACTTATGTCCTCTTTAAGAAACTACATGTATTCCTTAAATATAGAAACGCTCTGTTCTGTTTTTGATACATATATTTGTAGCATACTTGGCTATGCATCAGAAATATGGGGATTTCATAAAACGTATGATATAGAAAAGGTACATTTAGCGTTTTGTAAGAACAATTTATGATTAAGAAAAAGTACAAGTAACGATTTAGTATACAATGAATCGGGAAGATTACTATTGTTAGTTAGTAGAAAGATAAGGGTTTTCAAATACTGATTAAAACTTAAGTACACGGACAACTGCATTTTGAAAGCATGTTATGACGAGTGTGTGAGTGGAAATGATATCTGGATGTGTAATATTAAACATGAATTGTCAATTCTAGGTCTTCATTATTTGTTTGAGAACGAGTTGTCCGTCTCTGTGGCATATGATATTATAAAACAAAGATTATTAGAAGTTAATGAACAGGAAATGCTTAGCAGAATTAAAAACTCGTCAAAAGGATTTTTGTACCAACATCTTACTGATAATTTTGATATACAATTTTATCTATGTAAACCTATTGAAACAAAATATAAACGTATATTTACATAGTTTAGATTATCTGCGCATAATCTCAATATAGAAACTGGACGTCATAGCAATATTAATAGAGTAAATAGATTATGTAGCAGATGTAACGACAGTGATGTAGAGGATGAATTTCATTTTATTTCGAGGTGTTCATTTTATAAGGAATTAAGGGGGAAAATACATTAAAATAATGTATTACAAAGGTCCAAGTGTGTTTAAGTTAATAAAATTTTTGATTGTAAACAATGTCAAAGAACTATACAACACTGACAAATTTTTGTATTTTGCTGTAAGGCAGCGTGATAACCAGTTATATTTTAGTAGTTATAGTGTACAACACAGCAGTTTATTCTTACATATTCAGTTGATTATTCCCTACCATGAGTTTGAACTTAATTGTGTGTAATTTTTACAATACTCACTTTTACTATTCAACACTTTGGTTTGGTTTATTTTGTTTAACGTCCTATTAACAGCTAAGGTCATTTAAGGACGGCCTCCCGTGCATGCGACATGTATGATGTGTGATGAGTGCGTATGTTTTTTGGGAGGCTGCGGTATGTTCATTTAAGTGTCCTTATGATAGGCCGGAACTTTTGCCATTTATGGTGCTACCTCACTGAAGCATACTGCCGAAGACACCCAGCACCACTCTCCACCCAATCACATAATACTGACACTAATAACGGCCGAACCAGTCGTCCAAATATGCTGAGCGTTAAGCAGGATTAGCAACTCCCATTCTCAAAGACTCTGGTACGTCTCGACCAGGGGACAGAAACCAAAGCCTTCCTCACAGGGGCGAACGCTCAACTAAAGGCCAAAAGTAAGGCATTGTCAAAGGAGTCATTAGGAAGAAGTTGTTAAGGAAGAGAAAATATAAGATCTCGAATTTAGTCGCCTCCTACGATCATGCGATGGGGGCAGCAGGTACAATTCTTACGCCCTACCTGCAGGGCAATGTTGCAATAAGCAGACGATATGTGAATATAACCATTTCATATGTGAAATGACGCGTGTGTCAATTGGCTTATTGTGATCATATGTCAAATTATCTACCGGATTTTCCCGTGTTTTATACAAAATGGTCGACTCAGGTCCAAGGTTCGATTTCGATGGAAAAGCGTTGACGGAATATATTCCGAAAAATATTTTGAAGTTATTGAGTTGAAGGACATTAGCGATGATTCCGTAGGTTTGTCATTGGTCAAATGACGACGAGGAACCGTCAGATTTAATCTAACTTGATGTTATGTACGTGCAGATGTTGCGCAGTGGAGAAAGACCTTAACCCTGTTGTATATAACAAAATCAAAACAAAATTAATACAGCATATTTTAATAATACGATAATCGAAACAATGTAAATAAATGTGTATCTATTAATTATGTAATAAACTTCCGTTCTCCTCTTGAGTTTTACGTTTTAAAGTGGCATTGCTATAATATGCGGTCATTGAACACATGTTATAAACACGATCTAACAACATTTTTGATCAGTGTTTATACGCCAACTGTTTAATTACAATCGTTCACCATTATTTCACCAAAGTTTACACGACAGCTGTTACTTTGATATCGTTCCACCATTATTTCACCAGAGTTAACACGACAGCTGTTACTTTGATATCGTTCCACCATTATTTGACCAGTGTTTACACGAAAGCTGTTACTTTGAAATCGTTCCACCGTTATTTCACCAGTATTTACACGACAACTGTTACTTTGATATCGTTCCACCATTATTTAACCAGTATTTACACGACAGCTGTTACTTTGATATCGTTCCACCATTATTTCACCAGAGTTTACACGACAGCTGTTACTTTGATATCGTTCCACCATTATTTAACCAGAGTTTACACGACAGCTGTTACTTTGATATCGTTCCACCATTATTTCACCAGTGTTTACACGACAGCTGTTACTTTGATATCGTTCCACCATTATTTCACCAGTGTTTACACGACAGCTGTTACTTTGATATCGTTCACCATTATTTCACCAGAGTTTACACGACAGCTGTTACTTTGATATCGTTCCACCATTATTTCACCAGAGTTTACACGACAGCTCTTACTTTGATATCGTTCCACCATTATTTCACCAGTATTTACACGACAGCTGTTACTTTGATATCGTTCCACCATTATTTCACCAGAGTTTACACGTCAGCTCTTACTTTGATATCGTTCACCGTTATTTCACCAGTGTTTACACGTCAGCTGTTACTTTTATATCGTTCCACCAAATTCACCAGAGTTTACACGACAGCTGTTACTTTGATATCGTTCCACCATTATTTCACCAGTATTTACACGAAAGCTGTTACTTTGATATCGTTCCACCATTATTTCACCAGTGTTTACACGACAGCTGTTACTTTGATATCGTTCCACCATTATTTCACCAGTGTTTACACGACAGCTGTTACTTTGATATCGTTCCGCCATTATTTGACCAGAGTTTACACGACAGCTCTTACTTTGATATCGTTCCACCATTATTTCACCAGAGTTTACACGACAGCTGTTACATTTATATCGTTCCACCATTATTTCACCAGTGTTTACACGACAGCTGTTACTTTGATATCGTTCCACCATTATTTCACCAGAGTTTACACGACAGCTGTTACTTTGATATCGTTCACCATTATTTCACCAGAGTTTACACATTAGCTGTTACTTTGATATCGTTCCACCATTATTTAACCAGAGTTTACACGACAGCTGTTACTTTGATATCGTTCCACCATTATTTCATCAGAGTTTACACGTCAGCTGTTACTTTGATATCGTTCCACCAAATTCACCAGAGTTTACACGACAGCTGTTACTTTGATATCGTTCCACCATTATTTAACCAGTATTTACACGAAAGCTGTTACTTTGATATCGTTCCACCATTATTCCACCAGAGTTTACACGACAGCTGTTACTTTGATATCGTTCCACCATTATTTCACCAGAGTTTACACGACAGCTGTTACTTTGATATCGTTCCACCATTATTTGACCAGTGTTTACACGAAAGCTGTTACTTTGAAATCGTTCCACCGTTATTTCACCAGTGTTTACACGACAGCTGTTACTTTGATATGGTTTCACCATTATTTCACCAGAGTTTACACGTCAGCTGTTACTTTTATATCGTTCCACCATTATTTCACCAGTGTTTACACGCCAGCTGTTACTTTGATATCGTTCCACCATTATTTCACCAGTGTTTACACGACAGCTGTTACTTTGATATCGTTCACCATTATTTCACCAGAGTTTACACGACAGCTGTTACTTTGATATCGTTCACCATTATTTAACCAGTATTTACACGACAGCTGTTACTTTGATATCGTTCCACCATTATTTCACCAGTATTTACACGAAAGCTGTTACTTTGATATCGTTCCACCATTATTTAACCAGAGTTTACACGACAGCTGTTACTTTGATATCGTTCCACCATTATTTCACCAGAGTTTACACGTCAGCTGTTACTTTGATATCGTTCCACCATTATTTCACCAGAGTTTACACGACAGCTGTTACTTTGATATCGTTCACCATTATTTCACCAGAGTTTACACATTAGCTGTTACTTTGATATCGTTCCGCCATTATTTGAAGACTTTTTACAAGCCAACTTATATTTTAACCAACGTTATTTTAACGTTGCTGACTCAATATAAAAACTTATCTAAAATACAACCATTAAACAACCTCAGCCAAACGTGTTATCATTGTAAAGTGTGACAACAATGTTTATTGAAATGCTGATATCACGCATCAATGGCACATTCCGAATATAAGATTTTTAAGATACTATGTCCGACTCAGGAAAGTTTATAGTAAGTGGTCCTCCTTTCCGGAATGGTCAGTCATATGTTAGTGTATTCAGTGAACTATTGAACTATTGACGTAAAGCTAATCACAGGTGTCTAAACGTGTGGACTAAGTATACACCATCTCGACTGGATACCATTTGGGTGTGGGGTAATTATACACTATCTCGACTGGATACCATTTGGGTGTGGGGTAAGTGACAATCGCCTTACGACAGCTAAACTATAATCCCCAAGATCAGTTGATTTATAAAATCATGTGATTTTAATCAATTTTAATCTAAATGTGTTCCATACATAATTCAATCTAGTTGTGCTGGTAATATCAGTACAGATCGAGTCGAAGTTGTAAACATGTTCGTTATTTTAAACATACCTGATAAATGTTCTTAACCAAGGTAGCTCCGCTTCCTACCATTTCACTTCTATAAACCATTATCATAGTTAAGATTCAACGTATATACATTGTTATATCCCTTGTTTCGATTTCCTATTTTTAGATATATTCCATGAAAATTAAGATTCAAAATTAGTTAAGCTATGAACTTTGATTTGTACAAATTCTTATCTACAGTTCTACAGATCTTCGAATGACGGCCTTCACTGTATGCGTTAGAATGTATGCGTGTATGTGTGTGTGTATGCGTTAGAATGTGTGCGTGTATGTGTGTGTGTATTTGTGTATGTATGCGTTAGAATGTATGCGTGTATGTGTGTATGTATACGCTAGAATGTATGCGTGTATGTGTGTGTATGTGTGTATGTATGCGTTAGAATGAGTGTGTGTATGTGTGTGTGTTTAGCTAATTGTGGTAGCACGGATCTCATGCCAACTATATTTTCTTATTCTTACTTATTACTGGTGGTTATGGCTGATCATGGAGATAATTTGGTAAAAGATTAAAACCATAGTGTGCTGACGGGTTGACTGTCGATCAAGTTGACGACTGAAGAGAACTACGGTAAAATAATTATTCTTGTTAAGTTCCCCAAATGAGGTTTATTATTCTTACTCCGCCTCCTATTGTAATTTTTATTAATACGAGCTAACCGCTAATAATTATTTTTATATTATTGTATTCAAAATACTATCGCATCTATCCCCTGTGTCCATTGAAAACAAAAATCTGTGTGAGCTAGCATTAGGTTCTTATATCTAGGGAAACCAAAGTCTTGGTAACTTACTGGATACGTCTGGGTGTATACGACCATGCAGAACTTCAAGTTAGCGGGTGATTTTTTTCTGTTTATAGTAATTTCACATTTTGACCTGTGTCTTTCAAGGTTGAAGTTACATATAGTTTTCCAAGCAAATACATTTTTTAGTAACAGTGACTTACTTGATATCATGCTGAATTGCTTATCATGGTACGCAGGCAGAAGATATATCCTGATCAAGTATCATAAGCATAATCAGATCAGCAGAATTCGAAAATTCAATTTATAAAAAAAGTGACATTGACCTTTGACCCCTGGTCCTGAAAGAATACTTAAGGTATTGTACATGAACCGGACAAAAAGGATATGAGGGATGTTAAGCACAATGGTAACAAGAAAAGCTCAGTTGTACAGTGAATTATTTTCGGGGGGGGGGGGGGGGGGGGGGGGACTGATGCAGCGGCCGGTACATTTATTACAAGACGTTATTTTCAATATTGTCCAATACAGATGATTATTATTACTCTGACGAGTTAACGCAAGTAGAAAACAAATTCCAGTAAAATGATGGATATCATACATATAACAGGTTATCATTAACATTATGTTGACATTTGTAAAAGGGAAGCCAACATAGAAAATGAAAACGAAACCATGACACCCATTAGTCGGTGGATACGTAAGAGAGATATTAATTCTGTTTTAAACAGGATATCGACGTCAGCATTGAAGGGGCCGCTCGGAATGGCGGGTTCGTCATTTCATTAGCTTGGAATTCCTTAAATACTGTTATATAAATCAGTGATTACTGATATGTGAGATCAATGTAGCCCTAGACCTATGAATAACTTTCTAGAAGATATAATGTTTTGTTTACAAGTGTTCATTGATAAGTGTGTTTTTATTATTATTATTTTTATTTTTACAGGAAGTGTGTTAGAGAATTTCAGAAAAGAAATGATAGGAGAATGTACTTGAACGATTTGGCAGTATTAATTGTCTGATATGGAGAACTGGTTTACAATTATTCATGAGATCTTTATACATTATATTGGAGTACTAATGGTCTATGGGATTTATATACATTCTGCAGAAACGGATAAAACAGGATCACCCAAGAACAATTGTTATAGGTAATTAACAGTGTTGATTTAATAATCATCTTGTACACTAGTTTAATATTAATTGAAAGTTGTCTTTGTAGATTGCTTAGTTTTGTACATCTCATTAAAATTGTGGTTTGAACTTTACTGTGGCTTTCACCCCTCTGTTATTATCCTGCCTCAATATATTTTTTAAACTGTCTTCTCGAGAAAGTTAACAATTGTGTTTCCTGTGAGTTTTTTTTTTTTTTTTTTTTAACGTATCTTTAATATCTTGTATCTGTTTTTTTCATGAGTTTTATGTCTGTGACCATTTTCTGTATATGTTTGTTGTTCTATGCTACCACTGGTGTCAGAGACACCGCTAATGACCACACCTCTTTAAATGGACTAATTGTGTCATACCACTTCATTATCATTTGACTAGTAAATGATATCATAACATCTAAACGAATAGTCTAGTCATTCTGGCAAAAAAATCGCCAAACCACAAACAAATAGCAACAGAAAGTATCTTTGCATTTTTGTCACCTTTGAAATGTTCTGTACAACATAAAAAAATCTAAAAAAATCTAATGTAAGGAAAATATTTTTTTTACTCATTTATGAAATGACCCTTACAAAGAAATATTGAATCATATTGATAGGGGTAATGAAACTAAATTCGTTGTATTTTGTTTTCTAATCAATATTGTAATTCATTATAATCTATAACACAATAGTTAAATAAAGCATAAGGTTTAAGCTATAAAACATGAAAGTATGTAATAAGGTCAAGGTCACGTGAAGGTCAAAGTTCAAAAAAGAAAATTGATACTGCTCATTTTATCTCAATCTATTGGGAAAAAATAAGAATGCCACATTTTTGTTTTTGTTTTGTGTTCTTTCATCTTTAACATGTTTTAAACAACACATATTCACAATTTAAGAAAATATAATTGGAAAAATACATACACATTTATGTATATATATATTATTGTCATTTGTGGGATGCCCAAATTTGCAAATATAATGGAGGTATAGGGGAAACTGGTAAGGTTAGTTTCCTACTCACTGTTGAAGTTCAATGCAGTTTCTCACATGACTGTTATATATGGGTTTTGGCCTTCTATGTAGCTTGTACATGTCCCGTGAATTAGGCAACAGACAGGTTAGGGTTGATTTAGTTCAAGTGAAGGTCAAAGGTTAAAATTAACAAAAAAGAAAGAAATCATTTTGACCAATTGAAGATATGCAATCATCCTTCTCTTCCAAATAAATTACAAAATGATTGTTTAAGGGTTGATTTATCTTAAAAAACACTTTAAAGCAACTTGTAGTATGTCATGTTCCTTCACAGAACAGTATATCTCATATAATCCATATTAATACGCCAAGTAAGCATTCTCACCCATTAAAGAAGTTTTGCAACAATAGCATTGCTATAAGATCCGTGTCCAATGGCTTTGTTTTACCCGGATCAGATAACGTCTCACTCAATACAGTTAAGCACACGAAGTCACAGTAGATAAGTCTGCCACTGGAATGACGTTGTAAAGAAAGTCATTATCATCAGAGTATTGTACCTAATATCAACTCACTTTATCGTTTCCAAAACTACTATTATACATGCAGTGTAGTGATATACAGTATCTAGCTTGTTTTTTGACAAGCACATATATCGGTATGGTGTTCCTTAACTAAGTGATAATAGTATTAAAGGGACAAAAACTATCCTTCACTGTCACAATCGGTGTCTACCTCGAAAATTGCCTGTACATTAGAGCAACTGAACCCGTGGCATTCTTTGCATGCCTGTGAACATTCCAGGCCATGTTTCCGACATGTACAACGTTTAGAGTCGCAATTAGTCTTGCAAGTGCAACGGATGATTTTAATCAAGTTTTCTGGCGCAGGTGGCAAATCCGTTTTTGATGGCGAAAGCATACCATTATTAAGATACCATCCCCATTCCTCGGCTAAAAGTCTATCGTTTCCCATCCATACTTGAGTTTGAAGATATACCCGCTTGCTGTGATATGTTGCGGCCGCTGATGTAGGGGGGAGAGTTTGGACCTGTACACAAGATTTACCACAAGTAACCTTCTCTACAAATTTCTTGTAACGTAGAGTGTCAAGTCCTTCTGTTGTCTCTCCGTTGTAAAGGGAAACGACTACCCTCTCACCTGCAGCAACAACGTCCTCCGGTAAAGCAGAGCTGTCACAAAACACCAGGATTTGCCTTTTTTAGTGCTGCCGATTTACCGATTCCATAAATACGTGACGTTGTGTCGCATCCTGTTACTGCGTGAAGGAACGGAAGATAATAGCATATGTGTGGTCCGAGCAACTGCTTGGTTTTATGTATATCCCAAATTTTCAGTTTTCGATATCCGGATTCAACAGAGTGAAAGAAGACGTTGTAAGACTCCAAACTTGTGTGGAAAATCAGCATTACAAGAAGGTCGGTGTCTTCTCTAATAACAATTGTAGTCCTGTTGAGGGCGTTTTCTGTTGACTCTTTAACAATAAGGAAATCCGCGTCACTCTCTGCATGGATAATCTTGCAACCACTATCTTCCAATGACTGCGCAAGCATGTAAATGAAGGACTGTTTGTTTTCGTTGTTTGACAGATATGTCTCCTTTTTTGATCGAAATATGGATGTTTCGGATACATCAAATCTAGTTCCAGTCGGACCTCCGCTACGGCGAAGATGGGTTACATCTTTTGTAGATGGTCCAGATGAGTATCCGTCAAAAACAACAGTAGCATTGCCGTACTTCTTGTTGACATAATCCACATAATTTCCACATATATCTCTAAATGTTGAGCCTTTAATCCACGGAAGCCGATGCAAAAGGGATCCACCATCAAGTACGTAATGCACAACGTCTGGTATGGCAGATGAGCAATCGCCTGAGATCCAAATAGTTTCCGCCAAAGCCGATTTCTGCGCCGCCCTCATGAGGCCGGATGCCTCAAATAACGAAGAGGGAGAAGCCGCGAGTTCATACGAGAACACGTTGGACAGATCGTCTAGTCCATTTACATTTATCGCAGCAACCAGCCTCTGAAATAACAACTGAGGGTCGACGTTCAAATGTTCATTTCCTATACTCACACTTGTAGGTTTTGTGCTTAGTGTTATGGCCTTTGCTGCTTTCCTGAAGACATATTCAGAAACGATGTTCCCTTCCATAGATTGAATGATGTTGTTCCCAATGGATCTAGACGTTTCGACATTCGATTTCCCATCGTCAGTTTCTCCCGTTTCGATGTTTCGAAGAGAGGCTTCGCCTTCAAACGGATTCCTGGTGTAAAGAAAACCGAGGGTGTTTTCGGTATCCTTTCTGTCTTTTTCCCGACGCGACTTTCCACTTTCCTTGTGCTGGTCACTCGTGGTAAAATTGACATCACATAGCTCTTGCATGGCGTTATTTACGTCCGCACAAGCTGGCATGGAAAGGAGCCATACTGCTCGTTGTAAGTCGCTCATTCCACGGCCTCTTGTCAAACCACCTGTGGACTTCACGCTCCTCATCAGAACCTGCTCTATTACTAGATCTGTCGATAGGCCCGCCCAATATCTCTCACTCCGCCGTAAAACGTGGTGACCGGATTGAAACAGCTCGTAGACAGAAGGATACGTTTTCTCAAGATCAAGCATTGTTTGTAAGTAGGTGTAAGCCGATTTGGTGTAAAGATTATGTCCAGATGATGCGAAGTATGGTAGCATCTGTTGTACAGAAACAAGATGAAGATTCCAATTCCCGGTTCTTTCCGCCTTGATAAAACGTCGAAGAATCGCAATCATGTCCATATATTGGAGCCAGAGCTTGGAAGTTCTGTTTCCGGAAAGGGAAGATATCTTTGTTTTCAATCGTTCCTGAATACTGAGGAGCCTGTCAGAATTCTCAATGGATTCTAATGTGATATCACCTGACATCAACATGTCATACATTCGCGCAGCAACTTGAAGGTCATTCTCGTCTTCTACTTCAAAATTGTCCGGTATCTGCTCATTGATTGCTGGTTCGTCGTTGTTGACAGTTACGGTACTTTCTTTTGCTGATAATGGTAGGGCCATATCGTAGATATCAGATAACAAAATTGTATATAGAGCAGTGTCAACAAGAAAATGTCCCCTAATAGCTCTCGATACTGCTTTTCCTGTCATCATGTGAGATACAGCTGTTGACGCGTATATAGTCTCCAATACTTCTTGTAGACCTGATCCGGCCATAAGATGTCCTATAGATCCTAGAAAACTCATTTCCATGTGGAAAGCGCCGAGGCGAAGGATGATATTCTTTACATCACTTCCATGTGGTTCGCTTGTAGCGATCAGCATTGCCTTCCAGTAAAGTGGTTGGTCAAAAGTTAATATAGGATGACATCCATGTCGAGCGGCTTCTCTACTGACAAAACGCATAGTGGAATATATACACGACAGATCTCCGGGATCCATGTCGATCATCGGCAAGAATACAATGGATGATTGTCCAGGAAATGTACCATGATGAACGGCTTGCATTGTAGCGGACCATCCCTGTCTAGAAGTCTTTAATGGCCAAACAATGGTTGAGAGAAGGTCAATGTTTCTACTTGCTTCCGAATCGTCAAGTAAGTTGAGTTTTCCGTATGTTAAACATTCGAGGGGATTTGAACGCAGCTTGTAAAAGTCGATGTTAAGTCTACCTAACTCTGCCACTTCATCCAACGATACGTCTCCTCGTGGAATCGGTCTATGCTTAGAGGTAACGGGGTTATACCAGCAATGATCCCCATACCATGAAATGTATCATGACCATCCAGTGTTCGTAGATTGTGGTCGACGTTGTCAGCTATGTATTGTATTACATGACCAGTCGGGAGCTCGTCGATGTCAGTTCCTCCAGATTTTGCAGCATTTGCCTCAAACTTCTGTATTTCCCCATAGGACACGCAAAATCCCAAACTATACAATGTATCTATCAAAAACCTAGATCCAAACTGATGGTGTGTTTGTACTCCTAACCCAAGTTGAAGTGGAGCGATAAGCGTTCTTGGTCGGGTAGCTTGGATAATTGCTTGTCCAACAGCTGCGATTTTCAACTCTGCGTCATGTTCACTAAATAGCAAACGCAAAAACTGCTGTAAACTAGCCGGAACAAAGTCAGTATTGGATTTTATCGATGCAATATCTGGCGTGGAAGGATATTCTACTTTGGCTAAATTGATTTCCTTGATGTCAGTTTGTATTAATTTTGCGGCTGTTTCAATCATTTTTTTCTTTTCAGTCTCAGTATCAGTCTGTGGTGAATTATAAAAATCCCTGAGAATGTAAGATGCAGTTGATTTAAATGTCACAACATTCGCACTACCGTTTATGTCCGTTATTAAAATTCTTTCCCCGAAATGTTCAATCAACTTTGATTTCATGTATATAGCACTGTATGCATTATCACCGACAAGACCTTTCATCTTCTCTACAAGATTGAGTACCGTAAGTTAGTCTTTGGGGTGTTCCTCGAGGGATTGTACAATTGTATTGAAAGCTTCCAATTGTCCTTCATTTTTCCGTCTACCACACGTTTTTTTCTGTTGCTTTTCTGGAGTAAATAACGCTGGAATCTGTTTATGTGTTCGGAAATTCACACTACATGTTTGATGATAAACAGCGTCTGCAGCCGGCAGATCTCTGATAAACTCCAGTCGACCTCTTACATCATTCGCCCATTGGTCATTTCTGATTCCGGCAACCTGCTCTACAGTTTTTTGAAATTCAAGTGTTCGAACAGGATATACATCTGGACCCCTTTTCTTGTCAGAATGTTTAGCTGTTTTACCACAGAAGAAGCAATGGTTTGAAAATTGAAATGTACTCTCCTCTGTGGAGCGAAGTGAACGTCCTGGGGTATTCTGAATAGAGTTATCTTTGGAATCTCTAGCATCTCGTTGTATGACATTTATATTACAAAAATTACGCCTGCACTCAACGTGTACTTTATCTCCTGTAGAGGCGATAACATTGTCACCACGCGCCTGGCTTGCTGTATTTATGCCATTACTCCCTTTCACGCCAAGGACATTTGATGAGTGGCCATCTTCAATAGTTTTCTGGCATATTATACAGGTAAAGGCATCCGCCTGCAAGAAACAAAATAACGTAAATAGACGTCGTGTAAGAATAAATATGGTTTTCATAGGTAAAACACAAAAATGCCGCTATTAAATTATATAGTATACATATATACGACATTTTATGCCGAAAAAACGGATTTTAAAATGGTGGTCATGGCCGCCATCTTGAAAATTGGACGAACTTTTGAAAAATTATTGTACATTTAGACATCACATTGTGTAGTTACATTGTTGTTGGCCTTCTGGTTTGGAAGAAAATGCCCGGAAATTGCATAATATTTCACTAGATACATTGCAATTATGAACCGACACCACATTCTCAAACACGGGAATATGGGCTTCCGTAGATTTTATTTTTGGTCAGACTGAGGGTTTTATAGTATCAATACGCCCCCCAACCCGACAAATGCCTCTAATATTAAATACAATAGTTCATTTTTATCATTAGTTTTATTAAAAACAACAAGTTATAATCAAATAAACAAAATTACGTATAAAGTATGATACGCGGGAACACACGGTAGTGACGATAGCAGACGATGAATTGGGAAAGAGTAACAATAGGCTTTAACAACAAGAAATATTCATTCCAGTATTTCTATTATCAACATAAGACCAATGAGTATTAAAGTCACTTACCATTTCTGATGAAAACCGCCAAATGGAACCAATAAGCTTTGTTTTGATTCCGTCATTTCTGGTTACATTGTTCGGAGATTCGACGTAGTTACCGCCCTTTGAGAGCTCTTTTGTCCTACGGCGGCCTATAGATGCCATACATTTTGCTGCAATTTTTACCATTTTAAATCGCTAAATTTTACTATTTCCCCAACTTAGATTTTTTTAGATTTTTTATACATTGATCAGTATGATATCTTGTTTATTTCAAAGCAAAAATTCTTTCTGTTGCTATTTCTTTGTGCCAAAACTGTAGTCTGACTAGACTAGAAACCATAATCCTTATCATGAATGCTACCCATGAACTGTTGCCCAATCGAACGCGCCTAATTACAAGCGTACAGATGACAGTGACGACTACACTACTTATCGTCGACAGGTATGAAACATCGGTAGATTGTAAACGACTCCACAGGTACTTGGGGTCAGGAACTAAAGTTATAATGGAATTGTCCAATTTTAATTTGTAACATCATTTCTTGTCTATTTATGCACCGATACAACATTGGAATCGATTATATAGGGCGTTTTAAAAAAAAAAACACCCGTTCTGGTTGTTATAATATAAAATTGGACACTTCCATTATAACTTTAGTTCCTGACCCCAAGTACATTATTATGTACCTGTGAACGACTCCTGTAAACATGACTTCTAGGTTTGAGACATTGATGATGACCAGCTCTTAAATATCATAGAGAACAGATACTCAGCTAATACCAGGGATATCATCAAGGGTTCTGTGAGTTATTAAATTTTTCAATTTCAGACTGGTTTTTTTTTTTTTTTTCTCGTTTTTTTGTTGTTGTAATTTATTCACCTGAATGGTCAGATAACAAAACAGTTGTTTCATGCCTCATCAGTCAACAGTCAAAACAGTTTCCACTCGGTGTTGGTACTGACCAGGTTCAAGTTCAAGTTCAAGTTCTTTATTTCCTTGAGCCTTACGGCTCATCGGTTCAACAAATATATACATGTACAGAAATGATACAATACAAAAACCACACACTCGCATACACACACACACACACACAACCGGACTAACACATACATTGTACAACAGGTAGAGTGTAGAAGGACATTTTTTTTTTATACTAATAAAAAATCTGTTCTTTGTTTATTACTGTATTTAATATATTTTGCTAAATTTGAAAGATCTTTTTTGTTTACTGTTTCTAGAAGTTGAATAAATTTGTACATACTAGGTTTATTATAATAATATTTCTTAATAAAAGGTTTTCTTAGGTCTAAATGAAATTCACATTTAATAATAAAATGAAATTCATCTTCAATGTCTCCACTGTTACAATAGGAACAAATTCTTTGATTTCTTTCTAAGTTATTAAATCTACCAATTTCAATATTTAATTTATGTGATGACAATCTAATTCTAGTTATTTCTTTTAAATTAGAAGTACCTATTGGTTTTGATAAATATGGCTGTAAGTAGAACTTTTCACTAATAAACTTGTACAGTGAACACTTGGAAGATGAATTGATTTTTTCTTTACATTCTTGTATAAATATATCACATAGTCTACATTTAACAATATTCATAATATAATCAGCTGTATAAATATCCCCATTTTGCCATATATACCTAACACCCATTCTATACAGTTCTTCTTTTACTTCATTCAACCATTCATTCCCGTTTTCTAACATATCTTGATAACAAGCATTTAACACACAGTTATTGGTTTGTTTTAATTTCAACCAATATTTAAAAATTCTAAATTTCCTCACTATTACAAAAGGTAATCTCCCTAATTCTTGGTAAATCATACAATTAGAAGTACTTTTCTTAACCCCCAATAATCTTTTTAAAAACTGTAAGTGGATTTTCTCTATATCCGGTGCTTTATGAAAACCCCAAATTTCAGCCCCATAGTTAAATATACTACCGACGTATGTATCAAAAACATGTAGTTGGGTTTCAACGTTAAAAATTTTTTTCTTTGATACTCCCGAAATTGAAAATAATGCTTTTCTTCCTTGTTCAGCAATTTTTTGTTGAGTTTTCTTAAATTTACCATTAAAATTCATTAGGCCTCTGGGAAACAGTTCACCTGGTCAGTACCAATACCTCGTGAAAACAGCTTTGACTGTTGACTGATGAGCCATGAAACAACTGTATACTGTCCTTCAAGGGGCAGGCATGTCATATCAGTATATGCCATTATATAATGTGTTTCTTATGGATTTCTCATCGAAAATAAATATGTATGTCTTTAATCCAATGACTTGATTTTATTAAAAAAAAAGTTCTACTAAAGCAAATGGAATAATACAATGCCGTTATATTAATAACGTTCATTTATTTACATGTTGATATTATTATTAAACAATTATACTGATGACCAACGGAAGTCACCGTCACTCCGGGTATACATCTTCAACATATGCAGGTATCTACAGCACCACGCCATTATCATTGTAATTTTAAACACTGGTGATCGGAAAATATCTACATGTGGGAAATATGCAAACTAACAAATTTAAGGGTATTCTGAAAAAAAAAATTTTAATATCTACATTAAACAAATGTACTCATAGCGTACAAAAGCTTATTCGTGTCATTTTAGTGGAAACAAAATAATCTAAGTCGTACGAACTTTTTAACTCATTCGTACGACTTTTTATCTGGTTCATACAACTTTTCATTTCGTTCGAACGACTTAGATATTTTTTCCCTCTAAAAATGGTAGGCTTCCTATGTAGCAGCCATGAATACTTTGAAGACAATATGAATGTTAAGTCGTTATGACAACATCACGTTAAAATCACTTAAACAAGCGAGACTACATAACATCAATCAAAGTACATATCTTCGGCGCTTCGCCATTCTTTTTTTTTCATATCACTAACGTTTCACTTATAAATGATATTTGACACAAAGTTAAGCCGTGCCAGCTAATACTTGTTTTCGATTTCAGATGTACATTAACCTTTTGTAAATAAAAAATACAATATTGAAAAATATTACATATCATATTTATGTTTTAATTACCATCCTCCTCCTTTTTTTTTCTTTTTTTTTATATATATATTTTTGTTGGTCTTGTTTTAGTTTCCTCCAAATTTTCATATATTGTTAGTCTTGTTTTATTTCTCTCCCTTTTGTGATATTTTTATTTGTCTTGCTTGTCTTGTGTTAGTTTCCACTGTATTTAGATATTCCCAATTATCCTGTTTTAGCTTCCTCAGTATTTTGATATTTCTATTGGTTTTGTTTTAGCATCTTTAGTATTTTGATATTTTTGTTGGACATGTTTTAATTTCTTCCGTCTTTTGATATTTTTGCTTAGCTTGTCTTAGTTTCTTCCGTATTTTGATATTTTTGTTGGTCGTGTTATATTTCTCTCAGTGTTTTGATATTTTTGTTGGTCGTGTTTCATTTCTCTCCGTATTTTGATACTTTTGTTTGTCTTGTTTTATTTCTCTCCTTCTATATCTGTAATAATGACTAATGGTAGCAGTGAAAATCGTGTTAAAGAATTAGAATATTGAAATATAATAGAAATAGAAGTTGTTATGAATGTAATCAAAATCATTATATATCTGTAGCCAAAATTGTACTCATGTCTGCTCCATACCTTAAAGTAGTTATACTTCAATGCATATTCGATGTAATAACAATTGACTATCTTTATAACCTGAATCAAGAGGGTATTTAAATTTGCCATTTAAAGTATACTGACGTCAACGTTAAAAGCTGAAATTACAATGTATGCCTTTTTCACATGTATTTGGGGGCGCGATGTTGCCATAGAGGAATGAACTACGTTCCAACAGAAAATGATACTTTAACGAGAACCTTTTAAGCTTCTTTGCGGGTTCAGATTCCGTGTTAGTTGACCTGTCAGTGTTGTTTTGAACAACACGATCAAATTAGGATAGAGCTTACACATTAATCTATATGTGAGTCACATCCTAGCGTCACAAGGGCGTTACATACATAAATGCTTCACGATTTACAAAAAACTATAAATCAGGTGAGCAGATATAAACATTTCGTGACAATCAAACATCCGTATCTTATATAAAACGAATATATATGTTATAAAAACATATTTCATTCGAATTATGAAAATCAAATCAAAACCTTCTTACACTGGATAATTTAATTTTCACACTCTGTCACAGGTAGAATACAATGAACAGGTGAGTCAATTAACCCTGGACATCTCAGTTAGGACATCTTGCAAAAATAGCAATGCCCATATTTGATGTAATTTGTATTCATTTCAAAACCTACGTCTTTGTTTGAATTCCATCTGCCTTTTGTTTAAATTTGCATGTTAGAGTATTGTTTCCGTATATAACCATGTGACAGGATATAAGTTGTTTAACATCTCATGTTTATCGTGTTATCATGGAACATTTCACCGCGGACTTCAACCAGCCTAAAAATAACTTTACAAAAAATGGAAAACAATAAAAATAGCACAAAAAGGTATTACTCTTAATACTTTCGCCTAAAACAAGCGAAAACACTTAATATTGATGTATCAACGACAATAACATAAGTGTAGTTTAGGTAGAATGTCTGAGTACAAAACCCGTTACGATTCGCGCCAGGTAACATACTATATTGGGGAGCCTTAAAGTCGCGTCCGTATTTAAAATCGCATCGTGTATGGGAAAATCCTCATTGGGGTGATATCGAAAAAGAAATAAAAATATATTATGAAAAATCAACTATTCGTCAACCATAGAGCTCCTCCACCGTATATTTTCCGTCCTACTTACAGAAAGGTAGTAGTAAATAGCACATCAACTGATACTTATTATGAACCGATCGTTCAGTTCGCTGCACATTGCGATGTTCTAACTGTTTCATTTGTCCAACATACATCTTGCCGCCATATCGACTATAACAACATTAAAACAACTGTTCATTACTTATATTTACATTTGTACATTGCCTCACCAGTTTCGTCAATTTTGAAAACTGAACTAACCAACAAATAACCGCCTATTTTAGTTCTTTTTAACTGTGACATGAATACAAATCTGAACAAAATAGGGCGTTTGAGTTGAACAGGATAACCAACAATGCTTGTTTCTTTCAACGTTTGATTTCGTTAATTTGCAGTTAAACATATACAAAATACATTTTCTTATTGATAAACCGTACCAAAACTATTTCCTGTGAACTGCGAAATTACGTGACATTGTATTTGCGGAAAGCATGTTAAGATAAGTTGAACTCGCTGAGAAAGCCAGGTTATTTTAAATTAACACTTGATTAGAAGAGGATACATTGGTCGGGATCACTATTTGACGATTGCCTGTAACCCAAGAAAAGGCATTACTTGACTCAACAATCTGAAGAACGTGAGGACAAGCTATTTAAACAACCATTACTTTCATAATCAATGACTGGGGTACAATTTACCTGACGACAGAATGGCATTTTTGGTAAAAATTTGCAGTATAATGAGTTTTAGCTAAGAAACAACAATCACATTTGTGTATGGCATTTTTATACAGATACAACTTAGTGTTTGTGTGAATCTCAATCAAGCGGTACTTCGTTTTTGGCGGCCATTTTCTTTGTTTACGTAAAATATTCTGTATTCGTACATCCACTGGTCATTATAGACCGCAGATCTGGGTGTAATAGGAGTATGATGGTAACTGCCTCTTAGAACTGTGTCAATGGGAAGGTGCGGAGCAAATGTAAATATATGCTCATGATTACTAGCTGGGCTGTATAAAACTGATCTCGACAGATTTAGAATGATAAACCAGATGACCCATGTATTGCGTTACATCATAATCAAACAGTCCTACTGAAATTAACTAAACCTTTCGTTTGGCGAGTTTCTCGTGGGAGGGATGGCAGTCAATAATTATAGAATGAGATGACGTCTGACACTTCGTGATGCCCGAGGACATGTTCGCTATCTTGAATTTTTTTTTTTTTTTTTTTAACTCCAGTACCATCTGTGCCGTTGAGCTGTTAGGGGATGTTGAGTAACGATAGCGGACGATTGTTAATTTTCAGACTCCTAAAATCTTCAACGTGGCAGTCTCGGCACCCATTTTATAACTGTATATTTCTACGACATGTACGAGTTATCTCCCCTCTTCCAACTGCTGGCTTTATTGGAAACTTGATTGGAAAT
The DNA here is from genome assembly GCF_902652985.1 of Pecten maximus. NCBI lineage: Eukaryota > Metazoa > Mollusca > Bivalvia > Pectinida > Pectinidae > Pecten > Pecten maximus. The sequence continues at coordinate 2,135,553 of NC_047033.1, forward strand.
GCGAATTAAATAGATGCCTAGAAATAAATCTTAATTTTTGTGAAAGGTAGGTGAAAAGCTCGTTAATATAGGTATGACCACCTACATTTAGCTTCCTTACATCATGGCAGACTCTCCTTTACATATATCTCATTAGCATGTACATATTAATGTGTTGATATGTTTGTAAAAACTCGGATGCCACATAATAATCAATTTGTACAATAGTGGCATGTTAAGGAATATCACTTGTCCTTGAGATTATTTAGAATTCAATAATGAACATCATGAATAACCATTGAGCTATTCTACCTCCTCGTCAATATTTTATGCTTTTTCAATCCCCCCCCCCCCCCCTTCCTTTTTTAGGGGGAGGGGAGGGGGTCGTCGCCTGCTAGACATTCACGAATGACAGAAGGACGATATTACTGTTTGATGCAGTTTGATTCAATTTTTACTTTACAGTTGTGATTTTATGAACTACGTATGATAAGTAAAGACTAGTGAAAAAAGGGCCTGTGGGTTGATTAAACTGGAATATTAGAGAGCGCAGAGAGATGTCTCGGAACCCCCCCCCCCCCCCCCACCCCCACCCCCCACCCCCCCCCCCCCCCCACCCCCCCACCCACCCACCCCTTTTCCCCCAATATAATAATAATAATAATAATAATAATAAATTAGTTTATTAAAGTGTCACGCATTGATCAACATAAAATACATTATACAATAAAATATACATAGTACAATGATCAACACCCAGCCAGTATGGTTGACTTATGAGACACTTAAAACAGTAAAAAAATTATCACATATGTTATAATAAAAGTGTATCACCTAAAAGTCAATATATATATAGCTTAATGTACACAGACTACGGTATATTATGGTCAAGAAAAATATGTACATATATAAAAGTATCACAAAACTGAGGCTGAACTATTGTACGAATACATGAATGAGTGAAATTTCAATTATGACCCCTACAACTGTTGAAAGTTCAAATGTTCAAATTTCAGTAAGTGGAAGTAACGAGATCACGCATATTTAATTAACTCAATTATTACCGTATTTATTCTAGAACACATATGCTTATTTAAAGTTATTATTAAGTTATATATCCTTGACAATATCAAGAGAGGATATGAGCGAAAGTGATGAGGCAACCCAAACCTACAATCGCTCACTATCTACCCTACATATATTCAAATAATCAATTAAATACTTTTCGCCTATTGAAGAAGGATGAAATGTTACTTGCTACAGTTGGCTGGAGATCATCGTTTAACATAATACTTATGAATTTATTTTTATTGTTCATATCATGAAAACCGTCAATATGCTGAGCACATTTGAGAAAAAGAGTGTGTCTTAAATCAGAGAAAAGTTCACATTCTACTAAGAAGTGTTCCTCGTCTTCAATTTTTTGCAGAGTACAAAATTTACATTGTCTATCTGCCAGGGGTACGGGCGGCCTGGCGTACCGACCTGTCTCAACGGCCAATGGTAGCGATCCCGCGCGAAAAAGAGCTAAGTTACGTCTATGGATTCTACTTAGAGTTCAAAAACTTTCTCAGTAACCGGAAACAGGAAGTCACGACAAGATCCAGTGTTGCGCAAGACTGTATTCAAAGTCACATTCTCGGAAGATTACAAAATATCAAGATTTTAAAAATATGCAAATGTTTGACTTCACACTAGTTAGAATTTGTTAATAAAATTTATCACGAACAAGTTCTTAATTTTTTATATTCAAAACGTAACGGTATAATTTTCAACGAAAATATTTCCGGTGTTTTACGAGTGCAGCTCCGGTCCGTTCGAGTTGCATACAAGTTTACCAAATATAGCACATAAAATAAAGAGGACTTCTTAATTTTGTTGTTGTCGTCTGCTGCTCATCTGCGAGATCTGCTGTCCCGTCACCTTGTCATCGCTTAATCAGTCTATTTTAAGACTTATTCTACGATTAGTTTTTGTAGTAAGTTATCTAAATCATAATTCTTGTTGATATATACTTTATTACAAACCAGTGTATAGATCTGTTGGCAATATATTCATTTTGTAACGTGGGATTTACTATTCTAGCACACTAGATTATGTGTGCTTGTTTCTCGAATTCCATGGGCACCGGGATTGCTGCGCTCTGACATAGGCCATGCCTAAAATTATATTAGGTCTGTTGGTTGATGAAACTGGAATATTAGGTCTGTTGGTTGATAGAACCGCTAGAGTCTTGGATCCGTGAGTTGACGAAACTGGAGTATTGGGTCTTTGCGCTGATGAAATCACTAGAGTCGTGGGTTTGTGATATGACGAAACTGCTTGATATTAATATTGGGTCTGTGGCTTGACGATGCCACTAGAGACCAAAACTGTATCGTTTCACAAAGCTTCGTAACTTACGAGCTTTTCGTAAGTCACATTTACGAATTACTAAGCGTTTCACAAAAACTTCGTAACTTACGAACGTTCGTAAGTTACGCAAAAACCTTGCGTAACTTTATGCCATATCTACCCTGTCGTAACTTACGAAAACAATTTAAAATCGTGCGCAGACATGCCCTTTTGAACAGAAAATGACGTCGTACTCATTTATAAATTAGCATAAGAGAACGACTATGCCTTGTGATTGTTTTGAGGTTTTGAAAGTCGAGGAGGGTGCCGGCAAAATACACATTGTCATGAAACTAATTGTACGCATATTCGTAGACTGTGCCAACATATGGTCTATTTTAAGAACATTTTGTATGTCTTTGGGCATTGAGCAAAATCTGTGAAAATTGCTTTGTTACTGTTTGTTTTAACGCATGATAAACAATAAGAATTGGAATTTTATAGAAAAATGATCTTCTATCAATAATACGGTTGTTTTGATAGAACAAAATAAAGTTCATAGTCTGTGTACGTGACCCAGGAATAGGACCGGCGTACAATTTTCACCCAAAAAGTGTCATCCTTTTTTACCTCCAAGTTAGAGAGCGGTATATTTTTACCGGAAGAACGTATGATTTTGACGTAAGATACGAAAAAAGTTACGAACACCTTTGTGAAACGCACTTACGAAATTCGTAAGTTTGGCGTAACTTTTTCGTAAATATTTACGAACGTTCGTAAGTTACGAAGCTTTGTGAAACGATACCCAGGTATGTGTACCAATGAACACTATTTATTTTTACTGGTAAGATCAAAGTAAGCTGTAATATATACTAAAAACTCAATGAAGGTATTTTCTGTTCACAACGCTTTTAATTTTGCCATACAGAATGTACATCCTGATACCTTGATAAGTGTATTTTAGTGATAACTAAAACGTAATTAAAAGACTTCAACAGAAAAACAGCCATAAAACGCTACAAAACCAGACTAACACAGATACAGCATATATAACCAGCGCAGATAGATCAGGCTAAACACCATAGTCTGTTTATAAACAGAATCGTATTCACATAGGTAGATAGTGGAATGTCGCTTCATCACAAATAGTCATGTGTTGACCAACGTATCCATCCGTGTGGTAATGTTATGTGGCCGACCACTGATAAACATTCTGACAGCCTTTCAGGAGACTGGAAATGTTGTTTAAACTTGACGAATGTTGTCAAAGACATGCTGGAAGAACCCAGGAAAAAACCTACTAAACTGACAATATTCATTTGACTCCCGAACACAGCCAGTTCGCGGAAACCAAGATCTGGTTAGGTTTGAAATCAAAAATGCCGCGGAAGTATTGCTAAGTAGCATGGCACTTCCATACTCTCTGATTTAGTGGAAACCGGAAATAGCTTCCAGGTCTTATCCAGAAAGAAAGTTATTATCCATAAAGTCAATAAGAGCGTTGGATTCCTGGAAGTTGCGGACACAGTTTCTGAGTCCCCTTCCCCAGCACAGCCCACGGCCACACCTAGAACTGCACGTTCTGTGGGACAAAACTGGAACAAAATCAATACATTGTGTAAGACATGTCATCACTCTAAAGTACCGTCATCGAACAATGTCATAGAAGTGTGTACTTGCAAATTGATTTTCTTTCGGAGTTATAAATCTACTGAAGAGTATTGACCGATAAGTGGTGCAGAGGTGACGGGGGCCAATGTAAATTACACATTATAAGTTTACTATAAACAGGAAGCTGATTGGCGACAGTAATATCAGGAGACGTATGGCGGATATTTACTCTCTGATCAGCAGGCGATTTGCGTCCTTTCGAAAAATAACTGATGGTTAGTAATATATGTCAAGCAATGCAAACGAACGTTTTGGGAACAGATTGTAAAGCATTTTATCCTTTGAAGGTATTATCTCAAAGACACCTTTTGTCTTTAGGTAATGTGTCATCCTCAAGTACTCAGAGGACCATTTCCATCCCCAATATTTGAAGTAATTGAAAACACTAATGATTTCCCTGAAATGGATAGAACTACTGAAAATGTTCACTGATTCTAACTTCAAATAGTACCTGCTACCTCCCATTTACGGTTAAAGAGGTACAAATATACATTTTCCGGAGATATAGAGTGGGATGTTCAGAATTCAAGAGGAAATTTATGAGACGTAACGTCGTAAATATATTTAAATAAACTGTGGATCCTACAGTACTTATATACACATACAATTAATAAAGACGATGATAAATATTATAAACTATCGTAAATATAACCGTAAGGATTTACTAGTGTCTTGTGGTGTTAACTTTAATGATGGATGTACTATCTATCTATCTAGCAAACAGTATCAATCCCGTTTGTCAATATGTTATACAAAATATCATTTCATGTACGGAATATTTAACTATTAAGTATTAAATTGTATTTATTGTCATTTCTGTGTAGGTTCATTTGACAGAATAGCATCTTTAAATCAAATTCTTTTCTGTGATTGATTTACAACCAATCTGATACACAGTACAACGCCTTGCCGTGACGATGCTCATAGATCGCCAAAATGACGTCACAGTAACGCAACTGTTCGCAATCATTATTCACGCAGCGTTTGAGTCATTCATAGTGCATAGCGAAGCATTTCGTTTGCATTGATTAAAATGACGTAACTATCACGTAATGTGATCTTGACTGCATCTACAGTGTTCAAAGATACAGTGCAGCTTAACATAGAAACAATGTGAGACTTTGTTGTCAAATGTAAACGATATTGCATGGTACTAACTGTTTTTTTTAATTAATTATATGATCAGTGGACCATGACCTTGACAGAACGTAAAGCAATATTATATATACGTCATATCAATGTTAAATTATTTTGTTACAAAAACGTTTCCAAAATCTACCCATTTAACACTTGTCCCAAAAGCTAACTTTGCTAGTAAACGAAAAGTACAGTGTGTCTGACCATCACTTTATAACTCACCACATTGTCTTCGGGGTGCGTTTGATTTCACGATGACTTTCTGGTCAGCTCTTTGGACGATGTAGTCAAAGTTAGCAGCTCTGACGTAACAGAGATTGGGGTTGGCGTAGATCAACACGTTACCATTGGACACGTTTCGAAGACTGGAAAAGTCAAGCGATTCCACGGACGTAACCATGATATTGACTGTTGACGAAAACCTGAAAATAGAATAGAAATGTTTTTACTATTGTTATATATCTATTATTATACATCTATTGTTTGTATCTATTTTTATTTATACATTGTTATATATCCATTGTCTCTTCCTAGGCATCAAGATCACTGATTCCTAAAGAATGATGCAGTTTGATTAATGCTGGTTCTACTGTATCTTACTCTTAAATCCTATGTTTTCGCAACACATACATTTTAACAAATTTGCAAAACAAAAACAAAAACAAAACAATATGATAATTGATGGCATATGCATCTATATCCGAATGATGAGATATTACGAGAAACAAAACCGTAGTTTTTCATATTTGCAATTAAAACCTGGAAGTAACCCACTGATTACGGCGAATCCTATACGAGGTGCTCCACTGTCTATATGTAAATATGTCATACACGCATGCTTAGACTGTTATTATTTGAAGCATGGGTGACAGACAATCAAAGCCACACATCAGAAGACCCAAATCGACGGTTTGTTTTATTGTCGTATTATTTAGGATTTATAAAATAGTGTGAGTTAACGCGTGTCCAATGCTTGATGTTTTATTGTTCCTTTGTAACCATAACAATTCCCCATTAACAATAATGGAATCGTGGGCAGGGTCATCGTTAACCAGAATGCACAAGGCTGACAAGTCAAACTCTTACATGAGGGTTAAGATATCCTCGTTTGCGGAACAGACTCATGTCTGGTTATTTTTTCTCACATAGTTGCCATTAAATGTAAGTTGTCATGAAAGTTTTTTTCAATTGGCCATCTATAATTCCCCTTGGAATGTGCGTCAAAATTGATGACGTCATCATCCACGACATAGTTACTCAACGTAAAATGATGATGTTGTGTTATTGTGAGCAGCGTCATATAAGCTGTATCAGCTGTCCTTATCTTTTCCCTAGCAACTGCGGGATAACCCTGTGATAGTATGTGCGATTTATATTTTCCCTAGCAACTGCAGGATAACCCTGTTAAGTATATGATATTTATATTTTCCCTAGCAACTGCGGGATAACCCTGTTAAGTATATGATATTTATATTTTCCCTAGCAACTGCGGGATAACCCTGTGAAGTATATGATATTTATCTTTTCCCTAGCAACTGCGGGATAACCGTGTGAAGTATTTGGGAATACTACATTTCAAAGATTCTGTTAAGTTTATATCATAGATAACACAAAATACTTTTACACATTACGTATAGGTTACAATGCATTACATAACGTAGCTGAACGTACTCAGACCGGTATCTACAGGTTAACCAAATGAACGTAAGAAGTAGTAGCTAAGGTCTATAAGGCACTGTTTATATTTTGAAGTCCGTTGACTGGTAAAAGTGGGCGTACGTTAAAGCATGTTCAGGTAGGTTCAGAATATTTAATTATGCCATAGTTATCTTTTGAGTATGTTCGCCACTCATGGCATAATCTACTCCCAGATTTCAAACACGTTATTTGCAAGTCAAACTACGGTAACCCATAGCTAAAAAAACATCTAGTCTGTTAAATTACGCTTATGTAAGTTATTTCCAAGTGCATTTAGCTACGTTATTTAATGTATTTGTGACAAAGGTTTTATTATCACTGTATATGATTAATCTTTCCCTCTGTTTCATCAACTTTAAGTTTGAAATTTGTTTTTTTTAAGTGTAAAATATTGTGTCTACATGTCTCTGACCTAAGATCGATAGCTTGTTGCGCAGCCGAACACATTGCGATCGTGAGCGCAATTATCTATGTTATAAGTACAAAAACACAATTACAAGTTTGTATCTGTCTACAGTCGTCGTGAGGTCCGTATGAATTTAAAATCAATGTATTTGTTTATATCATGTATTTAGAGTTGATACCTACGTCGGAGAGAGTTCTTTTCCTTGCACGATTTCCAGGTTTCTGAAATAATCCAGATTATGGAAATGAGGATGCTTTCCTTGCACCAGTAAAAAGCCAGTTATCTCCCTTACTTCTGAGAATGCCCACAAGGCGTCAGGATGAAGACCAGGTCGATTGTAGTACACGTCTCTGTAACAACGATAACAGTCTGAATGTTGAAATGAAGTTACTAGATACATGTTAATTTCATTGTTTTAAGAAGATCATTGATGGGAAGTGTCATGACAGTTTCTAGGTTATTAGACATTTAAATAAATGTATACAAATGTTTTTCTCTTTCTACATATGACTTCACCTCGCTTGGCTATGAAGCAAATGTTCGTTTAGAAAGTTATTTGGACATGCTCGCCATCTCAAATCTAAAAATTCTTGAAAGTCAACTTAGAGTGAATATATCATAGTAAACACCAATAAAGTAGAGACGCAGTTAAAATATTTTAAAAATTCAGCCTAATCCTTTTTGATAACGCCGTTTTTTTTATGTTGTACATCCAAACAATTCAATGGCTATGCATACATTTTTCAATACTAATTTTAACTTCTATCTTTTCACTAACAGCAACTGTACTTCATAATGCTTCCTTTGATACTGCTTTACTTTTGGGACTAAATTGAAATTTGCCCAGTAGAGGAAAATGAGTCTCTAAACGTTGATAGATAATTACCCGTCAAATGTAGTCTGAACGATTCGTATGCTCCCTTCAATCTTCGTACATCCCCGAAACTGCCAAACGTTGTAAACATGTAGAAACTCTGGTTCGTCTATACCGCTACAAACTAGAATAAATGTAACATGGCAAATTAATTAAAACATCAAAAGGTATTACAAACACGGCGACAACTATCTATAGGTCAACCTACAACTAATTATCGCTGAACGAACCAGTAGACAACAATATTCTAAAGAGGAGAGTGAATACAGGATACGAGACTGGATTCCTGTATTATTTTCTTGCTAAATATCTTTTAATGAGACGATTTGTTTATGCGGTAGATTTAAACTAACTATCAACATCAAATGCTATCGAAATGGCCTAGGCAACTATGAAAATCCTAGAACGACTAAAATCGATATTCCGCAGTCATTTTAAAACTGATTTTTATCATCATTCTCTCCTCCAGTATATATCGTGTCCTGATAAATTTCTGACAATTCATTTCTTTAACCTTTACATTGAGCATTTCTCCATGCAGGCAGGGATTGATGTGGGTTCCTGGTTATGTAATTGTGAGTTATGAGTATATTGGCATCCGTCTGAAGATCGCTTGGATAAAAATTGGCAATATACAATTCATCGTCACGTCATTTCAATTAACAATTTGTCACAATGCACATTACAACATCTACACAATATATATGATAGAAAGATATATCAATATTATTGTAATGCACTCCAAACACTAAAGCTTTAAGATTTAACAATTGTTATTAGAGTAAAACGCAGCAAAAAGGAAGGTATTCGGCAATGAGGATGAAAATATTATCTAACGATGAATGCTTTGTTTTCACACATCAAATGAAACTTCCGAAAATTAGACTGTTAAAGATACTCGGTGTATCCTAGCAAAGTTTCTCGTTAGAGCTGTCCTTTTCCGTTTTGTTTAAGTACAAAGCGAAGAAATAAGCTACAATTGTTCATAATTGTCCACAGTGGCGGTATACTTAAAATGACCACACATATGTGTCTACAGTGACCTATTGAGGTATGTACGTAAACTGGCCACAGGTGTCTAAACGAGATTTGTTAGTTTTGATAGCCAGGCCGGGCACCTGCTGGGTTTTGAATTAATCGTTAATCGTCTTAGTACAACTTATGATCAAATAATCCACTACTTACCAACCCCACGATAGCAGTGATTGTTCTATAGGACAGCAAGGTCATTTTACTAATAACACAATATCAATCTGAATATCAACTAGTCGCCCTGGCCATATCAAGTGGAGAGTCTCATAAATAGTTCCCTTTCTTTCTTTCTTTCTTTCTTTCTTTCTTTCTTTCTTTTTTTCTTTCTTTCTTTCTTTCTATCTAAAGCTGTTGTCAATATGGAGTTTCACCGTGTGTACATAAGTATGTGTCGTCTCTGAATTATTCTCCATCTGATTCTGAATGATCTATGTACACTGGATAATACTCCTAAAATCAGTTTAGCTAGATGTGTTCACTATAAAACTTTGTTATCTTAACGTTTTCCGTTCTTAATGAACTGGCTAAAGTAATAAAGGGATGTATATCTCTAAACTAAGGATTGGGTTCTCAGCTAAAATACGATAGTATCTCCGTCTAACGAAAATACATGCATGGCGTGATATTGATTGCCCCCTTGGGAAACACAATGACAAACTGTGGAATTTATATAAGAAAAATATTCATATTTATGATGAAGGACTGACTGGTTTACTTGCATCAATTTGAGGAGTGATAGTTCTCTTGTAATGAAAAGTGGAGTTGGTTGTAAAATACACATATTTTAGAATATCATTCGAGTTCGTACTGATGAATATCTCAATTGCTTAATGCAAAAAGTGGTATATGTTCTTGACGACATGTCGCCAACTAATTTACGTTATTTTCTATTTCATTTTGTTTCTAGTTTTAATAATACGATACTTGACCTAAAATGCATTTGTTTAGTGTGCTTAGGAATAACTAGTGAAATCGATTGCGTCTGTTAGCCGTCATTGCCTCACGTCGGCGACGTAAAAGGCTATCACAGTGATAAATCTAAAGATCCAACGTAATTACAGTACGATAGATAATTCGACATTACGTTTTCCAGATCGTGATACAGATAAAAATATGTTATAAAAGAGCATCTTAATCAACTCCATATCTGCATGCCTTTGTCATCTCCATTAACAGTAATGACAAGTGTTGCATGAATTACGTCATCGAATTCCTTCCAAAACACAGAAACACTTTGATATATCTGCAGAACTAATGACGATACATCTCGTTCGCCGATTGTAAAGATCAACTTTCGCTAACAAGACAAAGCAGGCTTTGACAAGTCTTGCATAGAACGTTTTGTCTGAGGCTACATTTGACGCCAGGAAGTACTGTAATAAACATCCTCACACATCGTCAGACCGAGTCAACGCATTGGAAGCTTTATTCAGTTATCATATAATCACCCAAACAATAGATCACACTGTCAATAGATTTTCTTTTAGTGAATAAACGGTTTTAAATAAAGTTTAATTAAAGTATTAATTTATGTATCCACTGTTTTGATAACAACAGTACGCTTTAAAATTAACAACTCACCAAATTAATACCGCGTCCGACTTCAGATTAACTGTAAGGGAAGTACTAAATGTATTAAACGGTATCCCATGAAGTACGTATGGTTGCTTGCTGGCGACTTTCCCTTCTGATAAAATCTAGTGAATATATTCATTTTTGCAAAGTCTGTCCCTATCTGCAATTTGTCTACAGAAATATTTAGCTATCGCCTCTTGTCAATGTACTAATGGCGTAGTATGGTATTGATCAAACATTTTGCCGACTAAGGGAAGATAATATGATAGGTTGTTGTTGTCATTGTACACGATGGTTGTTATGCTTAGTAATACTTAGACCAGTGGGACGCCAGAAAGCCATATATGTTTTACGAATATCATTACTTTCCGGAGTACCTGTTCATATCATCCTTGTAATTTTTCACGCGACTCCATATAAATCTATATTTCTGTTTATATTTTGCCGCTTATCGATTTGGAACTTGAATATGGTTTCGTTTTTGTAATCGGTTTTCACTGTTGTTTTTGCATAGGTTCAAATAAATGGTCGTCATCATATCACACAGTATATATCTCAACCATAATTTCATGACAACTCGTCAGTATTCGTTGTTGTTTTTTCAGCGATATTTGTCGTCTTCCGTACATCATATATACAAAAAAATACTTTTTGACGTAACAAAAGTTTAGAGCAAAACCGCATTTAAACAGATTCAGTTTCCATGACTTGTTCCCTCCAGTATTGTTACACGTAAGTTCTTGATATGAGTGAACAAGAAAATGCTGTCTGATTCAATTTTATATATCTCGATTGGTATTTTATATCACTCGTTTGGTATTCTATATAAATCGCTTGGTTTTTTATTAGTCCTCTGGTATCTTATATAAGTCATTTGGTGTGTTATATATCTCGATTGGTATTTTATATATCTCGTTTGGTATTTTATATATCTCGTTTGGTATTTTACCCATCTCGTTTGGCATTTCATATGTTTCGCTTGGTATTTCATATATCTCGTTTGGTATTTCATATATCTCGTTTGGTATTATATGTATATCTCGTGTGGTATTTTATACATCTCGTTTGGTATTTTATATATCTCGTTTGATATTTTATATATCTCGTTTGGTATGTTATATATCTCGTTTGATATTTTATATATCGCGTTTGGTATGTTATATATCCCGTTTGGTATTTTATACATCTCGTTTGGTATTTTATATATCTCGTTTGGTATTTTATATATGTCGTTCGGTATTTTATATATCTCGTTTGGTAGTTTATATATCTCGTTTGGTATTTTATATATTTCGTTTGGTATTTTACATATCTCGTTTGGTATTTTGTACATCTCGTTTGGCATTTCATGTTTCGTTTGGTATTTTATATATCTCGTTTGGTATTATATGTATATCTCGTGTGGTATTTTATACATCTCGTTTGGTATTTTATATATCTCGTTTGGTATTTTATATATTTCGTTTGGTATTTTATATATCTCGTTTGGTATTTTGTACATCTCGTTTGGCATTTCATATGTTTCGTTTGGTGTTTTATATATTTCGTTTGGTATTTTATATATCTCGTTTGGTATTTTGTACATCTCGTTTGGCATTTCATATGTTTCGTTTGGTATTTTATATATCTCGTTTGGTATTTCATATATCTCGTTTGGTATTATATGTATATCTCGTTTGGTATGTTGTGTATCTTGTTTGGTATTGTAAATATTTAATTTTCATATGACTCGTTTGGTATCGTATATAACTCGTTTTGTATTGATATAAATCTTATATGACTTTTTTGGTATTCTATACATCTCGTTTGGTATGTTATATATCTTGTAATTGATCTTGTATTACTCGTTTGGTATGTTATATATCTCGTGCAGTGTTTGATATAAGTCATTTTTCTTTTCTTTTTTAGACTCCTTTGGTATTTATATAACTCGTTTGGTATTCTTTATAACTGGTTTGGTATATACCTTCTTAACCTATTAATAAGTTCTAAGTTTTGCTCCTTTTTAAGGGACTTACCTCTACTGTCTACCTCATCCGCCCCAATTAGAAGCAGCGCAGCAACAACAAGAGCTTGTGTTATTTCATGCCAAAGTAATGCCATCTTGAATCTGGAAAAAAACCCACAAAGGCATAAATATCAGATTTTTTCAACTCACATCATCTGCAGAATTACCGAATCCATCATCTTATTCACAAAATAACCTTGTATATCACATCATCCGCACAATAACAAAATATACCATATCATCCACTCATCAATAAATATATCACATCAACGACATACTAGCCAAATATGTCACATCATCTTCAAGCCCTCATATCATATTCATGTGATGCATTGCATTGTCTAAACAAACTAACAAATGCACCAAGACTTATCGATCCCCTTAAATCATATTATGTTGAGATATTTTGCAAGATCATGTTACCGTGCTAACTTAAGGTAGATAGGAATAAATGTTTAAAGATAATCACATTGAAAATATCGCAAAAAAAGGGGGGGGGGGGGGGGGGGGAGCTGTAATGGACTTGCACTCAAACGAAATTGATTTTACTGCAATAACCTTCTTAACTCTTCGGATTTTTTCCAAAACTAATTCGGCTCTTTTGTTTAAGATCTATTGATTTCGTTGGCAGATATAATTCCATTTCCTGTGGAAGGTAGGTCGGTCTTAGCGTGAACATAATAACCAGTAAAGAAGTCGGTAGTCGGTTTAAGCATCCAGCTGGGTAAGGCTATAGGTTGTCATTGTTCACGTGTCAACTCCAGATTTTATTTTTTTACGTTAATAACATTTAGTAGACGACAACAAAGTTAATTATTCATCCCACGCAATCGCGTTTTGTGTCTTCACGACTGGGGTTTATTTACATTTACTGTAGCTGTGGTTAACGTATATGTGTGGCCGATGACAATTAAATGATTTTATCAGGTTCTTTAAAATAGGGCAGTTGACAGTATAATTTATCGTTGACCGCCTCATAAACCTCGGAAATTTAACAGGGCATCTATGTTTCGGTAACTGTTAGCTTGATAAAGCGTTCGAGTATATTTTCGAAAACTATTTTCTTCTTCTTAATATGTGCTTAAATCTCCATACCTACCCTGTCCTTTTTGGAGCATGGATTTTCTTATTAGGAGGAAGAGCATATGCTTGATACCAATTTTCTTAATACTGCCTATTTAGTTTGACCTTCACGTTTTTAAAAACATGGCAGGCAGGATGTAAGAAAATCCGGGAGTGAGCGGAAACAATTATCATCTAAACATGTAAACACACCTTGATAAAGGAGTGTGTAATTGGTTAGCTTTGTAAATTGTATAATTCTTTTTAATGCTACTGCCTTACATAATCTGTTAACACTGCTACTCTACTTATATAAAAGTACATTACGGCCACCGTGGACTATAAGGCTGTGGACATTTTAAAAACAGTATTAAGCTCATTGGTGACGTCACAGTATTTAAACTTTATGCTATAATATCAAAACATCTGGACCACAGTGGCACGACTTAAATAGCGTAGTTGAATTAATGTATCATTATCTTAATTGTTACTACTACTTAAGGTTTTTGAAATAATGTTCGGTAAGCGTCTTCAGGTCTTGCAATGATGTATAATGGATGAACACATTTGACTGGTCATACATGTACATGTATATGCGCATGTTACAATTTATCAAAACATTTAATTTAATTGATTTTTATCTTACTTTAATTAATTTGATTTATGTTTATTTTGCACTTACCCTGACTTACGGATCCTGCTGAGACAATTTGAAACTATGCTAAGATCATAATAATACTATGATAAGCGCTACCTTTTCCATTTCCCAATTCTCAATTATACATATATGTCCCATTTGAGTTGATACTCAACTACTTATTTCCATTATCATGATTTGCGACAAACTTGCCGACTACCGACGGAAAAGGCTTCGAGATGAATATAACGGGAAAGTTTATGGTCAACACCGTAATCTCATTTGGAAATATTCCATTTACTTTTGCAATATGACGTTTGACGTGTTTGGTAGTTCTTGATATACTTGGTCGTTCCGTTTTCACCACCCTACCTAGTTCTCATTTTGAGAATGTGACGTAACCTTGATTTGACCCAGATTTTTATGGCAGGTATTGTCATTGAAACTGAAGACGGTTATTGATGTCGGGTTTTTTTTTCATAGCTTTAAAATGATGGTCGTTGCCGAAAACTGTTATTGGCAAAAATCACTACAATGATAAGAATTAAAATGATATTTAATTGGTATCAATGTGTATCAGTATGAAGAAATGGAAATAGAACTTGTTTGGAAATGAAATACATTCACATAATAAGCCTTCCTTAAAGTTGAGCACAGTATAAATGTCTATCATATCTTGCTTCAATCTTAATCGACCCAATGACCTGTTTTTTCACAAAATGTAAACGATAACAACTTATACAATCCCTGCTTGTTGGCTAGGATGAAAGCGCGTGAGGTGTCTTAGCGTGGGAGGGAAAAGGAGCATCCGGATACACCCCATGTGGTTTGGCAGGTTACCCCTGAGCTTTCAAGTCAGATCGAGAATCGAACCCTTTGCTGCTTTGGTGAATGATAAAGGCGTACACAGCGCCACCCGACAATCACACATTATTGCTCGTTTTCATCGGGTCTTGTTTGTTTAACTTGAGCACATGACCTATTTCTATCGATACTTGTTGCTTAGATTGAGGCCGGGATCTATTTTGCTTTACGCGTGTTGCTTACACAGAGTCTATTACATGTGTAAAGGTAAAAAATGAGCACCACCAAAATGATGCCCGAGCATGAATCTGATCAACCTATAAGGGCTGGACCGCAAGAGGGCTTAATGTAAATAAATAAGACAAGAGAAGCACAGATATGCTCCAGGGCTTGATATCAACAACACTATCATACACATTGAATTTGATTTAAGGTAACCATGCTCCAGGGCTTGATATTAACAACACTATCATATACATTTAATTTGATTCAAGTTAACCATGCTCCAGGGCTTGATATTAACAGCAATATCATACACATTGAATTTGTTTGAAGTTACCCATGCTCCAGGGCTTGATATTAACAACACTATCATATACATTGAATTTGATTTCAGTTAACCATGCTCCAGGGCTTGATATTAACAACAATATCATATACATTGAATTTGATTTCAGTTAACCATGCTCCAGGGCTTGATATTAACAACAATATCATATGCATTGAATTTGATTTCAGTTAACCATGCTCCAGGACTTGATATTAACAGCAATATCGTACACATTGAATTTGTTTGAAGTTACCCATGCTCCAGGGCTTGATATTAACAACAATATCATACACATATAATTTGATTTAAGTTTATCATGCTCCGGGGCATGATATTAACAACGATATCATATATATATAGTTTTATTCAAGTTAACCAAGCTCCAAGCAGGTTGTGTTGTTAAGTGTGACCTTTACCTTTCCTTGTATTACAACTAAATACACTGATCCAGGTTGATTACATTCCGATACTAAATTTCATTCATGAATTTGGCCCTAAGTTCATGGGAAGAATGCCAGTAGTGTTTACTATTGTAGTGGGATATTCTGGTCCATTTAATTCTATTTATTTAATTTTGACTTTTTGTTACATTTTAAAGATTAGTAATGATGACGTTCTATCATTGATTGTCCAGTATCGCTGACACCATCGTAAAGTAGAATGTCTGAAAGGCACAATAAAAGTCAATCCTTATTTTCAAGAAAGGCGGGTAATAATGGAAATTCCAGCAATATTGGGGATTTGTTTCAGTATCCTGGAGGAAGGAATACAACGAAAGAACAAACTAAGGATCACAATTGCTGTACTGTTGAACAGCAGAATGGGAAAAGTTTTGTGGCCCAAATCTTGATCTCATTGGGAAATACTCTATTCCGTTATGCTATATGAAGTCAGATGTAGTTAATGCTTCTCGATATGCCTAGTGATTCCGTTGTTTCCATTTTTAATAATGTGACTTAACCCGGATTTGCTGTTGATTTTCATGTCGAAATTCTATTAAAGTGAAGTCGCTTGTCCTCTTAAACACTGATTTTAATCTATGTTTGATTATCTAGAGTTGACATGCAAATTTGTTTGTACTTTCCTCTCGTTTGTCGAATTTAAGTTGGAATACGATGTTGTTTGCATGTCGGTATTCTCTGTTGTTGTTAATTTCTTCATTACATGATAATTACAAGATCCTTATATAGCAGTGTTAATTCCTAGTCGTCTCCAAGGAGGAAAATGTTGTTGGTAGCCATCCCCAAACAAATCGTCATGCTGTGAATTAGAGCATCCTTCGCTCTCACGCGAGGTTTATCTACGTTAATACTCCGTGAAAATAAGCAATCAAATTATAAGTTAACTAGACAATAAGTGTGCTTTAATCGATGCTCATTTCTAAAATGCCATATTCAAGACATGTTTAAAGTAATGGTCGCGATCATGTGCTCATACAAAAACAACTTTTCAATAATTCATTATTTGTCTATCTTATTGTTTTGACCCTGTGCATTGATCAATAATGTTTCGAAAACAGGCTTGTTTTTCGTGCAAGTGGCATTTTTTACGGCTTACTGAATAATTTACTAGAGTACTAGTTTTCACTGAGTACCGACAGAACACGTACTGCCTTTGAAGACAAGATCTAATATATGGAGCTATGTATGTGTTGATTGAATATTTATGTAAACGTAATGGCACGGAACTAACAAATATGTTTCTTTCGTGTTGGTAAGCAGACCGGGGTAGAGTGTGGCTGAGTGCGTCTACATGTTAGGTATGGCTCCAAAATACCTCTATGGTATCCAGCAACTCTTTTTCAGCCATCCATTGTCTGTATGCATAAACTTTATAGCTCTCAAATAGTTAAGCTTTCGGTTAATTTGTTTAATTGTTCTACGTCTTCTTTACACAATGGGTCATTTAAGGACAGTATCTATGATAGCGCTGACGCTTTCAAGTGTTATTACTCTTCCATACCAGGACACGACAGTGCGACAACCCCATCCGGATACATTGAACTGGCAACGCACGTACCAGTCGCTACAACCAATCACCTAGTTTAACAATCACCTAGTACTGACTTCTTCTTAAAATTCTCCAATCGTTTTCATTCAAGTCTATAACATGTTCATAAGTGGTTTACACTGGGTTTTTTTAATGGTTTTTTTTTTTTGGGGGGGGGGGGGGGATCTATTGCGGTATACTGTACCTTTAATGTCCCATAAACGAAAGACACTGGTGAAATATAATGGAGGCATTGGAGGGAGCTGCTTTTAGTCGCTTTTCTACGATCAACATGCTGTTTGTTACAGCGGACGTTATTCTTGAGCTCTCCAATGCTAACTGCTCGGAATTAAGACAGAGGAAAAACCACCCTCAACCATGCAAACGGACATAATTAGTCGTCTACTACGACATGGAATGAGGTACAACAGGTATATTATTTCCACGCTCCTGCAGGGCTAACCTGATTGTATACTGTACAATTATCATCATTACTGGTATTGAACACTTTATATATGACAAAACATTAAGCACTGTACGACAAATAATTATACACAAAAGATACCAAGTAAACATTTTAAATAGTAATTCGGCTATAAACATTTACTACACACATCAGTTGACGCGTCAGTAATGAATATAGAACTGTACCATACAACAGTTACGTCCCTTTAGGACTCGTCAGTAACAAATATAAACTACATCAAACAGCATTTACGTCCTTCAAGGACTCGTCAGTAATGAATATAAAACTGCATTACACAGCAGTTACGTCCTTCTAGGACTCGTCAGTAATAAATATAAACTACATCACGCACCATTTACGTCCTTCTAGGACTCGTCAGTAATAAATATAAACTACATCACACAGCAGTTACGTCCTTCTGGGACTCGTCAGTAATGAATATAAAACTACATCACACAGCATTTACGTCCTTCTAGGACTCGTCAGTAATAAATATAAACTACATCACACAGCAGTTACGTCCTTCTGGGACTCGTCAGTAATGAATATAAAACTACATCACACAGCATTTACGTCCTTCTAGGACTCGTCAGTAATAAATATAAACTACATCACGCACCATTTACGTCCTTCTAGGACTCGTCAGTAATAATATAAACTACATTGTACATCAAACAGAATTTACGTCCTTCTGGGACTCGTCAGTAATGAATATAAAACTATATCACACAGCATTTACGTCCTTCTAGGACTCGTCAGTAATAAATATAAACTACATCACACAGCAGTTACGTCCTTCTAGGACTCGTCAGTAATAATATAAACTACATTGTACATCAAACAGAATTTACGTCCTTCTGGGACTCGTCAGTAATGAATATAAAACTATATCACACAGCATTTACGTCCTTCTAGGACTCGTCAGTAATAAATATAAACTACATCACACAGCAGTTACGTCCTTCTAGGACACGTCAGTAATAAATATTAACTACATCACACAGCAGTTACGTCCTTCTAGGACACGTCAGTAATAAATATAAAACTACATCACACAGCAGTTACGTCCTTCTAGGACACGTCAGTAATAAATATAAACTACATCACACAGCAGTTACGTCCTTCTAGGACTCGTCAGTAATAAATATAAAACTACATCACACAGCAGTTACGTCCTTCTAGGACACGTCAGTAATAAATATAAAACTACATCACACAGCAGTTACGTCCTTCTAGGACACGTCAGTAATAAATATAAACTACATCACACAGCAGTTACGTCCTTCTAGGACACGTCAGTAATAAATATAAACTACATCACACAGCAGTTACGTCCTTCTGGGACTCGTCAGTAATAAATATAAACTACATCACACAGCAGTTACGTCCTTCTAGGACTCGTCAGTAATAAATATAAACTATATCACACAGCAGTTACGTCCTTCTAGGACTCGTCAGTAATAAATATAAACTACATCACACAGCATTTACGTCCTTCTGGGACTCGTCAGTAATAAATATAAACTACATCACACAGCAGTTACGTCCTTCTAGGACTCGTCAGTAATAAATATAAACTACATCACACAGCAGTTACGTCCTTCTAAGACACGTCATTTGTCCTGTTATGATTCGTCAGTTATGGATATAAAACTGCAACCTACGAATAATATGTCTTGTAAAGACACGTCAAACGTTATGTCCTTCTAGGACCCGTAAGATATAAATATAACGGTACATCATTCAACATAAAAGATGACACGCATCTCTTGAATAACTGCAATTATATTTTACAGTGTAGCGGTGATATGAACATCTTCTGTGTGACGCGTTGACGTAAGATTTGATTGTCTTGAATACATTCTGCATATATCAATCACAGTAGTACATATCAGGGTTATATTTAGAATACATCGGTTATTATAGAATGTCTATATAATGACAATTGTAAAAAATTACTATTTCAAGCAGTGTGACATTTGTTATACATGTATGATGTTAATTGTTCTTCGTCAGTGTTTTAATTGGTTACGTCCGATATACTGTTCCATAAAGAGGTGAATTGACTTTTTTTTCATGCATTCAAGCGATAGCTTAAATGTCGTTAAAAGTAAAATATTGATAAAAATCTAATTGCAGCTTATGTATGTTATTAGCACACAATCGTTCCTGCAAAATATCTCTTATTTTCACGTAATTGTGACTGAAAATAAACTAGTGCGACATTTTACCAAAGCACCAATGTATAGAATGACTGATAAAAACATCGCACACAAATAGTATGTAAGTATTACAGCAATATGATGTAAGGATAACCTGTGTATATCAGGTAACATAGTTTATGTAACATGCAATATATTCAAATGGACAAATATCAGAAAACGTTATAATTATAAAAATACATTAGAAAAAGATATCGGTATTACTGAGATTACAGTAGTTTTAACTGTATTTTATTCAATATAGAACAGTGTCAAAATCTAATACATAAAAACTAGGATTCGAAAATAATTACCAGGTGTTTTCTCCTTAACATAGTCAATTAGCCGTAGGACATCACGGTTACATACATAAGGTTGGATAGCGAAAAGGGGGACACATTACAACGCGTCATTAAATACTCTGTTCCGATATATAGTGCTTTGATTATAACATCTAACCAGTTATCTAATATATCAGCAGTACCAATCAGTAATATGTATTGATGCTGTATAAAACAATACAATATTACCGGTATTAAACACATAATAAATACTTTATACTAACCTGTTAATCTGTTTCTGAGTCCCGATAAGTCCTCTGTTTTACAAAGTACGCCACACACTGACAAACAAGATGTATATTGTGTAAGTTTTATCAACAAAACAATAGACGTTGTAACGTAGGCAATTCCTTATATGGTATATCTACTCTAGTTTACTATGAATGAACACACATGCACGTGGTGACACCTGTTGTAAACCGACTTACCTGTGTTTAGCGCCTATACACTAAATCATAACCGCCGGGCCCAGGAATTTGTCATTACGCCTTGAGGTGACGTAGGCGAGATATAGATTGGGGCTCGAAATACAATGTATCCATTCTATGCGGCAGAGTTGCGGAAGGTAAACGGGTCAATTTCGTCATGAATGAAATCGTCGGTATCACGATAATTATGTCAATCAAAGATGTGTAACCGCACCTTCTAGGTCAGATTCCTAACAACATACTAGATATTGATATGTAGTCTTACATTCTGGGTCAGATATTGCAACACAATTTCATTTTTGCGTCGTTACATCTAGTTGACAATGTTAATAGTCATGTTATCCAGTGGGTACGCGTCCGGTTATTTGGGCCTTTATATCCAATATGATTTAGACACCCTATCAGTCTTGAACAACTTACAAAAAAGGACTTTTTCACATTGGATTTTGTCTCGACTTCAATATTTTATTATCAGTTTATTATAAGTATAAAACCGTAGTGACATTGTAGGAGAGAAATCTCAATTAAGATATCATTTATACACATGATGTTAACAAGACATCCGAGGACTCCAATGTCTATCTCTGAATAAAGAGTCGTTGTTTACTTTTTACGCCACATTTTGTAGAAATATACTTGTTTACTAGGCAGAGTCAATAGTTGTACTGAAATGTCATGTCAAACAATTATTGTTCTTCAGAAAAATTGGGATGGTCAGTCAATATCAAAATAGTATTACCATGGGTGATTATGATTGACATGTGGAGGGATATTGAGTAAATCTTTAACTAGACAGCTATGAACATGCTTAGGTAACAGACCACAGAACGACTGCCTGACCATGGGGGATTTTCTTGTTAAGCAAATAACTCTTGTATTATGATATGTATAAAAAATGAAAACAATAAATGTACACTATAATTTGTATAATCATTATGAAGTAGTACATACAGGCTTCACATTTGTTAAAACTAAAATAGATAAAATTGTTCCAAATTTTAATATCCGGATTTTCAGAAAGTGAGTTTACATCGGAAATTTAGTTTTGCCTAAAAATGGTGCCTCACAGTCAAGGTAAGATTGCGGAAAACTTAATGTACAACATATGTCAAATCAAGATTAATGTTGTCTTTGGGATAGAGATATCTGATTTCAAATAGGTTTCAGAAAAAAAAAGGCTAAGAGAATTGTGTCATTCTCGGTCTAATACCATGATATTTTGGAATTTTAAGGTTTTTCACGTGGCTACCATGGTATTCACAGGTCTGAAAACTATAGAAACAAAAAGTTTACTAATGTCACGGTGTTCAAACTTTAATAGTCTGACCAACACCTGTACATGTAAAGTGTGTATAGATATTTGCGCTGTGTGTCCTGTATAATGTTTGTACAAGTCCCTGTGTCATATAATGTCCTATGTACCTGTGTATATAGTTGTTATGGTGACGTATGAGAGGTGAGCGCAAGGATTGGTTGAGTGTGTCACTTTGACCCTGCATGACCCTATACCCGTGCACGTGGAAAACTTTACCTGGGCCTTGCCCAGGTGAGTGCAGCCACAACGGCTATAGACCCTGCACCAACATACACGTCTGGTATAAGCCTGTGTGCTTTACGGCCACAGTGCTTCTAGGTAAGTTTATTTAATTTAAAATAATAATATAAATACATATTTAATGTATTTTAGCTATTTGATATATAAAATACATTAAACTAATATATTTGCATTTTAAATATCTTGCCCTTAATATGTTAAAATATTTTACATATGACGTACACGTGGTCGGGCTCCATAGGGTCAAAGCTATTGTAAAAATAATGTATTATAATTGTTTATTGTAAAAGTGTAACTATGGAATAAAATAGAATATAATATAAACATATAAAATATACCTAAATGAATATTTAATGCGTTAAGTATTAAATAATGTAATTGTCGGCATCGTTTACACGTGTCCGTATGTATTTTAGGTATTGTTCTTTTTATTTCAGGTCACTGTCTCCGTGTGTGTGTCTGTGTTTATGTTAAATAAACTGTGCTTCATTTGAACATTGTTTGTGCATAATTGAAGAAATACCCACATATTATACTACTCGTGTGACACTTATCCTTCAGAGCTGTATTAGAATTGCAAATGTTGCAAAGATTACAAATAAATGTACAGTGTATATAAACTTTAATATAGGTACTATGTAGGCTTAAATGGTTATGTTTACATATCTAAAACATGTTCCTTTTTATTCAGATTTCGGCATCTTTACTGTACTGTGCTACCTTACAAACCACACACGCTCAAACACTGTAGTTCACCTGTACATCGGGATAGGTTTGCCATTACAGGTAATGCTTGCATCATAAAATTCATAAATATGCATGACATAAGCAGTTTTCCATTCATTAGGAAATACACAGAAAGATGAATACTAAACAATAGATAGTAGTGAATTTGATAGTAATCTAAACACTAGATAGATAACAGCGTCATCAACTAAATGATTGTACAAAAGAAACACTCTGACAAGAAATCATGACCTTTAATACAAATTGAGAGTGAATATACGGTACAGCCAAACTTAATTAATTAGACTGAGAAAACATCACGAGGTTTTTTTCTAATGAATTTTCTAACGTTATATGTCGTCGTCTGTGTCATCAAAGTATTCTTTTTTTAATATTCTTTTTTTTTTTTTTTTTTTGTTAAATCCCTTATCGATTAAGTTCAAACATTCCTGTAAGTTAAAGTAGATAGACAGTTCAAAACCCATGGTAGGAAGAAGGCAGGGCTTATCGTTAAAATCAAAGATGGTCATTACATGTGTGATTGGTACATTAAAGGCTTTGTAGATATAGAACTGATATGTTCTCGTTAGAATACAAATACATAACAGTATTTAGACCTCAATGTCTCTTTTAACTCCATGTTACACTGCCAAAGATTTAAACATTAAGATAGCATTACTAGTTCCCCGCCTTAATCCTGTAATAATACCGGCATTAGTTTGGATTGACTCCAAGATGTCGCTTTCTGCCAGGCTGTAGATCGCCTACACTGTATTTTATGTTTGTCGTGCCAGCAGAATATACATATATACCTCAGTCAGTCATTTTTATGTAAAAAATAAATAAATCTAAACATGTATTTGCTCTTTCCAAGATAAAATTTTGACACCGTCTGTCCTGTTGGAAATTAAACATACTTTATTTTAGTCAACGTTACTAGTTACGGGGTCTTTGAAAAAATAAATGAATATCCAATGATTAAATATATATGTCTATAATAAAACAGTTAATGGACACCCGTTTCTCGAAGTTAGAATTTGTAAAGTCTGATTATTAATCGAGAAAAGCATTAATGTTATGCTGTTGTTCATTCTGCATTGCATTGTCCGGTACTCCACATGTATCATGTATTATTATACAATTATGGACTTTTTACTTGGTTAATATGTTCTGATATTAACCAGAATGCAACTAATATTGACCGAGGCGAAGCCGAGGTCAATATGGTTACATTCTGGTTAATATCAGAGCATATTAACCAAGTAAAAAGTCCATAATTGTATATTATTATATAATGTGTATTTATCCATATTCTCATTGGCTAAATCGCTAACACGTGACTTTTGATAAATAGCGATATTAACTGGTTTCCAAAGCAAAACCAGTTAATATCAAAAAACCAGTTAATAACACCGGCGCTAAAAATAGATTATGAAAAACAAGTATATAACACCTCCGCTAAAAATAGATTCTGGAAATACCCTACCGGAAGTTATGTAATACCATAGCAACGCATTGGAAATGGCTGCGTCTGCTGTTTCGCCGGATTCGAGTCCTAAAAAAATGCGGTTTGCGTCTCTAAACGATGAGAACATTAACAAGTTAATGACAGAAAAGGATTCCATAAACACAAGAAGAGCGACAGACTCGGCTGTAAAGAAAAAAGAACGTGACAGAGGACGTTGAGACTTTGGACTTTGAGTAGAGTACGTTTATCATTTCATCATAGAATCTATATACTTTGATTATATAATAAAAATATGGATAAATACACATTATATAATAAAATGTATTATGATGTATCTGTATGCAGATGAGATGTAAAGCGTCATGTAATAAAATCCTTTTAATTTTATTCACATCTTGAATTTGAAAAATACAGATAAAGTAACGAAACCATAGTTCTTTGATCGAACACAGAAAAAAACAAGAAAAAGACAGACCTGTATGGATACTTATGGAAAAGGAAAATAAGACCAGGCGTTCCTGCACAGTAAGCATCTTCTGCTTTAGTAAAAGGACGAACCAGTTGTCTGATATATATTAGCCGGTATATAGTGTAGGTTAATACCATGTTACGTTTTCTGTATCCGATACGAAAGAAATCAGAACAGTTCAGGGAGATGCAATCACCAAAAAAATGCCGTCGATATGTTTGAGAAATATTTCGAACCAGTGTGTGATACGCTTAGTGCTTGTTGCCTGGCATTTCCGTTGGTACAATCATTTTCAAGAAGTTTTTCATGTTTTGCCCAGGTTTAATGGATTTTGAAGTCAGAGGTTTCATTAAAGTCGGTTGTTAATTTTGTAACGTGCGATATTAAATCGACAGTGGTATGCTCTCTATAATCATACTTCTTCCTAAGCGCCTTATCGCGTATGAAGGAATATACAGGTCATGTTCTTCATTAGTACATCTCTTGGTTTTGTTCAACTGCAAAAACAATCTTGATATTTGCATTATCCTTGCTTTGGTATGTAAAACCATTTCCGTCTCAGGGTTTGATGGTAGTGCGAGTGTCGTAACATTTAATCAGGCACGTTGACATTATAATGCAATGTTATTGAACTCAAAAACAACAAACCACATGTATTTATAGAAGCTTTTGTGAAGATAAGCATGTAAACTTTGAAGTGTGGATATAAGCTTTCTGTCACCAAGCAAACATCATCATAGGGTATTGATTGAAATGAAGTGCAATATATCAATGTAATGTTCACAGGGAGCTGAGAACTCGTTACTGTTTAGTTTAATTCGGGCCTAGCTTAGTGTGTATAGCACATTAACATTAGATTAACATCGAGGGGTGTCTTTTTCTATTAACCTAGTGAATAAGATAATTATATAAATACATGTCTATGTAATGAACAAGGAGTGTCATTTTTACCGAAGGTTCATTAAATTTGCCCCTTCAAAACATTAACATACATCATACAAATTAAAAAAAAAAAAAAAAAAAAAGATACTAAGCTGTGTAACAAAATCACAGGTTTCTATGGAAGTGCCAAGCAGTTTATATCGATTCATTGTAAGTATATCGACTATAGTGACAGGGCCGTCTTAAAGGTTGCTTTATGTAGAGATATATAACTCTATCTCGAACGTTTGTGTAACTAGGCCCCAAGTAGGAGAAACTGTTTTCAGATTAGTTCGATATATTTAAATAATGTAAAGATATATAACACACAGATTCAAAACTGTAAACGCCATGGTGTATTATTTGTTCGAATGTAGAAAGGAATCGATATTGCTGTGATATTGGACATACATTCGATTATTCCTCTCTTTAACTTAAGGTGTGTATTAATCTATATGTATGTTTAGTGTAACTTCAACATGTCATTTGGCATGACGCCCCCATACCCAAGCCCCCAGCACTTAGTATACAGGAAGCAATTTGTTTGGTTTATATTCAAAATATTACACTGAATTGATTCCAGTTGCCATTGGTAAAAGGCACATTTGACCATTTTTAAAAAGAATAAAAAAGGAAAAAAAACTCGCATCTAATAATGAAAATGTGAAAGTATGGACCAAGTAGTATAACAGAACATCTTGTCTTGTTCTAGCGTAAAGCGAGGGTCTATACGGAAGAAATAGAACACTGATTTGGGTCTAAATGGGTGTTTGGGGGTAAATAAATATCTCATTCATCCAAAAATGTAAGACAGGTGTTATGTCACGCCTGATTTTATTATGTTTGCACTAAAATCTTAGTGACACCAAACGGTGTCGGAGAATTCCACGTTTTCATATGGTAGTGCGCTCTGGTCATACACCCTATATGTACATGGTGTGGGGCCAGAGGAAACTCGGGTTAGTCTTATTCTTGTACCTTATAAAAGATACATTGTATATTGCCTGTTTTTATTCATATATTTTCAAGTATGAGTTTGAACTACGATATTTAGCTATACTTTGGAAATAACTAGTATCAGTAGATAAACTATATAAACGTCATGATTTAACACGTTCGTTTGAATCTTGTATGAATGTGATTAAACGATCCTCTTCACTCCCTTAATAACAAAACGCATTTCAGTCTCGTTATCTCATGGGTCCTTATGACACGGTGAGCGCTGACACAGATACCTCCACATAGTGTGACCTGTTATGCAGACTCATGTTGTGGTGGGTGGTAAACGAGTCCCTTCCCTGAAACTGAGTGATATTTCCTGACATTAATTCAAAAGTAGTTCATTCCTTGGAATTTTCTTTTTTTGCCCAATGATTCGCTGGGTCATTACTTCACAATGTCATTCTTACGAAATATGTGCTACACAATATAGGGTGTTTTTTTCTAGATTCCCCCTATTCAGTTATAAATGGTATACCAATAAGGAATGCATTTCGCGTATTTCAAAATAAATAGGTATACTTGCGTCATTTTAGGTTAACAAAGCTTTGATACAAAATGGTCCGGTTAAACTAGAATCCTCATGGACATTAAAATCCACGCAATTACCAATCGTGGTTTCGTCTACTAAACTGGATCCTATTGTTTGGCAAATGGTGATCTAAAATGTATGGACACATGTAATGATTAGTTTTAAAGCGTCCATGATGATGTTGAACGTTTTGTGATTTCCATTGTCGCCTCATCGTCTCCAGACTGCATCTGAGAGAGAATGAGAATACGTGTTTGTGAAACATGTATCAACTGCTAAAGGACTCCGACACATGGGATATCGTATATGGCTTCTCAAACAAATAAAATCAATAATTTTAGCAATACTCTTATAACTTGAATTGTTGCCTTCTAATGGAGCAGAACAAAATATCATCGATTCATATGCATTAAGCTTTTTAAGTATGCTGGCGTTCATCCAGGTACTGATAACGGAGAGCCAAGCTCCCACACTTTCTGATACATGTATGGTAACAAGTATATGTTTTATCTATATAATCGTGTGTAACACTTGACTACCTATACTATGAAACTCCATTTAATGACATCCGTTACTAGGTGTTTCTTATGACAACGGGTTCTATGACACCCAGAGCACATGCAGCTTAACCCTGTGTTAAATTCAAATCTACATTTTTGTTCGTATCTCGTCCCTGTTTTGTCGATATTTGTTTATGTCAAGACAGAGTGTATTTTGCATGCAATCTTTTAAAACAAATATATTCAAAATATCTTTTACCTACCAAGGTCCCTACATATAGAATAGTTTACCATCGTTTGTAGAAAACTGCAAAAGTCTTTTATCTTTTAAAAAATGCGCCAAACAGTATTTTATGGTGTTGTATTGCAATATGTATTGACTTTGTTTACTATTGAAATATACTAATTTTAGATGAAATCATTCGCCGCTGTGATAGAAGTATCTGTACTTACTAAAATTGGTAAATCAGTGTGAAGCCTGGTCAATCATGCTGATGACTCTGTAGACGTGGTAAGAGTTGATATGACCAACACAGAAGCATAGCCCTCTGCATGGTTGATCAGGCTATAAGGAAACTGGAACATTAGTGCAATATGTCAATCTCAAATAATATAACTTTTGTTTTGTCGATATTTGTTGGTATCTCACCTTTGTTTTGTCGATATTTGTTCGTTTCTCACCTTTGTTTTGTCGATATTTGTTGGTATCTCGCCCTTGTTTTGTCGATATTGCTTCGTATCTCGTCCTCGTGCAAAAATAGTCTATCTACGAAAGTGTGAAGACTTTATCTTAGTCAAATGATCAACAGAATTATATCATGTGAAATGTATGAAACTCGCAATCATTTTTTGTAATTGTGTCGAGTCTCTGGAAGCTTCTTAACTTCATTTCATGAGATGCCAACTCATGTAAAGATTCTCAATACGTTCACATCTAAATACACATCAGAACAAATGTGTCTCTGTTTTTATGGAAACTTATTTTATCAACCTTTGCCTGATTAGTATACATTAACCAGGCTGGGATGACTTACAAACTATGGCTTGTACCCCGGTTAATACAGACACATTGTAGGTTTACTGTACTGCTGTAAATACAGACACGTTGTAGGTTTAATGGACGATATGTCGTTAACTGACATACAAAACCTGAATACATAATTATCGTAAAGGTTATCTATGCTGATATTTCTACGCTGCATTCATGAGACCGATAAGATACAGCACAGGGATGATACACTGGAGAGGATACAACACAGCACCTTTCCGCGAGTAAATCTGGTGAAATAATTGGTCGCGATTGGTCAAAGTTTAATCCAATTTTATTGGGTTTTGTTAAATAGAGCAATTTTGAATGCATAATAAAGGAAATTAATAATTCGTCTTGACTTTCAAGTGATAAAATATCAAGATAAATAACAATCCTGATATAAAGAGGCGTGATTTCCATTTGATAAGTGGACATAAATTGCTGTAATCAAGGCATGTATTGCCTATTATGGGGTGTGTATTGTCACAGCGTAGGTGGACAGCAGTAGATACATGGACAGATACATATATTGTCTATGTAATGGGACTTACATTAAGTGGTGGAAATAACCATCACTAATTTTACGATGATTTATCTCGATGCATGTTGTAATGGGACCTGGAATTGTACTCCGAGTGACCTTTCACACCCAATACCGTTAACACATGCTTAAGCAGTAATAATATAAACTCATTTATTGAAAGTACGTACCCTGTATTGCACTGTTACGAGTAAATATATACACAATCATGGACTATCTGAAATCTGTCAACCTTTTTTTTTTTTTTTTTAAATATTTTGTATAATGGCCGCCTAACTGTCATTTTAAATAAACTACATATCTGTATTTTACACGTTTTGTTGATTGAAATTATATCCGTTTAAACCCTAAATACCATCATGTGGTTGCCCTTATGACACCGCTTTTGTTTAGATAGGCCATTAAGAATGTAATGATGAGAAGAAGAAGAATCACCATTTAGTTGTATATATATATATAATCAAACTGTTTAATATGGTCCCTTTGGACGAAGTAATTAAAGATGTTACAACTAAAGGACGTTTTTACATAGCCATACAAGGTAAAACTTTGTGTTAATGATGTTAAGGTTGGCTTTCAATGAAATTCCTTCTTAAAATCTGATGTTGATTCTTCAAACGCTTCTTGCTACCGAATTTTTAATGAAGCACAGTGATGTGAAAATCCCTTGTTTTAGATTTCAAATATGCAAAGAATGTTGTGCACATTTAGAATTGTAATCATGAATTACACTATATAGAGAGAGCTGAAAGGATATATAAATTATGTAGAAGTAATAAAACAATGTTATATCGCAATGGCTCTATTTTTG